>NW_020664413.1:63779463-63835779 GCF_002925995.2 Terrapene triunguis | reverse complement strand
TGGCCCCGCGACCCCAGCCGGAGCATGGTTGCCCCACGGCCCCGCGATCCTGGCCGGAGCGCCGCAAGCCCCGTGGCCCCACTCTCCCGGCTGGAGCTCCGGCCGGAGCGCGGCAGCCCCGTGGCCCCAGAACCCCGGCCGGAGCACGGCTGCCCCACGGCCCCGCGACCCCGGCCGGAGCGCGGCAAGCCCCACGACCCCCCACCCCCCGGCCGGCAATCCGAAGTGCTGCTGAAGACTGGGAGCGCCGCCCAGTGAGTACAAGCCCAAGGAATCGGGCCCCACACTTGCTAAAGCCGGCCCTGCTCCCCAAAGCATTCCATGAGGCGTGGGCGAAAAGTCCATTATCCCTTTCACTTAACTCAGTGGGGGGCTGGGAGGGTGTGAGGGTACAAGGAACAGAAAGTGCCCCTTCACAGACCTTTGATGGTCTGGAATGCGGTGTTATGTTACACAGTTGAAAATGTTTCTCCCGTTCCAACTTTACAACCCCTTTTCCCCAAGATTATCTTTTCTTTCTGCTCTCCCTCTTTACTTATGTTTGTTAAATAAAGTAAATGGATTCAAGAAATAAATGTTCTTTATTGAGTAGAAGCAGTGGGCTTGGGCGGGGGGTTGGCTTTACAGGGACAGTGATACAAGCCAGGTGAAGGTTTGGGAAAGCACAATGCAGACAAGCAGCTCACATTACTGTGACTTATTACTGAAATGGCTTTTCAAAGCCTTGCAGATACACAGCGCCCCTTGCTGTGCTCTTCTTATTGCCCTGGTGTCTGACTGCTCAAAAATGCAATCTGTCTCATCCACTGACCCCTGCGGAAAATTTCCCCTCTTTTTTTCCACAGATATTATGGAGCACACAGCAAGCAGCTATAACCATGGGGATGTTCTCCTCACTAAGGTCCAACCTTGTTAGTAGACTTCTCCAGCGCCCTTTCAAATGACCAAAGGCACATTCAACCACCATTCTGCACTTGCTGAGCCTATAGTTGAACCGTTCCTTACTGCTGTCCAGACGGCTGGTGTATGGCTTCATGAGCCATGGGAGCAAGGGGTAGGCTGGGTCCCCCAGGATAACTATAATTTTGTAGTCTGGAAAGAAAGTCCTGGATTGCAGCTTTTTGAAGAGATCTGAGTTCCTAAAGATGCACGCATCATGAACCTTTCCCAACTATCCTATGTTGATGTCGGTGAAACGCCCCCTCTGATCCACGAGCGCTTGAAACACCATTGGAAAGTATCCCTTTCGGTTTATGTACTCTTTGGCAAGGTGGTCTGCGACAATGTTTTGGTCCCATGAAGCATTGCACAAACTTCCCAAAACACACTGTGGCAAATTGCACTTTGGGATAGCTACCCAGGATGCACTGCTTTGTGCATCGATGCAGGTGCTGCTAGTGAGGGCGCACTCCATCGAGACAATGAGCATGGTGTGGCCACGCACAATCGACTTCATTGATTCGGGGGCTCGAGGTCGAATTAGATCAAGTCAACTTAATTTTGTAGTGTAGCCAAGCCCGCATATTTGTTTGGGCTGTCAGCGAATGAACCCCAAACCTAACACATGAGAAGCATGAGCCTACACCATAACAGTATATTATAGTGGCCAGGCATTCCTGGTGTTGACGTAGCTTATATTGGCAATACCGCACTTTTGGTAGTATAGATTATTTCGCTATACCAGCAACAGTTCAGTTTTGTTGGTATAACTGCGTCTACTTAAGGGGCAGCGCTGTGTCAGTCAGGTATCACACCTCTTCATGCCCCTGACTCATGTACCTATGCCAGGAAAAGTCTGTAGTGTAGATGTGTCCTAACTCCTATAGCTGGAAGCGGTAGCAAACACAAACCTCTTTTGCGAACCAGTTGCTAAAAGGGGATGCCAACCCATCTTCCTTCAGTGTTACGAGGGCTGGGTATGAAAAGCTGTGTGTGTGTGTGTGTGGTTAGTATATCTAAACATCAGCATCTAGTGGTATATAGGAACAATGTCATCGGTTGCATTGTTCATAAACTTGTAGGTTCAACAAAGCTGTTGTTATACACAGCAAATGGCTTCCTGAATGCAACTCTTAATACTTAGTTTCTCATTATATTATCTATTGTCTCTCATCCTATGTTCTTTCCCCTTATGTATCTCCCATTCTGGTTCTTTGCTAGCTCCCCTTCCTGTGTTGGTTTACCTCCCTCTTGCTTGGAGCCAGGAAGGACATTTTTTGAAGAGGAGCAGAAACTAGGAAGTGGAGGGGGCATGTATGTGGGAGGCGGGGCAGGAGGTGGAGTTAAAACTCCCTCTACATTTCCCACTGCACAGCTCTGAACTCCTCTCCTTCCCACACTCCTTCCTTTTTACACTCTCCAGTTGCTCCACCCCTGGTCTGCAGAAGTGTAGGAATTCAATTGCAGAAAGTTAGACTGTTGCCTGTTGTTAATGACGCTAGTCCAGGGGTCGGCAATCTTTCAGAAGTGGGGTGCCGAGTCTTCATTTAGTCACTCTGATTTAAGGTTTTGCGTGCCAATAATACATTTTAACCTTTTTAGAAGGTCTCGTTCTGTAAGTCTATAATATATAACTAAACTATTGTTGTGTGTAAAGTAAATGTGGGGGGAGGGATAGCTCAGTGGTTTGAGCATTGGCCTGCTAAACCCAGGGTTGTGAGTTCAATCCTTGAGGGGGCCACTTAGGGATCTGGGGCAAAATCAGTACTTGGTCCTGCTAGTGAAGGCAGGGGGCTGGACTCAATGACCTTTCAAGGTCCCTTTCAGTTCTAGGAGATGGGATATCTCCATTAAAAAAAAAATAAGGTTTTTAAAACGTTTAAGAAGCTTCATTTAAAATTAAATTAAAATGCAGAGCCCCCCGGACCGGTGGCCAGGACCCGAGCAGTGTGAGTGCCACTGAAAATCAGCTCGTGTGCTGCCTTTGGCACACGTGCCATAGGTTGCCTACCCCTGCGCTAGTCTATGATTAAATGCCTCTGTGGTATATCCCAGTCCAATTCACTTTCTGAACAAAATTGGACTCTTAAAATGTCATAGGTGGGGTTTAGGTGAGTTTTACAGCTGCAGTTAGTGCCATTTTTTGCTATGTTATAATTTTTATAGAAAGCAAAGCTGGGAATGGAATTTCATTAAAATGGCGCTTCTTTCATATCTGCTAGAAGAAAAAAATGAAGTCATCTTTACTTGGAGAATGTAAAGGTATTAAAACAACCTTCCTCAGATCTTTGAAATCGTATTACTTCTGCATCCAGTTAGAACTTCAAGATGAGCCGAGTGCAATTTTATAGCTCTGATTTTGTTGATCCTTTGAAACAATACCAGCCTCTCTTTGATAAATGATTTAAATGATGGCAGTTTTTGTTGTTCTTTTTTTTTTAATGAAAGGACCACATTAATTCTGCAGCCATGCACTCACTGTAAATCTATTCTTACGATTGTTAGCCTGTGGCAAAATATACTAGTATAGTTCCACCATGATAATGCACTAAAAAAAGTGATGCCGGCATGTAATTAATGCAATGACAATAGAAGTCTGTCTGTGTAGAGTTTCCTTCCCATCCTTTGTGCTGTCAATGTCTAAGGACCACACTGTGTCTTTTTGTGATATTAATTGTAGTTACAATGGTGGGTTTTTGAAGAGTTATTGCAGCAAATATTATGGACAAACTTTGTAGATATAAGATTTTATTCATCCTCTGACACTACAGATAATGAAGTTTTATCAACTCCCTTTTATTACAGTGATCTAAAAAAATGTATCCTGTAATAGGATCATAAACATTTAATGAAACTCAGTGCTGTATTGAATTTTTAAAAAGGAGAAAAAAAGAGATTTTTAGGGTGAACAAGTAGATCACAGAAAACAGAAATCAAAGTAACTCATGCATCATGGGTTCAGAACCCCAGAGTACAGTATCATATGCTAATTTATGACAGGGCATCATGATTTATTGCATCCAATCCTTCACTTTATTACTCAGTTATTCACAAGCCATAAACCATATTAAGGATCTGGCTTAAAAAGGTGAAGGAAGTGCAAGGAGTTAAAAAGCAGAACTTCGAGGGAGTCTTTTCTACTTTTCACATATGTCTGTGAATCCGATGAGTGTCAACAAGTGGTTTACCTCCCTAGAGGGCAAAACTAGAGCCCTTAAATCATTGCTTTCCTGAGTGTGCCTGTTGCAGAAGTGGTTGAACATGAGATGATTCCACAGACTGCATCAATTGCTGTAGTGCCTTGGCATTTAAAAGATGAATGCTTGAGTTTTCTGACAAATGTTGAAGCCAGTCTCCATCATTTTGCGACATGAGCTAGGTTATTATAATGCACAAACTAAGGTCCCGATTCTGCAAAGACTTTCGCCCATGCTTAGCTATACAGGCTGTGAGTGGCCCTGTTGATGCTCCCAGTGCATAAAGTACAGCATGATTGTGAGTCTTGGCAGGATGGGGGTGGGGGGGCCTATGTACCCGGATTAATGAAAAATAAACATGTAATGCACAAAAGCTACTTCCCCCCCCCCCTTTTTTCTCTTCAGATGCTGAATTGACTTTAAGTGCTGAATTGACAGCAAAGGAAGCAGATGTCTTTTGCATATCCACAGAACAACTACTACTTCGGTCAGGGGTGGCCAACCTGTGGCTCCGGAGCCACATGCGGCTCTTCAGAAGTTAATACGCGGCTCCTTGTATAGGCACCGACTCTGGGGCTGGAGCTACAGGCGCCAACTTTCCATTGTGCCGGGGGGTGCTCACTGCTCAACCCCTGGGTCAGCCACAGGCCCTGCCCCCATTCCACCCCTTCCCGCCGTGCCCTCGCTCCTCCCATCTCCCCCCCAGAGTCTCCTGCACGCCACAAAACAGCTGATTGGGAGGTGCGGGGAGGGTGGGGGAGGCGCTGATCAGCGGGGCTGCTGGTGGGCGGGAGGTGCTGGGAGCCAGGGTGGGGAGCTGTTGGGGGGGCTGCTGACGTATTACTGTGGCTCTTTGGCAATATACATCGGTAAATTCTGGCTCCTTCTCAGGCTCAGGTTGGCCACCCCTGACTTAGGCAGTATGCCAGTTCAGGCTTTGCTATTCTGTCCTGCCAAATGTGTTTCAGTGGTGACCTGGAGAAAGGATGGTTCAATCTTCATTATTGTTCAGGTCCCAAATCAGCAAAGCACCTCTGCACATGCTTAAGTCCCATTAGCTTCACTGAGGCTTTAGCATGTGCTTAAAGTACTGTCATGAAGAGGGCTGTTTGCCTGAATCAGTGCCTCAGGCCTTGACCTCTCTGAAGAGACTTGAAACTAATGTCCAGTAGTGAGGATTTGGGCTGTAAGGCCCCACTGAGTCTTTGCATCTCAGTCCATGTTAAATTTGTGTGGGCTCTGGCTTCTAAAGGAATCCAGAGCACAGGGTCTGAATGCTCTGAAAAGAGTTGTAGAGACATTGAAGTAAATGGAGCTGCACCCATGTAGGTAGATGAGGATCTGTCCCTACAGTTCTTTTATTTAGTCTGCAGAAGAGAAGGATGAGAGGGGATTTGATAGCTGCTTTCAACTACCTGAAGGGGGGTTCCAAAGAGGATGGAGCTCAGCTGTTCTCAGTGGTGGCAGATGACAGAACAAGGAACAATGGTCTCAAGTTGCAGTGGGAGAGGTCTAGGTTGGATATTAGGAAAAACTATTTCCCTAGGAGGGTGGTGAAGCACTGGAATGGGTTCCCTAGGGAGGTGGTGGAATCTCCTTCCTTAGAGGTTTTTAAGGTCAGGCTTGACAAAGCCCTGGCTGGGATGGTTTAGTTGGTGTTGGTCCTGCTTTGAGCAGGGGGTTGGACTAGATGCCCTCCTGAGGTCCCTTCCAATCCTGATATTCTATGATTCTATGAACGATATGGAGAGCTAGAGGCCAGAGTAGTTCATGGGGGAGGAGTGCCAAGGTCTCTGAAGGCCTGGCAATGGGATAGGCCTCCTTCACTGAGCTGATCTAAGCACTGGATTTCATTTGGACCTGTTCTTATTTTGGCTTCACTGCATCCATACATTTAACCTCCATATTCTTTAAGTTTTGTCCATCACTGTTTAAAATTCTGTGTACAGTATAATATCCTCATTACCTCCCTTCCTGTTCAGAAAAGCACCTAAGCACATGCTTAAATTCCCACCGACTTCAATGGGACTTAAGCATGTCTTTAAAGTTAAGCATATATTTAAGTGCTTTGCTGAATTCAGGCCCTTATCTTTACAATTGTTGCGACGCTCTAGAGTTTATAACCTTTGTTGATTAAAATGGTCTATTCTACGGATAGCTTTACTGTATTGTTTCATCATATACTTTAAAAAAGAAAGTTTGCATGGGGTGTTAATTACTTTGCTACCATAAAAGGCATGAATTACAGTCTAACTGACTTTCCCCAGTACATTTCAAAGAGCAGATGTATATTATTATTGCACATCAGTTACGCTGAGCCTGTGCAGTTCCAATAGGAAAAACTGATAACAGACATCTACATTACCTGACTCTCACCACAGAAAAAGAAAAGATAAAGTGTAGTGGAAAGTGTTTTGTTTTTCTTAAAAATAATTACATGCCTCCCCCCACTCTAAACCTTTCAATGGGGAAAGTTTTTTTAGACTGGAGAATACAGCAACCAGCCCACACAAGACATAATTCTGCTTTGCTCACAGAAGAAGTATATGCACAGTTACTGTGATGTAATTTCTTATCAGAGGGTTTTATAAGGAGACATTCATGAATATGCTCAGTTACTACGGTGATGGGAAGGAGGGAACATATAATATCCTGGATTGACTGATCTTTAATTGACAAAAGGCCAAGTAAAGACAAATGGTGCAGCCATCAGTTACTGAATTAATATAAGGTAAAATATTGGCCGCAGTGAAGTCAAAGGCAGAACTCCCATTAACTTCAATGTGGGCCAAGATTTCACCTATATATACTATGGTCCAGATCTTAAAAGGTTTTTAAGCCACCTATCTCTAGTGGGTGAAATTCACCCATATCTGACCTCTGACCTTTTTCCTTTTCTTTCAACAAGTTTACAGCCTTTGGACTTCTGTAAGGCAAAACTGTAAAGATTTAAACCAGGACTCCTTGTGTGTCTCATGCAAAAAAATTACAGGAGAATTTACTATATTCTTTACAAATTTCTAGAGACTTGTCTAACAGAAGGGGAAATCTCAAAACCACATTAAACAATTTGCTCTCCTGCCTTGAACAATGCACACTTTGCAGAAGAGCCTAACGGGGCCTGTCAATAATTCTCCAGGGCAAGCCTCTTGGTAAAGCTCAAGATACAACACACATCTGAGAAGTGGCTGAGCCGTCCAAGCTATTGTAACTATGGCCTTCACCATGCCATAGGAAGCTTGTGACATAACACCTCCTCGTGGGCATATTATGGGCCAGGGCCATGTGTCCTGTTTGTTTTCACCACTGGCAAGTACACAAGAGGCCATAAAATTCTGTAGTTGATAGAGGCTATAGCAAAGCTGTTACATGATCCTTGGTTTATATTTGATATACAATATTGCGGGCAAATTGTCCGATGTAGTCTATGATTTTGGCCTTCCAACAGAACTATAAATGTGCTTTAGATAATATTAGTCCCACTTGTGATGTAACAATGGTAAAGAATCATGGAAAATTGCTTTCTTCTAACATTAAACAGAGGACTTTATTAGAATGAGGGAAACAAAATTCTCCCTTAAGCTACTTTGTGTCTTTCTCTCTCTCTGATTCACTGTTGATCTTTTGTCTAGAACAGGGGTGGCCAAATTTACTGGCTCTCTGAGCTGCATACGACAATCTTCAGAAGTTCGAGAGCTGAAGCACACCTGCTGGGACCGGGGGCTTGGAGCTTCAGCCCCACGCCTGCTGAAGCCCTGATCCCCGGCAGGTGCACCCCGCAAGGCTGAAGCCCCAAGACCCTCCTTCGCACTGGACAGAAGCTCCTACCCCCCTGCAATCCAGAGGTCTCAACCTCCTTCTCCCCTCCCCAAGTCTGGTAGGTGGAGAATGGAGGGAGGCGAGGGGGGGCTTGCGAACCGCACTTTAATGGTAAAAGAACCGCATGTGCTCACGAGCCACAGTTTGACCCCCTGGTCTAGAAGCTCCACCTGATCCCCTGGCTTCCTGCTATGCATTTGAAGAAAAAGTAAACATTTAGGGCTGGTTGAAAATATTCCATCAAAACTTCTTTTTCAGTGAAATTTTTCAGCGCAAAAGCAACTGTTTCCAGAAAACATTTTGATTTTTCATTAGAAAACCAAAAATGTTTGGCTAAAAAAAAATTGTTTGTTTTTTGTCAGTTTTTGGCTGAAAATCTTCTGGTTTTGGTTGGCAAAACAAACAAAATGGGGTTGCTGTTTTTTGATGAAAAAATCAAAAATTTCCATTGAAAATTATTATTTTTTGTTTGTTCGTATCTGTTTCCCATCCCATTCACTGCTCAGCTGTAGAATTACTTACCCTCACCTATGTTAAGATGTATTCCTTTGTTCAGGTGGAGGGGAGCTATGGAGTGAGGTCTGCATTTGCCTGCGAAAATAAGAGACTTAGAGGGAGATTTTCCTAGGCAGAAATGGCACTTAGGTTGCCTCATTGCCATTTCTCTCTTAGAAAATTTCCCCCTGGGATCCTTCTGTCACCTGCATCTATGCAGAGATGGGTTTCTAACTATTAATATATATAGATATAGTAGGGGAGTGCAGTTCTGGAATCTCCCACAAAAAGATCCACCTCTGAGTCAGAATTTCAGTCAAAATGAGATTCACAGGCAACGTGAAAGGAGGATTTTGCCCTAAAACTTCTCTTTGTTGTGAAAAAAACTACACTATTTAATTTTAATTTATTATATATTTCATGCCAACGTGGTACCACCCTTGAACACACAAAAGTCCCATATTACAGCAGGGCTAGAGCTCCTCCTTCCTAAAATCGGGGTCCCATTGTGGAAGGCACTGTACAAATGCATCGTAAGAGAGAATCCCCGACCCAAAGAATGCACAGACTCAGTACAACTTTGACTTAAATCAGAGCTATGTACCTGTATGGGCTGCAGGATCTAGCCCTTACAGTTACTTTATATGTAAGTTCTGTTTTTTTTTATTTTTCTTTTTTCAATATGGATGCAAACTATATAGATTTTAGTAAAAACAATGAGGAGTCCTTGTGGCACCTTAGAGACTAACAAATTTATTTGGGCTTTCGTGGGCTATAACCCACTTCATCAGATGCATGAAATGGAAATAGGGTGACCAGATGTCCTGATTTTATAGGGACAGTCCCGATTTTTGGGTCTTTTTCTTATATAGGCTCCTATTACCCCCCGCCCCCGTCTTGATTTTTCACATTTGCTGTCTGGTCACCCTAAGTGGAAAATACAGTAGCAGGTGTGATCTCCTGTGCCGTAGAATTCCATCCAGTTACTCCTGCATTGAAACCAGCTTATTACAATAGCAACAAGGTAGTTCAATGTTTTAGGGTAAATAGTTTTAAAATATATGATGTATGTAAGATGAAACTAGATTATTTTTTAAATGAACACCTTTCTAACTGTTGACATAACCGCTATGGACCAGATCCTCAGCTAGTGTAAACTGGCATAAATTTTTTTTTTTCATTTCTCTTTTTCCACGCTAAGGGTAATGACAAATATATTAAATCTCTCACTAGCCCTCATTTTCTTACGTTATATATTTGGTGCAATATAGACTGAAAAGAATAATGTGTTACAGAGAGCAAGTAATGTAACCTTTATATCTATCTGATCTAAAAATATCATACTTCATGGGTATTATAGGTTTTCACTTTTTTCTGTTTTGTGAGTGTTGGGAACCAGGTGAACATCAAGCATTGTTGTACAATAGGATAATTTAAAAATATCATTGTTATCTGGAGGTGTGAATGAATGAATTATCAAAGCCAACTCTCAAAATATACATTGGCAAGTGTTACAGTCCCACGCATCTTAGAAAGTAAACCATAGTAATTCCAAGAGAAATTACTCCTGTTATTTTCCCCCAAGGAACGCAATAAATAGTACCGCCACACTTATGGGATATGTCTACACTGCAATAAAATCAGGGCCGGCTCCAGCTTTTCTGCCGCCCCAAGTGGCAAAAAAAAGAAAAAAAAAAAGCCGATCGGAGGCACTTCGGCGGCAGCTCAATTGCGTCACTTCATTCTTCTGCGGCAATTCGGCAGCGGGTCCTTCGCTCCCTCTCTTCCTCTTCGGCGGCACTTCGGCGGCAGCTCAAAGAGGAAGAGAGGGACTGAGGGACCCGCCGCCGAATTCCCGCCAAAGACCCGGAGGTGCCGCCCCGATACCAGACGGAGGGCCCCCCTGCTTCCTTCGCTGGTGCCTGGAGCCGGCCCTGAATAAAATACCCACAGCTGGCCTGTGTCAGCTGGCTGGGGCTAGGGGCTTATACATTTGCAGGTGGGAGGGTCCCAGAGCCTGGACTTCAGCCTGAGCCCAAACATCTACACTGTAATTGTATAGCCCCACAGCCTGAGCCCTGTGAGCCCGAGTCAGCTTACCTGGGCCAGCTGCGGGTGGTTTATTGCAGTGTAGACATACCCATGATGTCTGAGCTCTGTATTTCCATTATTTATGAATGGGCAGAGCGTGTGCACAGTAGTAGCTCCAATTTCATGAAGCCTTTGATAGGTCATTTTTTTTCAGCTAGCTTCCTTTTTTTTTACCAAATTTTTGATGAAAGAGGAAATATTCTATGACTTATAGATACACCGAACCCTCACTAGAACGCGCGTCTATATAGCACTAATTCGCATATAATGCGGTACCGCGCATGGATCCCAAATCCCACGTTCTAGCAAGGGTCCAGTGTATTCCTAAAGGACACAATTGTGACCTTGGCTACCCGGAACATATCATGTTCTCCTCCTTCAAATCGCTTCTTCAAACTCTCCTTTGCCATGATGCCTACGAAGACCTACGCAACGCTAGGCAGCAGGTGTGCTGAGACCACTGCCCCGCATGATGAGCAGTATTGTCTTGTTGTTTTCTTGTGCATCCTCGTTTGTCTGTATCCACTTATCATCTCTTGCATTCTGTTTAGATTGTGAGCTCTTTGGGGCAGGGACTGTCTTTTTGTTCTGTGTTTGTACAGCACCTAGCACAATGGGGTCCTGGTCCAGGACTGGGGCTCCTAGGATCTAGCGCAATACAAATAATAAATAGTTACCACGGGTATCAGCAGGAGGGCAATTTCTGTGGGACTGCTCCCACACAGGTGGGCGGCACCTTGGATCTGCCTCTCCAATCCCACCATTTGATGCCCAGCACATAGGAGCCAGCATGAAATGGGAAGCAATCTGTGCTAGGTATAGAGCTGGAGCAACCAGGAACCAAACTCTGACTCTGACTCCTGGTCCGCTCTCGGGGCAGTGCAAGAATGTCACTTTTGTGTCCAAAATAAAAGCCTACCTGGGGCACATGACTTACAAGGAGAGGCTGAGGGAACTGGGATTGTTGAGTCTGCAGAAGAGAAGAGTGAGGGGGGATTTGATAGCTGCTTTCAACTACCTGAAAGGGGGTTCCAAAGAGGATGGATCTAGACTGTTCTCAGTGGTACCAGATGACAGAACAAGGAGTAATGGTCTCAAGTTGCAGTGTGGGAGGTCTAGGTTGGATATTAGGAAAAACTATTTCACTAGGAGGGTGGTGAAGCACTGGAATGGGTTACCTAGGGAGGTGGTTGAATCTCCTTCCTTAGATGTTTTTAAGGCCCGGCTTGACAAAGCCCTGGCTGGGATGATTTAGTTGGAGTTGGTCCTGCTTTGAGCTGGGGGTTGGACTAGATGACCTCCTGAGGTCCCTTCCAACCCTGATATTCTATGATTCTGTGATTCTCAATGGAAGGATGTTGCCAGTTAGGACACCTTGAGTTAGGGTTTCGCGTGCTGGTTTTTCATGTGTGTTAAATGCGGGCTTAGGCCGGGTTTAGCGAAACACTTAAACAAGGGCTTAAGTGCTTTGCTGGATCAGATCATTAAACTGAAAAATTTAAGAAAAAATGTCTCTGTGTCCCATGATTAGGAGGAATGCCATATGACAAAGAATAGATAATTTGCTGGTCAGTCTAATACCAAAGGTGAACAATGTAGTTTCACACTAGAAAAATAAGTGTTGAGGCAATTATGGAGGCAGGGCCGCCCAGAGGATTCAGGGGCCCTGGGGCAAAGCGGGGGAGCTGCGGCACTTGTACTCACCTGGCGGCGGTCCGGGTCTTCAGTGGCATTTCGGCGGCGGGAGGCCCTTCAGTTGCTCCGCGTCTTCGGCAGTACTGAAGGACCCGCCGCCGAAGACCCGGAGCGACTGAAGAGCCCGCCGCTGAAATGCCGCTGAAGACCCAGACCGCTGCCGGGTCAGGGCTCGCGGGGCCCCTGCGGGGCCCAGGGCCTGGGGTAAATTGCCCCACTTTCCCCGCCCCTCTGGGCGGCCCTGTATGGAGGCATTGGTCATGAGTGACTCCATAATTAAGCTTGCATGGAAAATGCAGTTAAAATTGGCACTTATTCCATTGATTAAGGAAAATAAAATATTTCCTCCCCAAACTCGGACCATTTACGGAAGATGTCCACATTGAATTTTTATGTACATTTTAAGACATTCCACTGAATGTGTGAAAAATTAGAAACACATCGCAGTGACTAAATCTTGACATTTTTTAAATGTTTTAATTTCTTCAGGTCCCTCTCATTTAATATTGAAGACATATATAAAACCTGGACTTTCCGCCTATATGCAGAGGGTGCACATAATTAATTTTTATCCAGTAAAGAAATTTTCACCATATCGTTTCCCTCTACATCATGATCACCATTTAATATTTTCATTGTCAAGTATGTATGTCATCAGATGGATGCTCCAGAAGCTTAGCCTTATTCAGACCCAGTATAAATGAGACTTGGACTATTTTATGTGCCTGATGGTAAGTGCTGGGATTTGGATACCACAAAGTAGGGCACATAACAGCTTACATGGCTGCAGATGTATTATGCAATATTAGTCCAAGAAGCTGAAAGAATTGCTTGGTAAGATACCGACTAGACCTCACTTTCACTGTGCCTTTGCAGAGGCCTTAAAAGGATTCAGCCTGGTCAATATTTTAAAATATCAAATATTAAGTCAACACCATCTGCTTCCCATATATCTGGGAATTGAGCTCAGTTTGTGCAAATGTGGCTCTGTGCTATGACTTGCACCCAGACCAGTGGCCTGAGTCCTGTAGTTGCCAGGAGCTCAGTTTTCAAAAATGTCCCATAAAATTCCACATGAGCCCATTTACACATGCACCTAACCCCTGTTTGTGCACAGACATTGAGGACCCGAGCACCTAACCACATTTACAGGCACAACTGCGGATTTTGCAGCTGCAAATGCCATGTTTGTGCAGTTTTGTGGATTGGTTTTTCAGAAGTCACTTTTGAAAATGAAATCCTCCAAGTTAAACAAGGAGGTGTTCATCTATATGAAAACAAAATAACTAAGCACCACATTATAAAGGGATAGATCTCCAAAAACAAGCAAAGAAATTCCTCATACTAAAAGCAATCCAATAGAAGAAAACCCACAGCATGTGTGTGGGCATGTACTAAGCTGGGGATTTAATCATATTCTAATCATAACCCATGATCTCCTAAGGTACATATGGAAAATCCCAGGCCACGCTACAGAATGCGTTATATTTTTTAACATAAAAGCCATTTATAGCAGAAAGCCTCCAAAGTGACAGATTTTTCTATATGCCTGAAATCATGACTAGCTTTAAGCACTGAAAATCAATAAATGATGTGTAGGGTGTACAATGTGGCCTAATCTTAATTTAATAGTAATAATACTGGGATGAGGAAGAGATTTTGTTTGTCTGAATCAAACATAGTGGCCATTGCTTTTGTGAAATGACCAAGGACAGGAATTAATGTCTCAACATTCTGCAGCTGTTTAACCAATACTTTGTACATGGTTACTACACATTTTATCTCGGTGTAAACTCAAAATCAAGCAACCCTAGAAAAATCAAGTTTGTTACAGTAAGGAATGTTGCTATAGATCATCAGGTGGTGTAAATTATCATCGCTCCACTGAAGTCCCTGATAGACCTGGACCCTGGTGTTCTGTCAAACCCAACTCCCACCTTTCCCCATCTGTGCACTCTGCCGATCTGGCTTCTGTGGTGAAGGCAAATAACATCCATATAGCCACATAGAATAGTCCAAAGAAGCTGCTATAACTTAGACAGGTTCCCAGAGCTGTCTAAGGGTAAGTCCATGCTGTGTTTGGGACCTGGGCTTGTGGACTCAGTGTTTCCAAGCCTGCGTTTGAGAGTCCACACTCGATTTACAATTGCTGGCACTGGGTCTCACAGCTGTGCTAACACGTCCACACTGAACTATGCAGATCTTGAGAGTCAGGTCTGAGGCTTGAGTTGCGGCCACACTGCAGAATGAGAGGGCTTGGATCTAAGTCACAATGGGACTCGGGCTGTGCCCCACCCCCAGCAGGGTCCTAGGACCTGGGTCCTGAGTGCTTGCTGACCCAAGTCAGACTTATTTGTGTGTGTACGGAAGGCAGACTTGGCTCAAACCTGAGTCAGAGCCTGGGCTTGGCATGCAGTATAGCCAGACCCCAACAGCTGCTCCAGTCCCCAGAGCAGCCCAAGACTGGGAGGACACAGAGATGGTTTAAAGCTACCATAATCCCCCAAACTGCTGGGCTGAAAGTTCTGTGCTGGACCTTTTAGAGGTGCAGCACCAGATCTCACCCCAGGCCTTCTGGGTCACATTTTATCATACTTATGGGTGCATTTATAAATAGCTTATAAGAGTTAATAAATGACTTATAGATACTGTAAGTATATTACAGTCATGTACATTACATGTTATAGATGATTAGAAGCACATAGTAGAGAATTATAAGCCGTGGTTATAAACAACCTATTGAACTGCTGGATTCTATAATAATTCATTAACCAGTTATTAAAATATCTACTAATAATTTATTAGCCCTTTATAAACTAATTATAAATGTTCCCTTAATATAAAGCGTGACTGCGTTTTGATTAGATCTACAAATTAAAATGGAAAGCCATTTGTGAATATTAAAAAAATTCAACAGCATCAGTTTAAATAGGAACTATAGATCGGATTAAATGTTTAGTTAAAAATAATAAAACTGAAAAAGTAAAGCCCACCTCTCCTCGTACGAACTTTATGGGCAGATCTGAACATGAGACTGACAGAGAGGGAGAACGTGATTACTTGAATTTTTTTCGAGTCGAATTAGGTAGTGCTGTAGGCAGGAATGAAATAGGACAGAATGTTAATGTGTATGGGTAACATTTTTTTACTGCCCGGTATAACAATTTAAGATGCTCTACACTGCCTGGCAACTGTGATAAGAAACAGGACAGCATTTTAAAGATGCCCTGCTTCAAATTTTGAATAATGTACTATCATGCTGTTTTAAAATAGCTAAAGTGCAAACCAATCACACAAGCATAAAAGGGTGTACTGGTTACATGAAATATAATACGGTACTGTTCAGCAAAGTGACATGTTCCAGATAGACTATAAAGCACAATATGAAATCAGTAACATATAACAGTGTTGGAAAATGTTTCAAGGACCTGCCAGGACCAAGAAATAACAAAAAGAGTTAGAGTCAGATGATATATGACATGTGCAGGAAATAAGAAAATTAGATTCAGTCGGGGGGGCGGGGGGTGGAAGTTATACATGAGGGAATAAATACAATCTGAAGCAGAGATATTCAGTGGGAGGGAGCTATTTAGGAAGCAACAATGCCAAAAAGATACCTAAGGGGACAGCAAATCAGATATGTACTTGCAATGTAATTGCAGAATACATAGATAAATGCCAATGTAATTTTGGACTATAATGACTGTAGCATCACATCATAGAACTGGGAGAGAATGGTTCTTTGTACCACATTGGTGAGAGGGCACCTGATATACGGCAAGCCCTTTGGGGAATCTTGATGGTAAGCTGTCTGCAACTGGAGGGAATTCATAGAAGAGTAACCTGAATGATGATTGGTCTGGAGAAATTGCATGTGAGGGAAGAGTGATAGAGGGAAATATGTTCAGCTTGGCTAGTTACTATTGAAGGCAGATAAGTTTTTGATGGGTGTAAATGTAACAGACCCTGCCTGGGGTAATGGGTCACACTGAACAAATGAAAGTTTTTGTGCTGAGTATCAGAAAAATCATAAGGTCAATTAGACTGGAATCACCTCCCAAGGGAAGCAATGAAGCCCCATAATTTGTCATCTAAAATGGGTGTGGGTGTGTGAGGGGACAGGCTTTCAAGCATACAGTGTAAGGAATGAACCCAAGGACCAGTCATCTGCATGATTGTGCCTTGCACAATTCCAATCCAAGTCAATAGGAGTTGTGTGCATATATCTGATAGGATGACTGGGCCTGTGCATTGTGAAGAGGAGGGAGACAAGATGAGCAATAGGGCTCTCCCAGCTCTAATTTCTATGGTCCTACTGTAAAGCACGAATTATTAGTTAACAGCACTGTAGATGGCCACTGGGTGGCATCTTTGTTCTATCAAAAGGCTGTTGGAGCACCACTTATCTAGAGTTAAGAAACTTACTCTTAAAGGATATCAGACATGAGTCAGCTCCCACTGAAGATAGTGAAGAGTTTCCCATAAGAAACTATAGGGCTAGGCCCATTGTTCTGAAGATGTTTTTTTGGCTAACCCTGCTCGTTACAAGAGCCATGCAGTCACAGATAAGAGAATTGTTGTTATTATTACAACCTTAAAACAGGATAGACATGTTATTTTATGTGGTAGAGCTTGCTGCCAGCTGGAATTGTCAACCAGATGCCAAGTCCTGACTCAGAGAAGATGGCTGTGTCCATTTTAATATAAAATGATAAACAAGGCATAGACTCAGGGTGATATTTTTTTAAAAAAACACCTCATTGATGGCCAAACTGCTCCCATTGAAGTCCCCAGTAAATCTCAAAATGACTTCCATGGAAACAAAGTTAAGCCAATGATGCATGCTTTTGAAAATCTGTCTCTGGTGGCTTGCTATATAGAAGTCAGGATGCCACAATCTAAAGTAAACAAGAGCCCTGAGGATCTTGAAGTGAAAATATCTTGTGCAAAATTTCATAGGACACCATATAGGATAACTTCAACGGAGGAATGTGATTCTGTTGTTGCCCTGTCAAGTTAACTCAGTGTAAGTTTAAAACCAGATCAGCTGAATATACCTGTAGCTACTTTGTCTGCAAAATTGGACAACTCTTCTGAAAAGGTTCTATAGCATTTCAGAGAACATGATATATATTTTTTTAAATCATCCTATAGAATTTAATACAATCATATCCCCGCTAGAGAATGCTACAGAAGAGTTAAAAATACCCAAAAGATTTCATTTCTATTTAGATGTGTAACTTGTAAGACTGTTTTTCAACAGGGTTTCAGCCCCATGAAACTCTGTTCGGCTTATCCGTATGGGAAACTCTTGTGTAAGGTGAATACTCTTCAGCAATGGATGGATGCTATTGGAATGCCCAGTGGCTGAAGCAGGCTAAGGGCAGTCCAGAGCTGTGGTCAAGTGGTGCATGCAGGAGGTTAATTGATATCAGAGACAGTTCAGGGCAATGGTCAACTTTTTCATAGGGGGTCAGTAGCCAAGAGATTCAATCCAAGGAGCCGGATGGGCAGGATAGGTGGGCGAGGCAGCAAGGCATGGTCAGGCGAGGCAGCAACCAGCAGGCAATGGCCTGTTGGTCAGGCAACTTCCTTTTCCTGTTGGGGTCTTTACAGAGTTATTCAATAGGAATGCTGCTTGTCCAGCCAATCAGTGGCTTGGGCTGTGGCTGCTATGGCGATATAGTTGCTGCTGGTCAGGAGTGGTGAGTCAGCACTGCCGTGGCATGGTGGCTAAGGTGATGCCTCGGGGCCTGGGTTTGATACTGGGGTCCTGACAGCCATAAACTGAGACAGGCAACCCAAAGAGGAATTTTAAAGACCAAATAACTGGCCTTCCAGGGACAATTAAGGCCATTTACAAAGGCACAAGTCTTCTTATTTAGGACCTGATTCATTACTGATTGAAGTCAACAGGAATCTTTTGACCTTAATTAACTCTAAATTAGGCCTTCAAGGATCAATCCTGCTGCAGCTGAAGTCACTGGTAAAGTCCCTGTTGATTTTAGTGTTGCAGGATCAGGATCTTGCATGGAAAAATTGATTTCTGAAGTGTTGAAATTACACTTAATCAGTGACCCTACAAGTCTAGGAAAGATGGACAAGATCTTGGTTAGGAGAATCACCACTATTGACCATACACAGAAAATACTTGCAATTCCAGACGTTAAAGACCATGATAGGATTTTGGCAGAAGTCATGAAGAAAAGATTTGTTTTATAGTAATAGAGATGGACTTACAATCTTCTCGAATTTGTCCTCAGAAGAAAGCTAAAAGAAAGGAATTTCTGCCTCTAAAAAAATAAATGTTTACAACAATGAGATTTAAAGTGGTCTTTCCCTGGAAAATTGTCTGTGGATAAGGCCTGGATGTAGGCAAATTTTACTTCTTTTCTGAAATAATAACAATTATTATAAAAAATCCTCTGAATAAAATAAACTAATCCTTCTCACGGTATGATTCAGACTCATAACAAAAGCTCTGAATCATTCCATCAACTCCATTGTTACAGAGAGCCAGCTGAATGGTTCACAATAAAAATTAACATGCAGCTTTAAAAGGCTGTGGTCAAATATACTTTAATGTATTATCTGCAGTAGTGTCAAAAGACGCTAATAAATGTTTAATTTTCATGATCTGAATTGTTGCCTATGGTTAATTAGCATTAACGTGGCTTCACTTAAAAATGGATTATTGGTGCATTTAATTTAAGGTAACCATATCTTCACAGTCAAATGCCAGAACACTTTTGCGGTGACACTTTTTTACTGGCATGAAATATTCATGCAAAAGAATACTTTTTTTAAAAAGTCTATCTTGTATGGGCCCCCTTTACTTTATTATCTGAGCATCTCACATTCTTCCATGTGTTTAATTATCCTCAACATCTGTGGCAGAGAAGTGGTGTCATCCCCCTTTTATAACTGAGGAACTGAGCCACAAAATGACTTTTCCAAGGTCACACAGGAAGTCTGTGGCAGAGCAGAGAATTGTATCTAAGTCTCGCAAGTCCCAAAGTTACACTCTGACTATTGGACCATCCTTCCCCTCCTACATGAGGTAGTGTCATGATTGCCAACTTTTGACTCAACAGTGACATATGCCTGTTTCTCAGAAGGGAGCATTTTCTTTCAGTTAATTTTATGTTCTGAATGAGTTTGTCCTGAAACACTGAGCAAGTGTCATTATCCTTCCCTTTGAGCAAAAGAATGGCTTTGATAGCATCTACCCTCATTCGACTTTTCACAGCAAACCCTTTTCATCACACTGAATGCTCATTCCACTGGACCATTTGCTTCAGGTAAACAGAGTAAATTTTATTCTCTAGAGCAATACGTCTTGACCAAACGTTTTGCAGACATAAAAAGAAATGTTCTGAGTGATGAAATAAAAAATTAGGACATTTCAGGTATCCTGAAAGATGCTCTGGGAACACCAGGATATTGTCTGAAGAAGTGGGACAGTCCAAGTAAAACTGGAAGGCATGGTCACTTGAACTTAGTTCTTCAGGGTTGTAATGGGCCTTTTGGGTTGGAGTCAATGAGAACTTTAACCATGCCTCCTAAGCTTTTCCCCACTTTTAGAGAAGAACTCAAATTGCAATTCTTTTTGCAGGTCAGAAATGTTTGTACAGCAGGTGGTCTTATCAATTCTGGTTTCCATGCAGGAAAGTGCTGAAAAACCATAAACGTGGCCATTCTTGCCGTATTTCTGTCTACAGCCAGAAGAGTGAGTGCCAGATTTCTTGCAAGAAAGTAAATTCTCATTGTCTTAAGAATCCAATTTGGTAGACTTGAGAAGTTCAGAAAGGCTTTCTGACTTTGGATGCTTATCTGAACCAGATCTGAACTCCTAACCTTTTGAGGTTCACCCAGAAGTCGTCCTGTCAATAGAAGAGGAGTTCACCTCAAACAGAATTTTCAGATGAGACAAAGTTGTGATTCTGTTCAGTTTCCATTAAACATTTCCACTGCACTTTCTGCAAGAGTATACATGTTGACGTCTATGATTTGGCCAAATTCCAACTTGGGTAATAATTGTCTGCCTACCAAAAGATGCCTCCTGGAGCTCTAAATGGAGTTGGCACTCTTTCATATCAGATACTGTGTGATCTGTTGTGCTACCCTACTGGGCACAGTAAAATACCAACTACTGTATATTTCACCCTAATGATAGTAACATTTCAAGGGGAGAGTGATCTTTATTAATTATTATTTATTATGTGTATTAAGGTAGTGCCTGGAGTTGTGCTAGGTGCTGTACAAACAAAAAGATGTTCCCTGCCCCAAAATGTTGTATCTATAACTAGTTTAAATTTGTAAAACACGTTGGGATCATTTTACATGAAAGGTGCTCTATGCATGTAAGTTTATATATTGATAGAACATAAAATATGTAGGTTTTTATTATTGATAGTGAAACATCAAATACAGCACCACAGGGACAGCACATCCGACAAAGCAATTCAATTGGGCACTGAGGTACAAGGAAAAAGGCATCTCAGTGTGCATATGTATATTTATGTGCTTTACCTTGTCTACTTGACGGGGAGGGGGAAAGCAATAATGCATTTTCTGTGTCTCACACAGAGGATGTTGAATTCAGGGGAGGAAAATGCAGCAGAAGCCGGTGTACCTTTAAAAACCAAATATCGAGTCTCCGTGAATAAATCCTTAACTGCAAAGAGAAGAGAAGCAAAATACAGAAACCACAGGATATGCTAGCAGAGTGTTTTACAAAGTTCCCCACAAAGCGTCCATGGCTCTTGAAAGCCTAACTAACTCTTGTATGGGGATCGGAGAAACTATTCACAAATTAAGGATTCAGATTCCCTAATCTACCTTTTCCCCAGTTCTACATACAGTGTATGCCTGTACAACAGTAACAAACACAGATCTGCAGCTTCTGAGTTCTTTGAGCTGTTACGAGCATTGTGCTTCACCATAAATTAAATATGTCGGTCTGGAAAATATCAACTGTTTTTAATAGGAATTAATCTATCGGGTTTTATTTCAGTGACTACAATGAGTAAAGTATGTTGCACCTCTCTCAAAATTAACAGGGTATAGCTTGCGGCTACGCCAGGATGATCATTATTTTCTTTATAGGTCTCTTTATTGATGCTGGTGCATATAAATATAAAACAGTGCCTTTGTGTTGTAAGGAAGAGAGGCGTGCATAATAAATAGATTACTGTTTATGTAGTTTTAGGTAGTCCTGTGCAGAATTAGGTAAATAATAGTCTATGTATGTTCTCTTCAAAATATATTAGGACTTGAAGCAATTTGTCTTCAAAGTAGCCCTTGTATGACTAGATGATTGATGATTCAGTCCAATAGTAGCTAAGGGAGGCAGTGGATTGAGCACAGGACTGGATTCTATTCCCAGTTCTGCCACTGGCGTACTGGGTGACCTTGGACAAGTTACTTTCCCTCTGTGTCTCAGGTTCCCTTTGTAAGTGCTTTTCATCGGTAGATCTCAGAGCACTTTGATAAGAGCTTGGTATTATTATAAAGCCGATCCATTAGTCTGTTGCTGTGGTGTTCGTAGTTGTCCAATTCAACAGTATACTTTTTTTTTTTTTAAGTGAGCAAAAACAAAATACACCTGGAACTTTTGTTGTGATAAGTGGTTGCTTGGGGGGGCTAGTACCTATTACATCTAATCTGAGGGCTGGCATAAATTCTAATATAAATATTTTACCTATTGTTTTGAAGGGTGACTCCAAGAACTCCTTGACCTTACATAGCCTCATAGCAAAGGAGCATTTGGGGATTTATCTGAAAGTATTTTGACAGATATTCTGAACAGTTTTGTGAGTGTTGCTATATATATATAAAGGTGAAATCATCTCCTCTATTCAGATTCTTATGCTGGGCCTATCAATGGAATATTAAGTGCATTTCTGAAATGCCTTAATGAACTCATCCTCACAACAGCCCTGTGTAATGGGGAAATGCTATTAGCCCCATTTGAAAGATGATGAAGAACTCAGGCACAGATATAGTAGGTGTCCGTGGTCCCACAGGAAATCTGTGGCAGAGATGGAAAATGAACCCAGCTCTCCTGAGTCCCAGTCTTGTGCCTTAGCCAAAAGATCATTCCAACTGCTCCACTAAGTAAAATTGATAAGTGCTTGGTGTAGAATATTATGGAAACTCCAGTCTCAGCTCCTGAATTAAGGCTGAGTTGAGGTTTGCATTTAAAGCAGGGATTCAGCCTGTGATGCCAGGCAATAACTATAGGATTATGATAAAGATTTTAGTGTTCGTGGTCCCAGATTAGATCAAACTGATTTTAAAGACACATTTGTTCTTTTTTTACTTTTACTTTTGCCATTATTTACTTGTTAAAAGACCCTTAATGTTTGAGAAGTTACAGGGCATCAAAAGCAAAAATAAGAAAGAATCTGAAATGATTAAATAAAAGGCCCTAATTTTCATCAAAATTTTAACAACAACAAAATTAGGAAGAATTTTTCACTTACATTTATTTCACCCCCCCCCCCCACAGAGCTGATCAAAGTTTTTGAAATACTAATAAAATTTCAAATTTAGAAACTGAGAAAAAATTAATTCCCAACCCACCTCACCCGTTTTTTGACCCATCTGGAGAAGCAGTGTAGGGCTTGTCCACAAAGGGAAACTGATCAGCGGACCTATAGTGGTATAATTATCCAGCTGTAGCTACACTGGAATCTCTCCTCTCCCCGGTCTGGTCTATACTACCCGCCTGAATCGGCGGGTAGAAATCGACCTCTCGGGGATCGATTTATCGCGTCCCGACGGGACGCGACAATCGATCCCCAAATCGGCGCTCTAACTCCACCAGCGGAGGTGGTAGTAAGCGCCGCCGACAAAAAGCCGCAGAAGTCGATTTTGCCGCCGTCCTCACAACGGGGTAAGTCGGCTGTGATACGTCGAATTCAGCTACGCTATTCACGTAGCTGAATTTGCGTATCTTAAATCGACTCCCCCCTGTAGTGTAGATGTACCCCCCATGTGGACACTCTATTCCAGAATAAAAGTGATTTTGTAAGTCACTTTATAAGATCACCTCTTTATAATCACTTTTATTCTGGAATAGAGTGTCCACATGGGGAGAGAGAGATTCCAGCATAGCTATAGCGGGATAATTATACCCATGTAGACAATTTCCCTGTGTAGACAAGACAAGTCCGTAGGTGTGGAAGTCAGAAGATCTGCTTTCTAGTCTCATCTCTTGACACTCAATATGGCCTTGGGCTAGTCACTCGATTGCTTTATCTTTTCCTATATAAAATGAGAACAGTAAAACTTACCTACTTCACAGGTGTTTTGTAATGATTAATTAGCTAATATTTGTAAAATGCTTTGGAGGTGTAAAGAGCTATATATAGACATTAGCCTCAGTGTCTTTGATTTCTGTAATCGCTTCTCTGAAGTATTGTCAATAACTTATCTTGATTCAGAGAGCTAGACAACAAAGTGCTTTACAGGGCAATATTGATTTTTGTAATACTATAATTTTAAAAAGTGTAGCTTGATTTGGTGGGGGATAGTTGTGCTCTCAAATCTGGGTGGGTAGGATTGAGAATGGAAATACCAACTCAGCATTGACTACTGAGTTTTAGGCACCATAAAATCCCAAAATGCAACATGAAAAAGTGATAGCTTTTGGCTGTCTTGGTAAGATAACAGCAGCCCTCTGTTAACACAGGCAGAGTGAAAATCCATATGTTGCAATCAGAAAATGTAATTCAATTATAAATAAAAGAAAATCCAACATACTTAGGAAATAATTATTTCTGATTATGTTATATTAAAAGATGTGTATACACATAATTTGAAAGAAATGTTATGAGAAGATCTTCATTATAACTTACGTGAGATTTTATATTTAAATAAACTGCTTCTCCCTCTCACAATACAGAAGATAATAGCTGAACATTTTCAGGATTGCCTTAGAATAGCGTATGGTATTATTTCATCAAGCATCAAATGCCTTTACAGTATATTCTATGATTTAGTTTTTCATAACACACATGATGTATTTTCACCCCTAAAGTGAAATCCTAGCCCCACTAAAATCAATGGGAGGTTTGCTATTGACTTCAATGGGGCCAAGATTTCACCCCTAGTGTCAAATTCTGTTCACTTCCCTAACATGAGACCTGCCACTGGAGTCAATGGAGCCATATTCTGATATTATAGTAGTAGTAGTACCATTATAACTCTCTGATTTACACCAGTGTCAATGAGATCAGAATCTGGTCCAATGAGAGTACACGCATAAGGCAAGCAGAATTTGATCCTTAAAATGAAGAAAACATTATTTAATTTGCATTTTTATTTTATGGCTTATAATTAATGTATCTCTATATACATTATAGGCTGCACTGATAGCACCGCCGACAATTGCCCATCACTTCCCGTTCTACTACCCTGTTTTCAGTTGCTTAGACTTTGCTTTCAGCCCCATTTGGGCTGAAATTTTCCATGCAAGGTGTCTGCCTCAGACTGATTTTTGTTCAAAGTTTCAAAGAATGAAATTTGGGGATAATAGGTTGTTTTGCTCATATTGGAAACAATTCTTATGACTGTTTCGTTGAGAAGCGCTAGCATCTCCGTGCTTTGGAGCGGGGACTTGAAATTTGGCACGGGAAGTCTCCCTGGTGTCAAGAATATGCCTTTGGCTGTCCTTAGGAAAAGATGCCCAAATTTGGCCAAGTTATAAGCCTCTGAAAAAGTCTCTGTTCACTCATGCTGAGTACACATTTGATTGACAGCTAAATTCTCTGAAGATTTCATCTGTACAGAGCATGCTTCAGCCAAGAACGATAGGGGCTGAGCAAGATTTCCCTGCACTGCTGCTCCTGGCTGCTGAGGGGCCAGGCACCAAAACTGACCACAGGGAGAGTATCTGTACTGTGTGCTCAGAACTCCACTGGCTGGTGCCTAGGCAATGTGATGGAAGAAGTTGCTTGATCACAATACAGAGGGGCCGAGAGCTGTCCTTCCATCTGTGGAAGGAGCCAGGTTAGGAGACTGAGGCGTGGGGGGGTGGGGAATGGGACTGAGATTGACTGAACAAGGAGACTGGAAAGTAGGGTGGGGAATAGGGTGGGACACTAAGATCGGATAAGGAGCCCAAGAGGGGGAACACTGGGACAGGGAGTCAGGAGGTGGGGGTAGGGGGAGCCTGGGTCTCAGTCCAGAACCATGGAGGAGAAAACTGGGACTGGGCCAAGGGCACAGCGGGGGAAGGGTGGAAAACAGAGGACTGTTCAGGGCAGGCTGGAGAGGAAAAGGGTCAGGCTTGAGGGATATGGGCACAAGGATCTGTGACCTCTAGCTAACACTCCCCACCAGAACCTGGAATGGAACCCAAGCTTCCTGAGTTCATACACGTGCATTCCAGAAACATACAGCAATGTCTATGGGTGTGTGTGTATTTTATATACGCACACACAGAGAGAGATTCATATACACATACACATAAATAAATAAAAGATTTCCAAAATAAAACACTCCCCTGCACATACTTCATCTCGTGGGGAGAGGATGAGAGACCACATGATGGACGGTAGTCACATTGCTGAATGCACTGCTGGAAAGCACTCAGATACTATGGTGCTGAGCATGGTATGAGTCCCTAAATAGAAGAGAATAGAGTCTCTCATTGCTCCGCTGTCAGCAAATATCTCTGAAACCCTCTGGCAAAATGTGCGTCTCATCCTCCTCTGGTGACTGGTGTACATAAGGTCTGACAACCAACTACCATAGCAGCTACTCTGTTAGCTCCAGTGGCCGAGGATGCACGGGCCACCTGAATTCTGGCATTTCCAAGACGTTGAGTGTTTAACGTTGCAAATTTAATGTTCTTTTAATGCAGTTTTGTGTGTAATACAATATATGTAATAAAATGTAGACAGCATATAAACAATAGCTCAGAAAGTAAGTGGGAATTGCTTCCTTTCATCTCACTGGAGCATTAACCCTGACACCTAATGATGATATTTCAAAGGCCATCATCAAATTAACTAATTCAATATTGATCAAAGCATGAAAGAACAAAAGGAATGATCATGTTGGGCCTGACCCAAAATCCATTAAAGTCAGAGGAAAGACTCCCATTGTCTTCAGTGGGCTTCGGATCGGGCTCCATATCAAGACCTGCACAGTCCATGGTGAGTGACATTCAAATTTCCACATATTATTTTAGCCTCACATCTGAGTGAGTCATGCATGGGGAGTGGGGAGAATAGTACCAATTGCCCTGCTAAACTGACTCCTACATATATGACCTGAGGATGCTAAAAAAATAATTTATCTCACACTTACAATGAATGTCCAACTGAAAAATAATAATGGATTTGAAACATTTCTCTCCTCTTTATTGTTTCCTTTTGGGTTTTTCCTGTGCATTCTCATTTAGACTGTAATAGGGGCAAAGCTAATGGACCAGATACACCTCTACCCTGATATAACGCTATCCTCGGGAGCCAAAAAATCTTACCGTGTTATAGGTGAAACCGTGTTATATCAAACTTGCTTTGATCCGCTGGAGCGCGCAGCCCTGGCCCCCCCCTCCGGAGTGCTGCTTTACCGCATTATATCTGAATTTGTGTTATATCGGGTCGCATTATATCGGGGTAGAGGTGTACTGTAGTTACAAAATTAAAAATCCACTATAGGACAGTACATTGAAATGATATGGGATTATGGGCACCAGCTATTGTTCAGTTTCGATTTGCCTTCATTTTACTTACACACCTATATGCACGGTGCTATCACACTGTCTGTTACTCTACACTGACATTACAGTAAGCCATACTGGCTGAGGTTTTCACGGCAGTTTAGGGGATTGAGACACATCACTCACATTCATTTCAATGGAAGTGATGCCCCTCAATCCTATATCTAAATCCATAACCCGGAAAGGCTCCTTGTTGTTCTTTTTCACGCACAAAACACAATCTGATTCCTGCTGCCGGGTCTGTGATTTCACAGTGCAGAATCTAAGAAAGAAAGAAAGTTCAGAAATAGAAGGGCTGAATCATGACTCGGAGAGCAGCAAAGTAAGTTCCTGCAGGCTGCAGAAATGCAGCCCCAGGTCATGGCTTTCCTCCTTCCTCCGGCTCTGTGGTTCTCGTTCGGTAGAGAGGGATCTAAATGGCTCTTTCAGGCTGCAAGCCAGTGTCTGGCGTGGGGGAAACAACCTCCAGAGCCTTTGCTGGGAGGGAGCAGCAGAAGCAGCACTTGTCCTGTAATCGATTGCCGAGTGTGCTGAGCAGCCCAGAGACACCCTCCCAGATCCAGTCCTGCCTCTCTCTCCGGCTCAGGGTGTCTCTGAGAGAGGCTGCCTGGGTGAGATGTGTGATGTGTGTGTGTGTGTGTGTGTGTGTCTTTGCCGGATCGGTTTCTCGGGGTTTGACCAGCTGTCCCAGGCTAACCCTGCTCTCTGAAGATGGAGGAAGTAAAAACAGGATTACCCTTAGCTACAGATCCACTGCTTACAGTTTCCATAACCAACTGCAGTGCCCAAACACACAAGCCTTAGGCACAGACAGCAAGGGAGAGGAGACACTAATAAACACACAAAACAAAAGGGTGATGGAAGTGAGGTACTGCATGCACTGCTGAGGTAAATCTTCGCTTGGCATTTTGTTTTTCGTGGGGGGAAGAAAGAGCTCTGGCTTATTTGTGTGATGGCTCATAGAAATCTCTGTGTGAATGTCTCCGCTTTGCAAAGGGGGGTGGGGGGCTGGCTCCAAGTAAAGTGTAATTATCTGCAGCATCTCTCGCGCTGTGATGGGATCAAATGACTTGTTGCTGTTAACCAGGAATAATAATAATAAATCGGTCTGTATGTGTGTGTTGGGGGGAGGGGGAAGATGAACATTATTATTTGTTGTAGGTTTAGCAGAGTGACTGGCTCTCAGGGGTAGGATTGGCAAAGCCTTTCGGGGTGCCTTTTTTTTTTTTTTTACAATTAAAATTCTTGTTTTCTGGGATGTTAATCGATGAATCAGTTCTCAGCTCTGGAAACTGACCACAAGGGTTTGAATGGCAATTTGCAACCGCGTCCCATTCTAGCTGCAGCTCCCTGGGAGAAGGGGATCTAGATCCCTTTTTAGTATTATTACTGGCATGACACACACGATATTGAATAAGGCAGGACTTAAATTACTTTGACAGGTTGTGCTCTGGGCGGGGAGAGGCAGAGATGAAATTAAGATCTCTTCATTTTGCCAAGGGCCAAAAACAATCCTGTGAAGTTGGCCTAGGTTTATGGCTCTGTGTGGGTGTTTTTTTTTTAACTTCTCTGTTCCTCCCCCCCCCCTCCAAGTCCCCCCTTTCTTCCTCTCCTCCAGTTTTCTTGTCGATTCTTAAGGAACCGGTGGATCAAGTTTTTCTCTCTCCTGGTTAATCGCATTGCTGTAGCACTGGCTGACCTCTCTCCCCCTCTCCCTCCCTCCCTCTCTCTCTTTTTGTTCTTCATCTTTCCTGAAAGTATGTGCCATTCCTGAGCGAGTTTCTCAACAAGACCATCCCAAGGGAGGGAGACCTCGCTCTTTTTTTCCCCTTTCCTGTTCAGTTTCCCCACCGATCCGTTCGCTCTGAATGTTCTACTTGTAAGTTTCAGGGGACGGACGGGGCGGGGGAGAGGGGATTTTAATTTTGGGGGGGGGGTTAACTTTTCCCATCTCGCTATGTCTTCAATCCGATCATAACTATCTCTCCATTCGTGGTGGGCAGGAGGGGGTTAGCAGCGGAGATTTGCCATTACACCTGGGCATGGTGATCAAACTCTCTTTTTTCTTCATTTCAAATAATCAAAGAACATTTTCTTTTATGTATATTTCATTCCTTCCCCCTCCACCCTTCCCGTCCTTTCCTTTCTTTCCTTCCATTTCATTGGCTAGGATGATCTTCTTTCCCTGTTGCTTCTGACGTGTTCTCCGTCCCCCCCCCCACCCCCCCATGTGTGTCTGTCTACCTGTACTAGGGGAAAGATAAGGTAACATTGAAAGGGCTTGAGGAAGCTGCTTGTCTGTTTTTATTTTAAAGTGATCTCTAAAAGTTGTTACAATCAGTAATGGCAAGCGTTTGATAGCAGCTCTCCAGTTTGAAATGTAAGTGTTATGTGTACCGAGTGTCTTGGGAATTTGATCTGCCTTATACCAGAGAGGAACACAGAGAAAAGTTGTTGTTTTGGGGGGGGGAGGAGGACAAGGGGGGTAAGGGAGAGGGAAGTGGTTTTGGAGACAAGAAGTGAAGCTGCCTGTTTTCCAGTAAGTAATGGAGAAATTCCAGGAGCCAGGGCTAAATATACTCGGCGATCAATACAGAAATGGCTCATTGTGAATAATTTAGCTGCTTGGTGCAGTGAGAGTTTTGAAACTAAAGGCAAAAAAGGGGCCGTAGATGGAGAGAGGAAATAAAATTCTCCTCTGATTATGTCAGTTTCTTAACTTTTCCACTTAAAAGAATATAGTTACGATTATTGATTTCTTCCCCTGCCTCTCTCTCTCTTTCTCTCTCTTTTAATCAAATGAAAGCTAGGGGGTGTCATCCTATACAGTTACTTGAGTTTCTGGAAAGTAATAGCTTGTTCTATGTCAGCAAAGTGCTTCCAGAAACTTTGAGATTGGCACACACCACAAAGTGCATGCTCTAGAAATATTAAATATGACATGCAGCCCCTAGTATGATAGATAGGTATGGTTACAATGAACAGGTGCATGCACAGGTGTCTGGGTGTGTGAGTGAGGATGCTCGATCGCCAATTGAAGACAAAAGGCTGTAATAACTCTGAAAGGAATATGGACACTGAAGGGTTTTGTTTTTAGTCAGAACATGATGAGCCACCATGGAATAAATGTGAAAAGGGCAATCTTTATAGTATCAACATCTTGGAAGCCTGCTGTGGCTGTGAGAACTGCTAATTGATAAAGCATTAAAATCCCAGTTAAAACATACCTGGTCCAATTGGAACCTCAAAAAAAAATCATTAAAGCAGCTGGAACTGTAATTAAAAATCAAATTATAGTCTCAACACAGCTCATCAAGATGCAAACTTACCTTTTCTACCCCCATCTGCAGCAGCTTTAGATCATTTGCCAAAAGAGTTCAGTGACTTACCAGTGCACGGCGTGTGCTCATTTGCATGTTTCTTAGGTGCTGGTTGCAGCAGCAGTAGCAAAAGAGGCAACTACTAATGGCTTTAAGTAAGTTTAAGCATTTAATGGCTGATACTGGCAGGCATTTTTGAGGGTGTATTCTTTTGCCTTGTAGCACTGCACTTTGACTATGGAAGCAGAGGCTACTGATGGATATATAACATGTAAGTACTTTTATTTAATTTTGTTGGTTTACTTGTGAAGTCTCCTTTGCTTTCCTTTTCACAATATCTCTGTAGAAAGTGTTATACCCCCCCCCCCCCCCGAAACTCTTAACTTTCATTTGTGCTGTTATTAAACTCCATATTGTAAGAGAACGCTGGAGAGAGACCATTTAACACTAAACTTTAGTGGTTATTTTTAAAAACCACTATATTATATACTTAAATATTTTCATAAGAGAGCAATGTTTATTTTATATAAAACATAAATGAGAAACAGGACAGAAACTAAATCATTTTTTACTGTGAGGCTTTTTAGTACTGTGCATTGCTCCCTTCTTGTTCATTAGGGGAAAATATTTTTACTTTGTTGAACTATTCTAGCTTAGTGGCCAGCTACATGAAAATCATGAATCAAAATTGGAGTGGAAGGTCCTTACATCAGAATGATACTCCACTCTGCTCCGGTTCAGTCTCTAGTCTGTTAGCACCACAGTACGTAGAAATGGGCAAGTAATTCTAAGTTCTGTTCATGTAAAGCAGCCAGAGCAAGATTTGCACGTGTACTTTTTATAATCTGTGAGGACTGGAGGATACTTTTTGATTCTAATAAAAAAAATATTATGTTTGTGGTCACTAGGAAGCCAATTTTAGTTGACCGTGGAGGAATCTATTAAAAGGGGAAGGCGGGTGGGTAGAAAAGAAGTTAGCAAGTCTGAATGCTGTATAATTGGATAATTTTATGGTGCCATGGGACAGAAACCTAAGTGTTTTATTTTGTGAAAGCAGGTGACAATGAGCTTTCGCCCGAAAGGGAGCACTCCAACATGGCTATTGACCTCACTTCAAGCACACCCAATGGGCAGCATACCTCACCAAGTCACATGACAAGCAGTAAGCCTTCTTTTTGTGTATTTCTCTCTAGCAGCATATTTGGACTAGTTTAGTCTGTGGGGTCTTCATCTTGCTCACTAGACTAAAGCCACTACCGTAGATTTTGCTACCAAAGAAGAAAAGGACGGGACAGATTTGGTTTTGTTCATGTTAGTGTCTCTTCTAAACATGAGTCTGATTACTAGTCTGAAGTATCCCAAGGTGGCATTTGAGAGCTGGTCCTTACCTGTACCAGGTAGGAAACACTAGGTTTTACTAGTCCTTGTTTTGCTTTGACGGTTTTGAGATCCAAACAGCTTTTTAGCAGGATTCCAAAAAGCAGTCTGAAATAGCTGTATCTAAAAAGCCCACAAGCTTTTATTTCAAAAAGGCTTGACTCAAGCAAAATCTAAAGTTACACTATGCAGGCTTGATGGCAGGATATATTTTACTGTTCTGAATGGAAACTTCAGCATCCTGTTCATTACCTTAGCTTTGCTTTGAAAATTTCAGAAAATGGCCAGTATAAATTGGTAATTTATGGAACTCTCTCACCAGTTGAGTCTTTAACAAATTGAAAGGGTTTTGTTTTAGAATGTCAAAAGAGAAACTGAGAAAGTGCAGAGGGATCTGTGAGTGTAACACCGAGAGTCAGGTGTACTTAATATTTTTGATGATGGATTTTTTCACCCTTAAATGAAACACCTTTCAGCTACATTTTGGAGCCTATACATACTTTTATCTTAAGAACATAGATTGTTTCACTGTTGATTACAATGTTTTATCAAGATACTTATCATAAAGTGCTTTATTATTTGTATTCAAAAGTAATTTAAAATGTATTGTTTCCAATATACTTTCAGTGGGTTTTTTTTTCTTTGTGATACTCATTTTTTCTCTCTCTCTCTTTCTCTTGTGTGTGTGAATATATACAGTAAAAAAAAGTTGTACATTTCTCCAAATATTCAGGAAGGAAAAGTAAGGCATTAAGAATTTGTTTGTTTGTAATAATAAGTATATTATCCTCAAAGCCTTTTTTACTGAGAGGAAAGTGTTACTTTACCTCCTGCAAATTACGAGTAAAATACAGATTTTATGAGCCTTTAAAACTGAGGGTTATTATGAAGATCTCCAATTATATACATGTTGCTAGAGAATGTGATTGCTAACACTCTGGGCTGAACTTTATATGACATCCTGTCCTAATTCAGCAGCTTTAGACAATTCCAATCCTGCTGCATTGGGATTCTGATTTTTTTTTTTTTTTATTGGCTTATAAAAGTTTTACTACTCTCTTTGTTTACATTTTTATTAATGGGAAGGCTTCATCAGAGATAAGATTTAAAACAGTGGGTTTTTTTCTTTATCATATAGGCTAAAAACCAGGGTCTAATTAATGAGTACAGCTGTCTGCTGAGTTCATGTGAAAATATTTTTGCATTTGATTTCGCTGTGCAATGATTTGCAATGATTATTCTAGTTTAATCTCATTCATGCCTGCAACATGCATGTTCCGAGTTCAGCATATGCACATGGCTCCTGGTGTTGGCGAAAATTCCTGAATATTTAATCTTGCATGTGTGTCAATAACTTTCACTGTTTTGGCCTGTTTTAAGGATATGTTGATGTGGACAAATGTAGGGCTCTATCCAGTGTTCTGGAGGCAGGTAAAATTTGATTTGGGATGCAGGACTTTTGCCTGTATGATTGGAACCGAGGAATACGACCCCCTCTTTTTCATATAGCATTCTTCTTCTTTTCATTACAAAACTAGATTTTTCTTCTGATCAAACATCAAAATGTTTTAGAGTGAGGAGCTTTATCTCATGTCAAAAAAATCAAAGATGTTGATTAGAGGCTGTCAGGCTTTTGTTGCAGTTGAATTGGTTAGTTTACACATAGGGCCAAATCTTCAACCCAGTGGATACAGGCCAAATAACGAGGCTGTGCATTGGGGTCCACCATATGTTCCACATTCAGAGAGCTTCAGTAGCCCGTGGGCCTCTACGTTTTCCCTTTGCAGGGAGGAGAATGGCTATTGGAAACTGCTAAGTTGTGGATTTTCTTGCCTTTCAAAATTCCTGCTGCTGCGATGCAAGCACACCCCATGAAGGTAGGCTCCATAGTAGGTAGGTAGGGAGGACGGGTACTCTGTGTGCACAGACCATGGGTCTGATTAGAAGTCGCTGGAAAGATCTTGATACACTGCTGGAGTGCCCGTTTATTTTGGTACCAAGTGCGTGTAATTCTGATTTGGTAGTGTTTTGCACTACTTTTGCACTGGTGTAAGTGGCGACACAAGGTACTGGGCAGTGCTGTATTGGGGCTGTTGTCTTCCGTGGGAGGTAGATTGGGCCCCCAAATCCTTCACTCCCAGATTTACCTGCTGATCCCCCAAAGAAGTGGAACCTGCATTAGTTCTTCTGGGTCTGCAGGGGTGAAGGTCAGGATTAGATCCTCAGTCCTGTGTTTGAGCCATAGCTCTTATTTCAGCCATGTCCAGTTTAAATGGAGATGAAACCATGACAAGGCAATCTTCCTGGGTATTTTACTATACAGTAAAGAGTGCATCGAGCAGACGAGAGTGCAAGACTTGCTTCTGAACCAATCAAGCAGTTCTCACTCAACAGTAGTAAAATGATGCGCTTGGTGAAGAGTTCTTCATATTTATTAGCCTGTGGCAATTCCATGTTAGTAAGACTTTTGGCCAGGCCACTGATGTTTTCAGCTTCTGTTCCAAAAGGTTGCAGGTTAAATATTTTGGCTCATGTTGAAGAGTCTCTATTGCTTCCTTAACATAGTATCACTTTACGATATCAAAGTTACATGCATAGGTTACAGATGGGGTAGACACCCAATTTTCTTCCAAATGAGATGATCCTGAAAGATAAATCAGGATAGATTGCTTGTCATAGCTAACTAATGATATGTATACCTTACAATATGCATCTCCCTTTAGCAAAGTACAGATAGGTATTGGCAAATACTCAAATAATTCTAAGTAACTTATTGTAACTAAATTGTAAGTAGCCAGATGAATAGGCAGACTGTTTCCCTCCAACTCCAGTTCAAGAAATACTGTACCCAGTAGCATGCTTACATTGAACTATGTGCTTACACTGGCCCAAAGCTGGAAGTTCTAGTTCACCAGTTACTCAGTCCTTACTTGGGTAAACTCTCGTAAGTGCTCTGATCATGCATGAGCTTGGTGTGGATGGATGCCGGTGCTTGATAGAGCCCCATTGACTGACCTCAGTACCACCCATCCAAAGTTCATTGCAGAACAGGGACCGAAGGCCCTGATCCAAAGCTCATTTAAGTCATTGGAAGTCTTTCCATTGACTTTGGTGAACTTTGAATTGGAAATAAAATGGGCAGGGACTTGTCAAAACTGAACAAGATTCTCAGGAGAGGAACAATGTAAAAGCAGATGAAGCAGATAAATAAAGCAATTTTTAAAAGAAACAAAGCTATTCCGGTGTTTTTCCACACTACATTCTTGCTATAGAATTTGTCTGAGAGGAAACACTTTTTCCAGGTTACAATGGACTCAGAAAAAGTCCACTGTAATACAAGGGCTCGGTTGTTTGTTTAGTTGACTTGACGACCACTCTGTGTAACATGAAAGATATTTCTCTAAATCCATTGTCTGCTATTGTATGGAAAATTAATAATGGCAGCTATTGGCGTCTGACCATGTCAGAGGAAAGTTCCACTTAAATTAGAGAGTTAAACGGTGCTACAATGGGTGTCACAGATGGCTTTCTTATTTCCAGGTCTAGATTCAAATACGCCTTAAAATAGAGTAAGAACAATAATAAATATTAAAATCCAACAATTTTGATATTTGATTAAAAAATCAATGCACTTTAAAAATGTTTTTATAACAATGCAGAAAAAATATTAAAGAATAAGAAGTAATTTGATAAGAAAATAATTATAGTTGCCTGAGTCAATTGCTGAACATAATGACTCTACTACAGTAGTTGGCTTTGGGAAACAATAACAGTAGCAGACTAGAAAGCTATTGGGATGATTGTACCAAGTGAAGGGAATTCAAAAAGAGTGTTAAGAAGTTAGAATCTGTTATAGAGAAGTCAGACAAGACATTATTATAAAATTACCTATATTATATTCCAACCAATCAAAAAAGACTATTCCGCACCATCAGTTGTGTCCCTTTCTTGTAACCTTAAAGCTCAAAATCTTGCTTGGTAGCTTTAATTTTCCTTCTGAATTGGAAACTCTAATACAACTCTTGTGTCACCTCTGTCATTTCCCCTGAGCAAAATGTTGCATTTACTGTAGGTGTATCAACTTCACTTCCCACATCACATTTGTTGGAATAAATAAACACATCTATGGATTCTACCTTTTGCAAGGAAACGGCCTGAAATTAAATCGGGTTTGAAGATTGTGTTGTGATACAACCTTGGAACTTTTATTTATTTATTCTCTTGTAGGTAATGAGCACAGCCATTAAGTTTTACAGGATGGCCAATGCAGAATAACATAAAGCAGTAGTTCTGGTTTCACAGGATGTCGGCCAATGACGTTTCTGGGCCAAGCTGATTTTAGAGAGAGGAAGGTTTTGGTTTTTTAAAGAAATTTTGGAAAAAATTAACCATCCTCATTTTTTAAAAACATTTGCGTCACCCAAATCCCTCATCCAATTAACCTCAAACTTCTCAAGAAATATTCTCCCTGGCAGAAAAACATACATGAAGTTTTAGGCAAACTGGCGAGAAATTTTAGGCAAACTGGTTGACTGTTGGTGCCGTTAGAGGGGAAAAGCTCATGCTTTAGACATAAAGTTAGGCTTTGTGTACAAAGAAAAATGTTACTGCTTTAGTACTGATCATTAAAGTGGTAGGAAACCTTGCCCCTCGGTCCGGACACAGTTATACTGGTATGAAAGTGCTTCTATAAGAAGGCAAATAAGCTATAATGGTATAAGACACCTTTATACTGGTGCAACTTAATCCATAGTAGAGGTTGTACTGGTAAAACTATTTTGGTTTTAAAAAAAATCATACTCCTAATCAAAATGGTCATACAGGTACAAAATCTATGTATAGACCACACCTTAGTCACAACCTGAACTATCCTGAGGGAGTGCTGTTTGTAACTAGAAGGCAGGTGAAGCTGGGTTCACCTATGTATACTTTTTCCCAGTATCACTCCCTACCATATCACATACTTGGCAGTAAAAGCATTCCTCCCTTTTGGTGAGTGTTATAATGAGGGTGGAGTGGAATGATCACCTAATCTTGTTTAAATACTATTTTATTCACACCAATAGACTCTTTTGAGAGGTCACCTACCCCAGCTTTGTTACAGGACGCGCCCTCCTTCTAGAGCTTCTGTAATATCCTTTGACTGTCATCTTCAGTTAGCTCTCCAGTACACACCCTGTTACAGCACTCAACGTTCTCGATAGCTGCAGAGTCAGCAGGTTTTCATACTTAGCTTTTGAATCTTCATTTTGGTTTCTTGTCAGACACTCATGAGGGGGGGAAAGTCCTCCATTTCTTTGGAATATAGTAGTTGTCAGGTGTTTCTCAAAACCGAATGAATAGAAATTCACCAGGCAGCATTTCATTTTTCCCCCAAAGACAAACTTGGGGCAAGACCCAGCTCCCATTGAAGTAAATAAGCGCCTTTTCATGGACTTGAATGGGAACTGGATCAAGCACCGGCTTCCTAATCCTGCGAGAAGTGCTGAGCTCCCTCTCCTTCCATAAGTCAATGGAAAGTTCAAAGTGCTGGGCATCTTGTAGGATTGGGCCTTATAGACGCAGGACTGGAGTTCTCTGCGTTGGCCATTGCTTTAGGTGCAGTGGTTAAAACTGATTGAAACAGCAGAGGGAGCTGCTCTCTCTCTCTCCCAGCTAAGGAGGAAGAGGAACTTTTGAGGGCAGGGTGCTTATACAAGCCAAGGAGAGCAGGGGAGCTCCCCTATGCTTTTAATTAAAGAGGGGAAGGAAGGGCTCTGTTGCCTCCTACTTCCTCTCGCCTTACATGGTTTGAGTGTGGGGAGGCTCAGGGAGTGGTTTAATTGGCTAGGTTATTCCGTAGTTTACATTGCATCCACCATTAAAAGAAACACTGGATAGGGTACCTAGTAGAATCAGGCTGTTTTTCCCCATATGAAACTACCTGGTCTGGTCCAACTCAGCTGTAACCACAGAACTGGTGTCTTAGGAAAACATGCCAAAATACTTTCCCCCATTCCCTTCTGTTCTGGCAAGGTGCCATGCCTATTGCTGGCCTCTTATGCTGAGCATGCTCCGTGTTGTCTCTCTCTTTCACTGGGGTAGAGAAGGTTTCCCTCTACCACCATCAGTTTGGAAGCTGAAAATCAGCCTCTCTACTGCCCTACCCAGGAGGTTTTTGAACAGAAGTAGAATCCCCAAATGCTATCACAGCTCACTGAGAGGCTGTGTGGGCTGGTGGATCAGGGAGTCTGGAGACCTGGTTTTGTTCTCTGCTCTCCCAGCGTGTGTGTGTGTGTGTGTGTGTGTGTGTGTGTGGTAGGCAAGTCACTTGGTGTCTCTGTGCCACTGTGTTTCCTTGGACTGAATTGTAAAGACTGTAAACTGTTCTGGAGACAGCCTCTGCCTCATGTTGTGTCTTAGGCTTGGTGTACACACAGATACTGTACTAGCATAATTATTTCTAATCTTTTTTATGAGTACAACCACTAGTGTGGATGTAGTTATACTGGTATAAAGGTCCTTATACCAGGATGGCTTCTTTCCCATCCCACACAAGAATAGATATACTGGTTATAAAGTACCTTTATACTGATAACTGTCTCCACTCTCAAGAGGTTGTACCACTTTAACTATACCGGTGTAGTTAAATTGGTACAACTTTTCTATGTATACAAGCACTTATTTGCAGTGCCCAGCACAACGGTGCCCAGAGTTGGATTGATGCCTCTGTAACACAAATACATTGTAATGATGGTGTACATGGTCAAATAGATTTTTTTTTTTATATATATATTTTTCTTTAAAAGTTTTTCGTTCGTTTTCTCGGTGTGCACCGTTGGGTGCATTTTTAAAAGGCATTTCAAAAACCGTATGGAAATTTAACACTTTTTTTTTTTTTAAACTGCATTTCACTTTCCCCACCCTTTTTTTTTTGTTTGTTTTTAAATTCCATTATGCGCGTGACCCTATTTATATGCCACAGGACTAAACGCTGATGGCAGTGAATTTTGTCTGTCATACCTATATCTGCCTTTTTAGGTCATTAGCATTCTGTAGTTCCCATAGTTCTTAAGCTCTGTAGGAGTCCAAGTCTGCCCTCTGATGCACAGATGTAGTTATCTCCCTTTGAAACTAAATTTGTTCTCTTCTGTTGCTCTTAACAATTTGGTAAATATGCGTAGCTCTTTATCAGGCCAAATTGCTCGCTCTGCTTATAGCGTTGGAGGGGATGAAATGCATGCAGATACCAGGAAGTAGTAAAATAAAATGGAGAGTGGTACTTAAGTGACGACATTGTCATGCAGATAGACTTCTGCATGCGTTGTGCATATTTTTGGCTCTGTTTTACATGGGGAGAGGCATGGTGATGCATAATAGGAACTAGAAGGTGCCCTGGTGCTCTATGCAGTAGTATTTCCTGCTTGCCTGTGGAAGTTGCTGAAGAATTTTCCACAGATGTTGATGAAACCTGGCCCTGCACCTTATATCCCATTACCCGAGGGGTGTGTGGTATGACTCTGGGGACAGTGGAAATAGGTTTCCTAAGTGGAACCACACTATGCTGTAGTGGGATGGGCTAGGAAGTAGCACAGAGGGCAACAGCCCTTTCAGTTGGCTATCCTTTTCGTGCCGATGACTTGAGATCTGCTGGCGTCTCAAGACAGCCAGGGCTTTAGAGGATCATGCACCCTGGTCACTCTACAGGGATGGCAAATATGCCCACTAATGACATGATACCATGAAAACTCTGTGGGTAAGATCCTTACTTGACTTGTACCAGTGAATATCTGGCCCAGTAACTTTAAATTCAGGACTGTAAACTTTTCAGAGTATCTTTTCTCCCCAGCAGGGATTGTCCTGGTGCAGAGTTCATCTCCAGCAAATGGATGATTTAGGAAAATTGTTATGGAGGAGGTGTTATTTTTTTAATATTCAAAAATATACTCTACTAAATGTAAACATTTGGTGGGTGGAATGTATCTTGTTTCTCCTTCCCAGCCCTGTCCACCTGGACAAAATAGGTTTCTTCCTCGGAATCCATATGTCCTGGGCATCCACATGGGCTCTGTGATCCCCCTGTTCAGCTTCCAGGAAATATTACGCCATTGGCAGTGCATTAATACCATGGCTACCCCAGGAATCCATCCTCTCTGCTGAAGGCCACGTTAACTAGTTTCATGGCTCCGGTTTGATTTAGAGAGTTTAGATTCCTGATCCCATGGAGGGCTGTCTGTGGTGTCCAGAGTAGAGAGAGGGGACATGGCCGACATGTCCCATTTCTTGTTTTATGGCCAGTTTGTGGGAGTTCATGCAGCCTTGAAATTCTGGTAGCATGAATTACATACCAGCATCTGTCCAAAGGCCGACAGATTAGTAACCTGATGATAGTCTTTGAATTCCCTTCTTTGAAACTGAAAGAATTTACCACTCTTTGTATGACTATATTATAGCAAACCTGTTTACATGAAACATGTGGTCTATTCTCTTGGATGGTTCAGAAATTTCCAGGGAAAGTTACATAAGATTGAAGTAATTACTGTAGCAGTTATTTGATAAGTAGGAGGAAGAAGTTGCAGAGAGAAGATTAGGATAGTTGGGGTTTTTTTTTCTCCAAAATTCATCTCATGATTTATATGTGAAACTCATATTCTAGTTATTTCAGTCCTGCATCAAGCTGTGCGTTTAGTCATGTTCTTGTAATGCCACCAGAAGGAAAACAAATAGTAAGGAATGCTAGTTATCAATTCTACATCTTTCATACTGCTTATTGCTACTTTTTCTTGGATATGTCCTGTAATGTGTAATTCATGTATGCAGTATTTTGATAACAAGGAATCTCTTCTGGGAACTCTGTTGGGGGATGGAGGGCCGGAGGAGGAACTTGTCTACACATGGAATTATTCTGGAATAGCTCTTATTCTGGAATCCATTTTGAAAGCTAAACAGGAACAAGACACTCTTATTCTGAAATAAGAGTAACTACACATGGAATTATTCAGGCATAGCTATTAGACTTTTAAATTAACTCAGATTAAGGTAGGGTGTCAACTTTCGAGTGTAAGCGAGCCCTGTATGTATATCTGTGTAATGGGTGTCTGGTTTAAATTCTCAAAGTTAGGACCAAATCCTGACATGTTCTGTGTGGTCAGATCCCAGCATGCCCACAGAGCACCCCTGAGGTCAGTGCATCTCTGCATGGTTCATGTGGGGAAACTGAGGCACAATGCTGAACTGACTTGCCCAAGGTCACCCAGAAAGGTATTGGACTAGAACCCAGCAGGCAAGTGGAGCAGAATTGGCAATAGAACAGTTCTCCTGATTCCAGCCCAGTGCTCTGTCTACTAGGCCACACCGCTTTGAAGAGAAACCAGAGCATGTAACAACCAACACTATAGTGTTCGTATGCTACCAAGATAAATTAAATGTGCATGGCTAGGTTCCTAGTGGACTTTATCATTCATTCAGTCACTCATTCATTTATAAATCTAAATAAAAATGTAATAAATACTCACATACCTTAAGCTTTGAGGCTATACTTAGACACGACAAGGATATGAGAACATAGTTACAGCCATGCGTCTGGGGGCGTTAAGTGGTTTGTGGACATGACAGGTTCCTGAGAAATGCATGTAATGTTGTTCACAGCTTTTCTTTAATTTATACTTGGTCAGTCACACACGAATTTTTTTTTTTTTTTTTATTTCTACAAAACCCCTATGGGGTTGGCAACCTTTCAGACGTGGTGTGCCGAGTCTTCATTTATTCTCTCTAATTTAAGGTTTCGCGTGCCAGTAATACATTTTAACGTTTTTTAGAAGGTCTCTTTCTGTAAGTCTATAATATATAACTAAACTATTGTTGTCTGTAAAGCAAATATGGTTTTTAAAATGTTTAAGAAGCTTCATTTAAAATTAAATTAAAATGCAGGACCTCCGCAAACCGGTGGCCAGGACCCGGGCAGTGTGAGTGCCACTGAAAATCAGCTCACGTGCCGCAGGTTGCTTACCCCTACCCTATACACAACATCACAGCTGCGTGTTTAAATGTCACATACACAAAACTACGTTGAAAGAATGTCCAGGTTGCAAAGTCACGCCAAAGCTAGGAAATGGCAGAATTAAGATTGACTGGGAAACTCAAAGGGTTAAAGTTTGGCAAAGGCATAAGCAACTGAAAAAAGCATCTGATAATGAGAAGTGTCAGGTAATCTTTGTTATAAGTGGGGCTACCAGCACTGCCCAATTTTTATTTATATATATAATATATACTGTAATATTAAAGACCAAGTTTTAGTGATTGTATTTTTAAACACTTGTAGGCTGGTTTAAAGACAGTTATGCAAAACAGTTTTTATGGTAGGGTTATGGCGTCAAATATGATTCAGCCAATTGGCATATAACATGATTTGTGTTTGCTTACATACTATAATTATATAAAAATGCTGTAAAACTTGTTTGAGTTTATTCCTCACACTTTAAAGTTGTCATTTGCATGAGTCTGGTATCATGGTTATTTAAATATAGCTTTTGACTAATAACTATTATATATAAAAAAATTAATAGATGGTAGTGAGATTTTCTTGCTATAATTAATAAATATAAATATGTATGCTAATACAAAACCAAAACAAATGGATTGCAGAAAATAATCCATAAATATTCTTACATGTATTCTATACCATGCTTCGCAAGTTTTATATAGAGGTCACCTTACCTGCCACTCAAATGCAGCCACTTCTGGAGTGAAACACAACAGCTGTTTAACAGAACAGAGCAATGTTATACATCATCTGAGGCAAGGAATTGATCATAAGCTTCTTTAATTAAAAGTACAAAGGCTAGGCAGAGAGTAATTACCCAAGGATCACTGGTAATCACAAACTGGGAGAGCCCTGATTTTATGTCCCGGCCAAAAGATGGCACCTCCAGCTTTGAAGTGCCTTCATAATACCATGCTGGAGCATTAGTTCAGCAGTGCTGACTCACATGGGCGTGTATCGCTTCTGAATCATCAGCCCCACTTCCTGTAAAAAGTAGGCATTCCTTATCAATCTCCCAACTAAGTTTTGGCCGAGCCCAGCATACCTGCTTCCTCTGTATGAAACAACAGGACCCCAAGACCATTTGGTATGGATGCAGCTGTATTGCCTGCAGAAATAATAGTGCCAAAATAATATGAATTAGATAAATAAAACACGATCCAGATAGTTACCTTACGGTTTTGTGTAAGCGGGGGAATGGTCCCGCTATTGTGGGGAACTTTCCTGGCTTCTGCACTACCCCGGTGAAATGGACTAGCGGAAGGATCTGAGTCCTCGCTCCCACTTCCGTTACCCAGAGGCCTCCCTGCCCTCGAGAACTCCCCTTCCACTCTCCTGTCTGGCAGAGTCCTCGTAACCCCAACAAGGCTGGGCCCAGGATTCCTGGGGGGCTTGACCCCCAACCTTGCTGTGGTCACCTAGGACAGGGGTTAAAATGTCCCCACTCTGGGGTGCGCTCTCTGCACTGGGCACCTCCCTGACCCACTGATCGCTACATACAGTTCAAAGCAAATACAATTTATTTAATCAGCAATTAGTTTAAAAAGGAATAAGGAAAAATGGGAAAGGTTGAAGGAAACACATCACCCGCTCTGTGGCAGGGAACATCACAAACAGTGTCTCTGGACATCAGGGCACTTCACAGTCTGTTCCTTGTAGGTCCCAGGCCTCCTCCTCAGGCCCTGGCTGTGCTGCAGAGACGCTGGGGGTTGGACACTTGCTCTGGCGGTGGCCACACGCTCTCCTGCTCTAGGTGGCAGGACCCTTCTTCACAGCGTCACCCCTGCCCTGTCGGAGTTACAATCCACCTCCAAGTCTGGCCTGCAGAGCCTCTTGGCTGAGGCATCTCCCTGCGCTGGGCCCACTGCCCAGGGTCCCCCTCGCTCTCCCCAGCTGCTCACTGCACCCAGCTCCGGACTGCTCCAGCCCCAGCTCCACCACTGTCTCAGCTCCAGCTCCACTCTGCCTCTGCACTGCTGCTGCTGCTCTGCCTCCAGCTCCCTGGGCTGCTTCTCTGGCCCGTCTGGCTCTGGTTGCTACAGCTCTGCTCCCAGGACAGGGTCTGCTCTGCAGACTGCTTCTGTGACTCTGCTCCCAGCTCTGACCTGCTTCATGGGCTGCTTTTCTGGCCCCTCTGCAGCTCTCCTCCCAGGGCAGGTCTGCTCTCCCTTGGCTGTGCCTCTGGCTCTGTGGCTGCAGCTCTGCTCCTCTCTGGGCCGTGTCTCTGGCTTTGGGGCTGCAGCCCTGCTCCCAGCACAAGATCTGCTTTTCTGGCCCCTCTGGATCTGGCCCAGCTCTGCTCCCCAGCTCAGCTTGGGCCCCTGCTCTCTCCTTAGCTCGGCCCCACTCTGTCTGACCCAGGCAATTCCAGCTCACATGGAGGACGGGACCCTCCTGACTCCCTGCTTGACAGGGCGGGCAGGCTAATCAGGCTGACCTGGAGCATTGGCCTCTCCCCATTGTTCCTGGGGACTGTCAGTCTCAGGGTCCTGATTTCCCATCAACCCTTCCCCTTTCTTTTGGCACTGGGAGTTAGCCAACCAAACCACCCACACTGAATGTTAGTAAGGGGACACCTTACATATGCCATCACCATAGTTCTGAGTGCCTTCCGTGTAAAATTAGCAATAGCAAAGTCCCTAGAAAATTTCATGGAGTCTCTGGCTCTTCTCCCTTTATGGGCTCAGAACTCTGCTTGGGGTGGGTGTGGGGTTTTGTTTGTTTGCTTTACAGAGTTGGGAGAAGTTTGGGAATACAAGGAGTGCTGAGATTGTGAGTGTCACTCAGGGCCGGCTCCAGGCACCAGCCCAGCAAGCAGGTGCTTGGGGCGGCCAAGGGGAAGGGGCGGCACGTTGGGCTGTTCGGTGGCAATTTGGCGGCGGGTCCTTCTCGGAGGGAAGCACCTGCCGCCGAATTCCCGCCGAAGAAGAAAGCGGCGTGGTGGAGCTGCCGCTGCAGTGCCACCAATCGCAGTTGCGGCTTTTTTTTTTTTTTTTTCCCCGCCGCTTGGGGCGGCAAAAACCCTGGAGCCAGTCCTGGTGTCACTTATGGTGGAAAGGCTTTCTTCAAAGAGGAAAGCTTGGCAGTGTTTCCTAAAGATGTTCAGTTTTGGGATTAGTCTAATCTCCTCAGGAAGACTGTTCCATAGTTGGGTCCCCTTGTCAGAGAATACTTTGTTCCCAGCTCTCACGTGGTTTTATTTATTTATTTTCCCCCTGGGCTTTGTGATCTGTGTTGTCCCAGAGGAGCACAGCTGTCATGGTGGTTCACAGATCGAAATTTGGGCTTTGATGTAGCTGGGGTGTGATCATTAATTGATTTGAAAATTAAGATTTGAGCATAAACTTGATGTGCTCACGGTCACATGAGTGATGGAGAAAGTAGGCAACTGCGTTCTGTGCCAGCAGGAGCCTGTGTGATATCTTCCCATTCATCTTTAGATACAGTGAGTTACAGTAATCCAGCCTGGAGGTGATAAATGGGCAGCCAGGTCCTCATGCATGAGAAAGGGATGAAATTTCCTAGCAAGCTGGAGGTGAAATTATAATTATAATATGTTTATAAATTATAATGTATAATTATAAACAGTTTAATCCACTATATACAATTTTGTAATGCTCGATGCTTTCAGGTAGTGAAAATCTTCTGTTTGTTATTGGCTGGAGTTCCAAAACTTTTTTTTGTCAACATGGGTGCATGCTGTGAAAAGCAATTTTGTGTGGGTGAGGCAAATATTAATTCTCGTCTATTACCTCTCATATAAAACCACAACTAACTAATTAACTAAAATGAATTGCAAATAAAGCTGATCTGTAGGTGAGGAGAATAATTATAGCAGTAATTATGTAACGACTATGCATTTAATTTAAAAATGGAGATTCAAAAGCTACTGTTGGAGCGAAGTGTTCTGAAAGGAAATGCAAAGCTTAGTGTGTTCATTGACTCCTTAATTACTTGTAGGCCAGGCTCTTTTTTTTTTTTCCCCTTTAAAAAAACACTCAGCATTGTCCTAATTGTGCTCCCGTTGAAATTGATGAGAGCTAGGCCAAAGCTGAAAGCATTTGGATGTTCTACCCACATGTTGTGTTTTGAGGTTGTGCCAAGGGACACGACTCAAGTGGCAATATGTCATAACATTGTTAAGGTCTGAGAGATGGGAATATTGGGCTTGTGTATGGATTCCCCGAGTTATTTCCTATCTTCTGGAGTTTGGGGCCGTCAAAACTGAACGGCGACTTTATTAATAATCAGGAAAAAGGTAGAACCAGTAATATTCCATGCTGTTTCACCATATTTAGGGTGACCCGACAGTAAGTGTGAAAAATCGGGTTGGGGGGGTAATAGGCACCTATATAAGACAAAGCCCCAAATATTGGGACTGTCCCTATAAAATCGAGACATCTGGTCACCCTAACCATATTTCATCTGCCATAAGGATTATTTACTGTAGAATAATTCACACTCACTATTCCCTGTGTACTATCTGGAATTTTAATAACAAAGGAATTGTTAAGACATGGCAGGAACCAGGGATTTTTTAAAAAAATGTTTTATATCAAAATGTTAACGTGCAATATATTTTGACATCTACAGTAGTTAAATCCTCATTTGTTCCCATTCTCTTGCACATATGACCTACTAGCTTTCTTTTCACCTCGCTTTGGTCAACTTGTAAGCAGCACTGTCCTTCTTCTTCTTCTTTTTTTTAGCTCATAAATTGACCTACAAAGAAGCAAACATAAGGGGTGAAGTAGCTTTTATTGTCCCATTTTATGGTAAAGTCAATAGTTCACAAGCAGTCACTGCTTGTCTTAAAGGTAAATTGCAAAATGGAAAACATGGAGTTAAACTTCAATTATTATACTGAATGTTCTAACTAACCAGGTTGTAAGAGGATATTCAGCATAGAAATAAGTTTTACCTGATTTGTTTGTTTGTTTTGATTTCCTTATATGAACTCCTCTTGGTTTTTCCTGGTTCACTGAAAAAAATCATCTTTTTGGTGACATCACTATTTCTAGAACCCAAGTACTTTGGTGAATAAATTGTGTAAGTCAATATCGGGCCAGTCCCAAGTACTCAAAAATCACGAATGTGGCATCAAATCATGATGGGCTTAAAAATCATGAGATTTTAAAAAATGAATACATTTTGCGGTTCTGTTTATTCACTTTCTGGTTTCTGAGCCATTCGGGTGCACTCAGGTCATGTTTTTCAAAATTTTCTTTGCAAATAGGGAGAGAGAAAATACTTTCATTTAAAATGAAAGCTAAGATTTCTTGCTCTTATTGGACTCGAGAATCTGGAGCTTTAAGAAAAATATCAAATGACATGATAATGGCAATAAAATAGCAAGTTGGCAACTCTGGTAATTCTCAACTGAATTAGTTTGAAATTATTCAGAAATTTCTCTGACTAATTCTTGGTCTGCAGATTACAAGAAATTCATTATTAAGATCTACAATCTATGCTCAGTTATTTAGATATGCAAATCTATGTTAAGTTGTTTCCTTATACCATAATAAAGCCTCAACTTAAATGTATACACCAAATTAAAAAACATAGTCACAGAATCAAAAAAGTGCCACCGTGGCTAAACAACAAAGTAAAAGAAGCAGGGAGAGGCTAAAAGGCATCCTTTTAAAAAGTGGAAGTTAAATCCTAGTGAGGAAAATATAAAGGAGAATAAACTCTGGCAAGTGAAGTGTAAAAATATAATTTGGAAGGCCAAAAAAGAATTTGAACAGCTAGCCAAAGACGCAAAAGGAAGAGCAAAAAAATTTTTTTAAGTACATCAGAAGCAGGAAGCCTGCTAAAGAAACAGTCGGGCCACTGGACGATCGAGATGCTAAAGGAGCACTCAAGGATGATAAGGCCATTGTGGAGAAACAAAACTAATTCTTTGCTTCGGTCTTCACGGCTGAGGATGTGAGGGAGATTCCCAAACCTGAGCCATTCTTTTTAGTTGACAAATCTGAGGAACTGTCCCAGACTGAGGTGTCATTAGAGGAGGTTTTGGAACAAATTGATAAATTAAACAGCAATAAGTCACCAGGATCAAATAGTATTCACCCAAGAGTTCTGAAGGCACTCAAATGTGAAATTGCAGAACTACTAACTGTAGTTTGTAACCCATTATTTATATCCACTTCTATACCAAATGACTGGAGGATAGCTAATGTGACACCAATTTTTTTTAAAAAGGGCTCTAGACGTGATCCTGGCAATTACAGGCCAGTAAGCCTGACTTCAGTACCAGGCTAATTGGTTTATACTAAAGAACAGAATTGTCAGACATGTAGATGAACATAATTTGTTGGGGAAGAGTCAACATGGTTTTTGGTGAGGCATGATTTCCCTTTACAATCTTACTAGAATTCTTTGGGGGGGGTCAACAAAGCATGTGGACAAGGGGGATCCAGTGGATATACTGTACTTAGAATTTCAGAAAGCTTTTGACAAGGTCCATCACCAAAGGCTCTTAAGCAAAGTAAGCAGTCATGGGATAAAAGGGAAGATCCTCTCAGGGACTGGCAACTGGTTTAAAAAATAGGAAACAAAGAGTAGGAATAAATGGTCAGTTTTCACAATGGAGAGCAGTAAATAATATTGTCCCGTAGAGATCTGTACTATTTAACATACTTCAACATATTCTTAAATGATCTGGAAAAAGGGGTATACAGTGAGGTGATAAAATTTGCAGATGATACAAAACTACTCAACATAGTTAAGTCCAAAGCAGACTGCGAAGAGCTTCAAAGGTATCTCACAAAACTGGGTGATTGGACAACAAAATGGCAAATGAAATTCAATGTTGATACATGCAAAGTAATGAACATTGGAATACATATAAAATGATGGGGTCTAAATTAGCTGTTACCACTCAAGAGAGAGATTTTAGTGTCATTGTGGATAGTTCTCTGAAATCATCCATTCAATGTGCAGCGGCAGTCAAAAAGCGAACAGAATGTTGGGAATCATTAGGAAAGGGATAGAGAATAAGAGAGAAAAATATCATATTGCCTCCATATAAATCCATAGTACACCCACATCTTGAATGCTACATGCAGATGTGGTTGCCCCATCTCAATAAAGATATATTGGAATTGGAAAAGGTTCAGAAAAGGGCAACAAAAATGGTTAGGGGTATGGAACAGCTTCCATATGAGGCAAGATTAATAAGATTGGGACTTTTCAGCTTGGAAAAGAGACAACTAAAGGGGGATATGATTGAGGTCTATAAAATCATGACTGGTGTGGAGAAAGTAAATAAGGAAGTGTTACCTACTACTTCTCATAACACAAAAACTAGGGGTCTCCAAATTAAATTAATAGGCAGCAGGTTTAAAACGAACAAAGTATTTTTTTCACACAACGCAGTCAACCTGTGGAAGTCTTTGTCAGAGGATGTTGTGAAGGCCAAGACCATAACAGGGTTCAAAAAAGAACTAGATAAATTCATGGAAGATAAGTCCATCAATGAATATTATCCAGGATGGGCAGGGATGGTGTCCCTAACCTCTGTTTGCCAGAAGCTGGGAATGGGCAACAGGGGATGGATCACTTGATGATTACCTGTTCTGTTCATCCTCTAGGGGAACTTGGCATTGGCCACTGTTGGAAGACAGGATACTGGGCTAGGTGGGCCTTTGGTCTGACCCAGTATGGCCGTTCTTATGTTGTTTTCCTGACTGGATGACTTATGTAGCTAACCAACACAAGGTAGAGTGCAAATTGTAAAATCTGAGATTCATTTTTTGGAAAATATAGAGTTTTTTAAAACTAGCATTTTGATGATAGTTTGAGCACTCATATGTTGTCAAAATGTCAAATTGACAGTTTTGGTGATGGATCTGAATGCACTGTAGGGTTTGGACAAATATTAATTCTTTTAAACTGATCCTTCAACTATAGTTAACTCCATGGTGTGCCTTGTATTGTGGTGCCTATCGCAGAATGATAGAACTTGTTTTCTGAAAGCTTCTGCACAAAGCAAGTACTTGTGTATGCTAACAGCTGTGTTCCATCCCTAATTACTTATTTGTGTGTGTATTATATGTGTGTAATGTATATAACTGGGAAGGATTAGATTTGTGTTGGTAAATGTTGATAAACATTGATTTCACTGTATGCCCAGAAACTGATGAGAGAATATTTCCATTGATGATGATGATTTACAGATAGGCAGAGTAAGAAAAATTCTTACTTGAAAACTTGTAGTTTGATTTTAGGGATATTTACTTTATATATTTTGACATGTGACATGAACAATTTGTGTTTTAATGGTTGCAAAACTTGAATCTCAGGTTTCTCCTGTCAGTAAATAATTGTCTGATTTCCCAAAACTGATAAAAAATGCTTAAAAATAAACATTGATATTATCCACAGAAATGAGATATATCCATAAAAAATCAAATTCTGCCAAGTTAAAACATATACTAGTATGTGTTCAATTTAGGCCCCAAGTTTTGAAAATGTAGCCCATTCTGGTCCTGATTTAGCAAAGCACTTAAACCTGTACTTAACTCCCATTGACTTTCGTGAGGCTTAAACACCTGCTCAATCAGAGCCGCTATACTATATCCACTTAGCTCATTGTGTGGTGGCAATCAGCACATATTGCCACAGCAGTGGGAGTTTTAGTACAAAGATTTGTGGGTCCCCTCGAAATTAAGGCTAATTTTGCTTTGACTCATAACATGGTTTGTTTCTTGATCTGAAACTCCCTCTGAATTCTATTTTTTAAAAAAACCCAATATAATTATATGTATAAAGTTTAAAGAATTTAACTAGCTTGGCAACAGGCTGTTTACATCAAATCTGTTCAATACACTTTTGAGATTGAAGAAACGAAAATATGCGTCTGAGAGCGCCTCTCTGGAATGCAAATATCAGCACTGATAAATATCTACGGTAGCAAATTTGTGTGGGAGTAATAATTTAGTAATAAAATAGGTCAAATTGATTCTTATGCTGAAGGGGATCCCTGACAATAACCATTTTGTCATTTTATGCCCGACAGTTTGCTCTGAACTATATGAATAGGTGGAGCTGAGATATAAGACATTTCCAATTGTAAATAAGATTGCATTAAGAATTACTGAGTAAGATGCATGTTGGCTGACTTGAAGCTGAGAGGTCTTTTGAATATTCATGTGTGTTGAGGTTTTGGTTTTGATTCTTGGATATCATCTCTTGTCCTACTGCAGCTCTGAAGATCCCCCAACTTTCCTCAATTTACATCTATATTTTTCCAAACCTCGCTTTGCAGCCACCACTAACTGAAGTCAATTGAAAGAGTTGCAAATCAGGTGTTTTGTTGGGTTATATTTTCTGTACTCTGTCGGTTATGGCACTTTATAAAGACACTTTTTTTGGCTTTTATATATATATATATATATACACACCTCTACCTCAATATAATGCTATCCTCGGGAGCCAAAAAATCTTACCGCGTTATAGGTGAAACCGCATTATAGTGAACTTGCTTTGATCCACCAGAGTGTGCAGCCCCACCCCCCCGGAGCACTGCTTTACCGTGTTATATCCGAATTCGTGTTATATCGAGGGGTGTGTGTGTAGCTTACACTATTTGAGAAGGTTTTTTGTTGTTGTTTTTGCCTAATTGCCTTTCTGGGGGAAAGGCACCTTGCTAATTAAATTGTTGATGCTTAAATTAAATTAATGGAGATATCCTATCGCCTAGAACTGGAAGGGACCTTGATAGGTCATCGAGTCCAGCCCCCTGCCTTCACTAGCAGGACCAAGTACTGATTTTGCCCCAGGTCCCTAAATGGCCCTCTCAAGGATTGAACTCACAATCTTGGGTTTAGCAGGCCAATGCTCAAACCACTGAGCTATCCCTCCCTCCTTCTTTATATATTTCTTAGAGAGGAATAGTTTTTGGATGCTGATGACATTCTGTATAGCTGGGTAGCATCTTTATCAATAATTTGGGACTGTCCATTCCCTTCAAGCCCATTAAAGTCAATGGGAGTCTTTGGATCAGGCCCTTAACGTGCATGAAAATCATATGCAGTGGTAACGCTACATGGAGGAAATATCTGACCATTGTATTGCACAACCTACTTATTGTGAACTTTGTATACAGGAGGGATGGAGTAGCAAAACTCACATGTGAACTTTTCAGAAGAGTTGGTTCAGATCCTGTCTAAAGCCTGATTTACTTATTGCCTACAGTTGGTATCAGGATTGGATGTAGCTGAAGTGATGTTGGACAGGATTTAAATGCAAATGTATACCAGGGCAACTAGATGTGGAGCAGCATTTCCAAAAACTTACTCTGTGTAGGTTTGAACCCATGCCTTCTGTAATGATGCTGATCATGTTTTGTCCTGGGTCTAATGCTTGTAGTTCCTGGAGAGAAGATGAGCACCACTGGGATACGAGAACTGCCAATTGAAACACTTGGAACTGATTCCCCATGGGATACGTAGCTATCGAATGTCTGCAGTAAAACTGTGGGCTGCATCTGTTGCTTCTAGTGGATAGCCCAGATAAGGTGATGAGGACAGATTCAAACTGTAGATCCAGATCTGACCCTTCCCAAAGCTCAAGGGGTAGGTCAATTGGCTATAATTTTTTTTTTTCAGGTCTATTTTTACTTTATATAAAGTTCAGGTGGTTTGGAGGCCGGATCCGAAGTCAATGGGAGTCTTTCCCCTGACTTCATTGGGCTTTGAATCTGTTCCTAAGTGCTTTGCAACATGACAAACACCTCATGCTATTCTGCTTATAACACAGTTGTTCTGTGGACAAAAAAAACCCTTTGTTTTAAGACCTTAGTTGATAAGTTGGCAAAATGTATGTTTGTACGGCTCCTAGAAAAATGGGCTTCTGGTCTATGACTAGGTCTCCTAGGTACTATTGCAATACACATAATAAATACATAGTAAATTACTCTCATCCCAATAAACTTGGAATTTATGGGTGGGTCATTATCTTAAAGACAGCAGATTTATTTACTTAATGAGTTTTCAGAAAAGGGCCAGTCTAATGCAAGTTGACGGAAGGTATGTATTGGGCCTGTTATAAACTCTGCCTTATACTAGCATTTATTTTTAAGTAGCTTCTTGTAATGTGGTCAGAGCAGGAGCTATAGAAAACTGGCCATTTCCCGGCAGATAGCGATAAGTTTCTACTCTATCAGAATGCTCTACGCACTGTGATACGTTTATAATTATTATCCTAAGATTGATGTTGGGGGCGGGGAGGGAGTGTAAATTTGTGCAGCAGTAATCCATTAAGAAATCAATAATCATTTCATCCTGAAATGCAGTTTCTGCACAGCATTATAAATGCACACCGAAGGCTTGATACTATGTATGCCTTTCTTTTTTTCCTGAAGTTCTATTTCAATGTCCTTGGCTCTATTGGAGAAATAATAAATGGGAGGATTTGGTTTTTCTGTTTAAGAGGCAGAAATGGTCTGGTGCTCTGAGCACAGGACTGGGAGCTAGAAACTTCTGAATTCTTGTCATTGCTCTTGCGTCCGCTTCTTCTCTGGTCTTGGACAATTCACTCACCTCTCTTCATCCGTTTCCTCATTGTTAAAATGAGAGTGGTGACAATTAATACATTGTTTGTAAAGAACTTTGGAGATGAAGTGTTGTATAAGAGCTAAGTATTATTTCCAGATTTCCTCTTCCAAATCCTCAACTTCACTCAGTATCATTTCTCCACATAACCTCACAAAGATCTAAATACGGAAGGCTAATACATCCCCCCCCGCAAATTCCCCTCTTCTCTCTGTATTTCCCTAGATGGGCAACTGTCCTTCAGAACAATCACTCAGTCAACCCCTGCCTAGAGATCTGGAAACCAGTATCATCCTAAACTAAAGGAATTGGTGGTCAGTAAATTAGTGGTTATAATCTAAGCTTCCAGATGAGAAATGCATGTTATACTCACTCATGTACACATACACTAAGTCACTGGGCCAGTCTGGTTTTGATATTTTCTGGGGAGGAGAGGATGGGGTCAGCCAAGTATTGACTATATGGGCCTTATCCAAAGTCTACTGAAGTCAGTGGAAAGACTCCCCTTGACTTCAGTGAGCTTTCGCTTAGGCCCAGAAGTATGAAGTGGTGTTGCGATTAAGTTTCCATCTTAGTTTTTCGTTTCCAGGGTGTCCTATGGGAAAAGTCCTGTATTTTCACTAGAGCTGGTTGAAAAAACGGTCAACATTTTTATGAAAATAGTGAGAACCTTTTTTTGTTTTTAATTTAAATTTTTTTTTCCAGCTGGTCAAAAAAATGGGACATGTTGACCCTTTTATTTCAGTGATATTATTCACCTGGCTCTAATTTTCACCCCAGATTTCTCATCATGTAGAAGAGCAATGCATAGTCACTCACCAACCAGGCTCTACAAGCCTTTTCAGTTTTGCAAGGGAACGTGAGGCCTTTCATTGCTTTTGCTGGTTTGTGCTTCACATAACTTTCCTTCTGGGATTTGGTGATCTCAAGGCATAGTCAAGCCATCTGGCAAGGCACAGAGAGAAAATGTCTTTAAGGCCTTGATCTTGCAAATGTTTAAGCAGGTGCATAGCTTGGCTTATATGATGATTGATATATTGACGCTGAACATAAGTTCTCAAGTGCCTACTTATTCGAAAATTACTTTAGGCCCCTATCCTAGTAGATTTGCCCATCGTAGCTAGCTTTTGCATCCAATAAGGGGAGAGCTTTTGTGCATGACTTGATTGTTGAACAGCTTGAGTTTACTGGTTTACAGCAAGAAACAGAGTTTTGGTACTCGTGGGAAAAGGCCCATCAAGGAAGAACAATTGGTTCTACCTACTGTCGTTTGTAGGTTTCTATTCAGGGCTCGTACTAGTGACCTTTGCTGTCTATTAAATCTTTCCTGATCTTTTTAGACTACTGCCTGCCCCAGTGAATTTAAGTCTCTCCCCCTTTCTCCCTCAGTCAAGAGAACTTCCTCATTAACCTAAAACTTTCCCCTTTCCCAGGTGTGGGCAGCAGGAGAGTAGCATTGAGTATCTCTCTGTTTGCCAGTTCTGATGCAAAGGGGCTCTTGAACTAAAGACATTGCAACAACCATCATCTCTCCCTCACCCCCACCAATTTGTCTCCTGCACCAGCAGACTTGTCGTTCTTGAAACATCACCTTTCTCCCTCTGGAAGACTTGTGACACGGAAGCAGCTGTATTGATAGGTGGTTGTTCTGCAATGATTCGCTCAAACGGATGCAAATGACATGGGGCTTTTCAGCGAAATAGGAAGCTTTTGTCACATTATTGGGTTTTACCCATGACCATTTTTTTCCAGCGGTTTGTAGAATGGCAAGTGCTAGCGACCCAAGATCAGCTCACAGGATGCTGTGTTTAACAGATAGGCTCTTTATTAGCTCTCAGTTGTGTTTGCCTTTGCTTCAGAAGTCTCTGTTTTGAGTTACCTGTGAGAGATTATTTTCCAGTGTGGTTTTCAAAGACAAACCTTGTTGTTTTTAAAAAGTTGAAGTATTAAAAGCTCAGTTATTTATATAACATTCAGCAGACTGTGTGTGTGTGTCTGTCTGTCTCCAGTGATCAATTTCCAGCTGCTTCTGGAAGAGAAAGTACCATACCTGTTGTTCTAGGCACAAAAAGCACGCTGTAAAGACCAACGTGAATTCCTCCCTGGAAATGCTTTAACAAATGGAATGATTAACAGATATCCCCTCAATCAATATTAAATTAAAGAGTTAACTGACTTTGTACAAGGTGCTTTTTAATTACTTATCTTTGAAGTTTTGTGTAGAGTAGATTTAGAACTTTCTTTCTAGGGTCTCGTGAGGCCATTGGTAAAATGAGTTTCATCTCAAACTATCTGAACTACTAAAGAAGCTTTGTGCTTCTAGGTCATGGTCGAAATCCCATGGAAGTCAGTGGAAAGACTCCCACTGACGTCAGTGGGCTTTGGATCAGGCCTTTCATCCCAAATCGCTCCAAGCTCATTTTAAAGGTGAGCAAGAATTATTCTCCGCATACACAGTGGGAATCAAAGCAGAGAGAGTGGTACCAGACAGATTGTCAAAAAGTGGCCACTGACTTTTTGGGTGCCTGATTTCAGACACCCTGGGTCTGGTTTTTAGAGGTGATGTAGATAGAGCTGGGTAAAATTTTTCAGACAAGAATTTTATTCGCCAAGAACTGCAGTTTTGAGGTAACAAAATTAGCGAATTTCAGTCAAATTTGGGGAATAGTTTGCCCAGATATAATTTTTTTTGAAGGCAAAATGTTTACTTTCACCACTTTCTAAATGAGATATTTTGACTTTTCATTTTGTTTTGAAATTTTGGTAATTTTAAGAAAATAAAAAGAGGTTAAAAAAACCCTCAACTAAATAATGTGGAAAAGATATATTATTTTTTTTCAGGTCAAATGAAAAGTTTCAGTCAACCCACCACAATTTTTTGTTTCACTTTGGTGAGGAAAAACGGGAAAAAATTCAGTTTTGGTTGACCTGAAATGAATTTTTTAGTACAGCCACAGAACCGAAAAGTCAAGTATTCACTCAGCTCTAGAGATGGATTCTCAACCCCTCTGAAATTCAAAGTGTGTGTGTGTGTGTGTGTGTGTGTGTGTGTGTGTGTGTGTGTGTG
>NW_020664413.1:63653183-63779453 GCF_002925995.2 Terrapene triunguis | reverse complement strand
GTGTGTGTGTGTGTGTGTGTGTGTGTGTGTGTGTGTGTGTGTGTGTGTGTGTGTGTGAGAGAGAGAGCGCGAGAGAGAGAGTCAAATTGGGCACACACAATCACAGGCACCTTCTGAAAATTGGGCTTCAGTGACTCGCCAAGGACACACAGTGAGTCAATGAGAGAGCTAAGAATAGAAGCTGGATTTACTGATTTCCAGCCACAAGCTCATTCCACTAGACCAAACCAATTGTAATAAATCTGACCCTGGCCGGTTCACACCATTCATATTTTATCGGATAAGAAAAAATGAAGACTAAATTCTTGAGCAGGTATTCCTCCCGTTCAGTAGGAGCTGCGCACAATGACACTATTATGCATTTTTAAGCTGAGAGAGATACTTGGATGTTTCAAAGTGTTGTGATGCTTTACCAGATGGTTCAAAACTCTGAAAGAAATATCTCCTTGGCTCTTCTCAGCTGTGAAGTTCAACAGTGACAGTTAAAGCCCACGCGTTGGCTTATATTTAAATTTTTAGAAGGATTAAAGCTCTTCAAACCGTGTCTTCCCCTGCCTGTGTTCTGCCCCTTGCCCAGTTTGGAGGCTACTGTAATGTAAATAAAGCTGCTGTTCGCGCAGGTTTAGAAATGAGGGAGTGGATTGGCTAGATGCATATTACAGCTGTATGCCAGACCCAGCAAAGCGTAGCTGAGAGTGCGCTGTTCATTGGTGCAATTAATGCAATGGCTATGACTGCTGCTACAGCTTTGGCTTATTGCACCCACAAATTGTGCTCACAGCTAATCTGTGCCAAAACAAACTCTTATTTTGATAGCTGTCCACCACCTCTTCCTCCCCTTACTTTGTTCTTTAGGCCCTGATCCCGCTAATACATTTGCTTAAGTTAATGCAATGGGGGCTCGATGCTGCAGACACTGACCACGATCCAGCAAACACTGAGGTTGAGAATTCTCAATCCCTGAAGGAGGCCGAATTAAGGTGATTCAAAGCCACTTGTGCACCCCTCCAATCCTGGACTGTTCTGGAGGCTGAAGAGGTCACCAGCACAATCTAAACAGCCCTGGGGTGCCATCTAAATTACCGCAGCCCCCCCCAGACTGCCAGTACTGTGGGCTGCAGCCCAAGCCTCGGCATGCCTACCTCACTTCAGGCATGCCCCCTGTGCTAGGGAGTTCTCGGAAAGCAGCGCTATGGCTGTCCTTCACAGTTCCTGGTCTGAGGGATTCCTCCCCCAGCTGAAACCAGGGCATTTAGGGCTTCTTCACACCACTCTCACCCTTTCACCCTCAAACTCATGCATAAACATTGGCAGGATTGGAGCCTTCAGATGAAAAACTCTTGAAGGGAAAGAGTGTCATTGGTGGAGCTCACGCAGGTCTTCAACTCAGTTCAACAGCATTTCTTTCTCTCTCTGTCTGTCTGGCCATAGCACAGTAACTTTTGAATGCTGCATCCAAACAGTGCCAACGTTTCAGGGCACGTTCCGAGCGTCAGTGGCCAGAGCTCTGCTGATTTCTGGGGTAAATCAGGAAACCGAATGGGGGATGCATGAAGCCCCTGTCAGCGCATTAGCAGTGCCACTGCCTCAAGCACCTGCACCATTGTCTATAGATCCAACTGTTGGTGGCACCCACTAACACCTTCCAACGTAACAGTATCCTGCTCCTCTCTGCCCATCCTCCCCATAGGCTCGGACACGTTAAAGCTATTAAATGACTGATCTCCCAGACAGAAAGAAGAATGATGGTGCGGGGGGACGGGGGCATGCCCACAGCCTCGCATTGGGAGTGGCGGGAGAATGGAGGACTCTGATTTGAAGGAACGGGGGGATGGGGCACACAGAACTTTTGGTGGGAGAACGATATGAGGAAAGGGGTCACACAGAGTCCCTAGCATGGGGGAGGCGGGAATGGGAGATTGGAGGAGGTGAGGACAGGAAATAAAAATAAGAGGGTGTAGTGGTTTTTAAAAAAAAAAAAAAAAAGGGGGGGGGGGGGGGGGGGAAAAAAAACAAAGAAAAAAGGGGGGGGGGGGGGGGGGGGGCGTAATCTGACCTAAATTGAATTTAGTATTCCCCAGATGAGAAATGGGTAAAACCCATTCACCAGCCACTCCACTACTGGGTGGCTCACAAGGATGTTGGGGGTAAACATCAGGATGCTAAGAGCCTCTGGTGAGCGAAATAAACTTGGCCAACAAAGTGTGCGCCCCCTAGTTTGCCATATGTTTGTACAGTGTCTCCGCCCCCTGGTTGCGATTGTTAGACAATATAAATAATAATCAAAGCTTGCCGGTGGCTCTCAAACCATTTACTCTTGCTGGAGGAGGCAGCTACACAAGCTATGCCCTATTGCAGAAAACAGATTTGAGCTCAATATTATAGGAGGGGGGGGGGGGAAATCTTCTTTGTAACACTTGTTTAAATTACAGCATTAATAAGCACATTATACCAACCAATTTATCTTACAGTTCTACTGGCTATCATTAGTGATTTCCCTTTTGTTCTTTTCATTGGAACACGTTCTGCCCTCAATTATACCCTTACTTTTCCATTAAAGTAAGCGCGTAACTGAGGGCAGAATTTGGCTCTCTCCTCCTCTTTCTATCCTAAGGGGGGAGAGAACATATCTATGCATTCTTTTAAAAAAAAAAATTTTTACCGTTAAATTGGTACCTTCTGTCACATTGTGCCCCAGATGGTATTTTCCAGTTGAACATGATTACTTAACATTGTGTAACAATGTGGTGGTTGGGTTGGGTTTTCTAAGCAAGAAGTATTCCCTTGGCTTGTCACAAAAAGCTGACACATGTTCCTACTTCACTCAGGGAGCTTCTGCATCTGTTGACACTTCAGACATAATCAGTTTAGATTTCAGCAGCCGATTAGTGCTTACCTCTAACCAAACTGAGAGGCAGCTCCTAAGAATGGTAACGCATAATACACTAATTAGTCCTCTACATAAAAATCCTGGGAGTCTTAGTTGATCTTGAAGACCTTTTTGTTCCAGTCCAGTAACGTTACAGACTGTTGTATCAGCATTTATGTTGTGTTTTTATTTCCCCTACCTCCAAATGCCTCACAGCACAATTAATTACATATCTGCAGCTAGGCATTAGGTGTGCAGCGGCAGTCTGCATACAGTCATGAACATTTCATTAGTGCCAGTTAATTTATGTCTGATTATGAAAGCGAGAGAAGGAATGCTGGGCAGGACTCCAGGATTATCCTCCATGACTTGTCAAATAGTTTCACAGGGACTCTTAACTTCCAGCTGACCAGCCACTGGAAAGGGGAAGGCCAGCTTGCAGTACCCGCTGGTGCACTGTCAAAGTGCTAATTTGCTTAAAATAGGAACCAAGTTCCTTCTGATCTAGAGCAGCAGGGGAATAAGAAAGAGCAACAGAAACTGACTTTTCTAATGACTGTCTGGTAGTGACAGCAGCAATTTTTACCAGGAAGTTTTATGCCTTTCTGAGTATGACTAGCTGGTTACCAAAACATGCCCTTCCCCATAAACTAAACTGTATGTACTTCCTCTTAGCTAATACTGTTTAATGGGAACTTGTGTTCAATTGATGTAAAAGCCCCATGCAAAGGCCTAATTTAATAAATAGACGCTTAGCACTTGCAGAGCTGGCAAATCATCTATTGTCATTTCTCAGAACAAGGAAAACCTTTCCCCCCTGAGAGTGGGTGGATTTGGAAATATTTGCATCCCTGAGGACTTCTCTCTCTCTCTCCACCTTTTCAAAGCCATCTGTTAAGTCCTGTGTCAAGCTCTGTCTACATCGAATGAGTCAGTATCAGCCTAAGGGCCAATGTTACCTGTGCAGCTACTAAGGTGACCAGATGTCCCGATTTTATAGAGGCAGCCCTGATATTTGGGGCTTTTTCTTATATAGGTGCCTATTACCCCCCACCTCTGTCCCGATTTTTCACACGTGCTATTTGGTCACCCTAGCAGCTACACCGGGCCCTGCTTTTACCTGTTCCTTGAACCACGTGAATGACATACCAGCAGGAGCATGGTCCCCGTTCCTTGTCCATGTCCCCATCCAGCTCAGAAGGAAAGAGCAGATATCTCATTCATGACCATAAATGCCCTACTCGTCTACCTGATTGGAATGCTGCACGACAGCTCTCCTTCCTGGTTGTCTGGTCCACGAAAACCAGAGGCTGCAGAGTCTCACAGGCAGGTGTGTCTGTGTAGGGAAGGGGGGAGCATAACTAGAACAGAGAAAGGGGGAGGGATAGCTCAGTGGTTTGAGCATTGGTCTGCTAAACCCAGGGTTGTCAGTTCAATCCTTGAGGGGGCCATTTAGGGATCTGGGGCAAAAATCTGTCTGGGGATTGGTCCTGCTTTGAGCAGGGGGTTGGATTAGATGACCTCCTGAGGTCCCTTCCAACCCTGATATTCTATGATTCTAAAGACAGGGAGGAAGTAGTTGATGGTGGTACCTGGGGGCATCACTATAAATTGGGAGTGAGCTACATTAAGGACCTTCATATAATGTAATGTACCTAGGGCTGGGCTGGGCTGGCCTGGCCTTTAGATATTGTGAGTCAGGTTACTTGGTACTGTGCCACAAGGTGAGATAGTGGAAGCATGCAGTGCAGGAAGTCTGATTCAGGCCTTCATCTCCCCTTAGCTCACTTAAGTAAGCAGGAGAGGATTAAAGGGGTCTCACAAAGCTCCTCGGCTGGGTGGGCTCCCCCCTTTTATTGCTTGTCAGTGTGACTCCTTTAGCCTTACTGAACAGCATGAGACATGCCCTTGCTTCTGAAGTATTTCGTTTCATTGTCCAAATCCAGGGACATCCACTCCACAAACAAAACACACTCCGAAAGCATAATTAGTGAATTTAAGTAAATGTAAAAATCCACCAGTGTTCATACTAAAGACATTTGTGTTTTTGTCTTTTTACATATATGGTTTTAAGCGTGATAGTTTCCATGGTAATTCACCAAATGAAAATTGTTTGTTTTATACCCCCTCACAATTACAAATGTGTAAGTCAGACTTTCATGATGTCTCGTGTATAATGTACACCCACACACTCAGACATTACAGTGATGGGTGCCCTACATACTTGAAAAAGGTTAGATTGAAGGGATAGGTCTGAGGATTTAGTGTCTGTCGCTTTTGTCACATGGCCAGAGATGCACATTCTGAATACCTAACCTAAGGGCTAAATCCTGTTTCCGCTGAAGTTGATGGGAATTTTTGCCATCACTGAGAGCAAGATCAGGCCCTGCCTCAGAACTGCAAATACGCCCAGTACTTGACTTTAGGAAGATAAGTAGTTGTATAGATCAGGGTTCAAGTTTGCACTTGGGACACCATAAATCATAGGTCTGACTCTGCATATAGTAAATAAAATTCCAGTCAATATTCAGATCTTGCCAAAACCAGAAATAATTTGCTATAAAGTCCTGCAGTGTAGACTTGGTATATAATTTCTAGTTGATATGAATTTTATTTTAGTGAGTGGGCCCTATACACTCCCCTTTCAAAGTATTATTCCAGTATGCACAGAAGGCTCCCATGCTGCTGGGGGTGCAGGGAAATTAAGAGGATAATAGATTTAGAAAACTGCTCTTGGTTTATTGGATAATTAATTTATGGGACAGTGTGTTTATTTTTTGGATATAAAATATATGTATGCAATTATAAATTACTCTGTGTATGTATGTGGAGGAGCGGGATAATTTTATGCACATGAATAGTTCCAGGGACTATTCACATTTTTGTAGGCTCAGAGCCAAAATAAACTGAAACCATTTGATTGAGCCAGATCATAAGCTTGCTGTGACTTATGGGTAGCTCCATTGAAAGGGGTGTAGCAATGCTGATTTACATCTGCTGAGAATCTGGCCCATTAACTTTGTCACTTTTATTTAACTTCTTGGATGTTTTTCTAAAATAAATGCTCTAGGAATTCGTTTGGGGCAGTTCTATGGTCCATGTTATATAGGAGGTCAGACTAGATGATCACAATGATCCCTTCTGGCCTTGAAATTTATGAATCTGTGTAAACTCCAGTACCATGAATAACAATCAATTGTTTTCCTTTCTTCAGTAATAAAGAATAATGTTCTTTTTCTTCGTGTGATATTTAGAATGTTTGAAATAAGGAACGGATTTAAGCAATGAAAATATGATTTTTTTTTCAAACTTCTGTTTAATAATCTCTTCTATCCTGTATTCCTGTAATATTAAATAGAATGGTGTAATGTCTAATATGTATTAAATGTGACAGATGCATTTTGGATATTAAACCGGGCAAGGGATTAATAGGAGATGGCTAATTGGAGTTTTGGGACTATAATCTATTGCTCAGTGTTTGGTTGGAATGAATTAATCCTAGGATTTTGGAGACTGCTAAATGTGTGTGTTAACTCTAAGAGATACACTTTCAAAGCAGCGTTCACTAATCCTGTTAACAAATAATGGGATTTGTGCATGTACCTCCCATGCACTGCTTTGAAAACATACCCTCAAGTGTCAGAAGTTTTCTGGAAACATGTTTAAGATATGTTAATTCTTTCAAGGCTCTGAATGGCAACTTCCTGGTGCTGGATCTAGACTGTTCTCAGTGGTACCTGATGACAGAACAAGGAGTAATGGTCTCAAGTTGCAGTAGGGGAGGTTTAGGTTGGATGTTAGGAAAAGCATTTTCACTAGGAGCGTGGTGAAGCTCTGGAATGGGTTACCTAGGCAGGTGGTGGAATCTCCTTCCTTAGAGGTTTTTAAGGTCAGGCTTGACAAAGCCCTGGCTGGGATGATTTAGTTGGGGATTGGTCCTGCTTTGAGCAGGGGGTTGGACTAGATGACCTCCTGAGGTCCTTTCCAATCCTGATAGTCTATGATTCTATATATTGCAGCAGCACTTATAGTCCGCTCTGGAAGCCACGTCAGAATTTTTTTTATATTAACAGGCTAACTAACAATTGTCCCGTTTTTCCGAATTTTAAATTTAAACCCATTTCCAGGATGTCTGATTTGATAAGGGAATAGGAATAAACCTGTATTGTGAGCTTGTTAACTTCAATAGAAAAGCAATTCAAAGCATCATTAACTTGAGACCAGGTGACCCTTATTCAAACAGAGTGACGGTGCACATGCAAACCTCTGGAACACAATTCTTCAGCAAGATATTTTTTTGTAAAGCGGCCCTAGATTAGGGTCACTGCAGATGGGTAGCAGCTTACGCTGGAGTCAGAGCTCAGACTACTGTAGTTCGATAGCGCTTATGTGGTGTAAAGAAGAGGAAATTGATCTTTCATACCCGTACCCATGCAAGTAACTCCCTAGTTCAGTGATACTCAAACCTCAGTGGTTCAGGAGCCAAATTAGCGATCAACATTACTCGAAAGAGCCCCAGTAGTGTGAATTCATTATTTCATTTATTATAGTACTAGATGGTCAATCATTTTGCTGTGAGAATAATATATAAATAAACTAACTATTTCCCATCATTACTGCTTAAATGTGACTAAGTATTATTATTTTATCAACTACAATTGGTAAATAACATAGTAAAAGCCTCCTGATTGGTGAATAATTAAATCACACAGATACATTCATGGAGGTTAAGTCCATTAATGGCTATTAGCCAGGACGGGTAAGGAATGGTGTCCCTAGCCTCTGTTTGTCAGAGGATGGAGATGGATGGCAGGAGAGAGATCACTTGATCATTACCTGTTAGGTTCACTCCCTCTGGGGCACCTGGCATTGACCACTGTCGGAAGACAGGATACTGGGCTGGATGGACCTTTGGTCTGACCCAGTAAGGCCGTTTTTATGTTTTAATAGCATGTGCTGCAAAGAGCGGCAGCAGACACTTTAAAGAGCCACTTGCAGCTCAGTCTGGGTATCACTGCCCTAGTTGCATGTCTAATTCTATTGCCTACACTGGGGCTAGTAATCGGAGTAAGTCTACTCACATGAGTAAGGGTTTGCAGATTTGAGCTGCAAGTTTAGCCCTGAAAATATGCTTGTTCTCTTTAACCAGAGGAGCAAACTTAACATATCTCCTTCCTATCCCTGAGTCTGTCTTTGCTGGAAGCAAGCAGAGACATAGCGCCTGGGGTCTGGTCTGGGGTCAAAAAGCCCTCAGTTTAGTATAGGTTGCTGTAGATGTTGCATTAAAAGTATTCGTGTGACTAGATGGGCCCAGAATGTTGTTCACCTAAGGCCTGAAAGAATGCTGGAGAAAGCAAAACAATTTGGCCTCAGAATGATCTCCATGTGAGGCGAGCACACGGAAGCATCTTCCTTTTGCTCTCATGACATCTCCGCTGAATAAAGTTACTTGGCAAAATGCAGTGGCACAATACAGAAGCTCATAACTGTACTTCTATATAAGGTCATTTGGAGAGGTCAAAGGCTCACTAGGCTGTAGCGTGGATGTAAGAAGTGCTGTATAAGAAGAACTATATAATAGGTCTTGCTCTTTGCTGCACTGCTCTTTGTGTAGTCCTCTGCACCCATCCAACTCAGAATGGTGGCATTTTACACCAATTTAGCGTTGGGTGTAAATAACTGCAAGGCAACAGAGTATCAGGCTCAATACATTTCAGGGACAGGAAAAAGACATCTGGACTTCCTTGCTGTTAGCTTCTTATTTTTACTCCATACACTTCAATCCTCTCCTTTGCTGGAAACATGTCTACAGTAGAGCGAGTTTCTTCAGTTTCCTTCCCGTGGTCACTTTTCCTGGTGTAAAACAGATTTGCTTGAGCTGCTATTTACTCCTAGTTTCCTAATGTTGTAGGTTGGCCTCTAGTTTGGGAGACGGTTGCTGGTATTAAATGTATCTATCCTTTTTCATATTATTGAAAACTTCTGTTAGGTCACCTTGGAATCTCCTCTTTTCCACTGGGAAATAATTCAGGCTCTTTTGATCTTTCTCCATGATTGAGATTCTTGAAATCTGGTATCATCCTCGTTGTCCTACATAGCATCCTCCAAGACACATGCATTCTTCCTGTGAGGCAGTTAAGATTGCATGTGGCAATCAAGATGGGGATCTAGGAAGTGCCTTCGGTCCCAATTCAGCTGAACAGTTATGCACAATGCTTAATTTTAAGTAATTCCATCCCTATTTAGCAAAGCACATAAGAACATGCTTAAGCCCCCTTTGGCTTGAATGGGATTTAAGCATGTGCTTAAAATTAAGCTGGTGTTTAAGTAGGGTTACCATTCGTCCGGATTCCCCCGGACATGTCCGGCTTTTTGAGCTAAAAATAGCGTCCGGGGGGAATTTGTAAATGTCCGGACTTCCGGACTTTCCCCCCCCCCTCCCCCATGCAGAGCGCGCGCGGCTAACAGGGCAGCCGGCCAGATGGTGCCACTTACATGGGGCTCCGACAGCCAGAGAGAGCCCCTCCTCCTCTCCCCTGCAGCAGAGATCACTCCCTCCCTCCCTCCCTGCATTCGCAGATCGCCTCCGGCAGTCTGGAGCTCCTCCCCCGCTCCCCAGAGTGCCGGGACGAAGGGCTCAGGCTGTTCCTGAGCAAGCTCACAGAGACATTAGGCAAAGGCCAACAACAAGGGGGCCAGGGGGTCGGAGAAGGGATGGAGGTTCTGGAGGGGGCAGTCAAGAGATGGGGGGGGGGGGTCGGGAGGTCGGGGGGGACTTTCTGGGGGTGGGGGTGTGGATAAGGTTTTGGGCAGTCAGGGTACAGGTAGGGGGTAGGCTGGGGGGCATTTGGGGGGGTCTCAGGAGGGGGCAGTCAGGGGACAAGAGGCAGGGTAGGGGCAACCCCTACCAAGATCTGAGCCTTTTCTCACACGCCCGTTAGAGCTCGACATTATGCTGTTTGGGACCCCTCTTTGAGGAAAGCCTCTGGATTGCAAGTCCAACCGCTACCTCCTCGTGGTGAGAGTCGGTAACTGGCTTGGATAGCCAGGCGGATTGCGGAGGACGAACCCACATCCCACATTCAGTGGGGTGTGGGACGGGGTTGGGCAGCCCCATATGGTGCCACATGGATGCCCCCCTGGTAAGGGTAGCCTCCCCCAGGTACGGGTTGACTCCCCCTGGTAAGGGTTAGATTCCCCCTGGTAAGGGTAGTCTCCCCCAGGCACGGGTTAGTTTCCCCCTGGAAAGGGTTAGTTTCCCCCTGAGAAGGGTAAATCTTTTAGCTATGGAAAAAAGTAATTTATATTTTTATACCGGATTGGCGCTGGACCGGGTTAATAACGCCCCCGCTGTTGGCTTTGATGCCCCGGCTGACAGTGTTAAATATATTAGGGGTGTGATCAGGGTCGCTGGACCAATGGATAAAATGGTGTGGACTATAATGAAGTCTCATGAGCATGAGAGTGAGAATCAAGTCCTCCCAGTGGAGCATGGAGAGGAGGTAGAGGAGAATGTTTGTGATGATCATGGTGAGGAGATTTTATCTATCTTACCGATGGTTTTTACAAGGGACACTTTTAATGATTTAACTATGGAAAGTTTCAATCCAGATTTTAAGTATTTAAGTACATTTGATGATCCATATGTTAGCGAATCGGGATATCTTAATGCTCATTTAGTTAATGGGTCTAGTTTATTAAATAGTTTTAGACCAAGTACTGATTTTAATAGGGATCGTAATAAGGATCTTAACAGTACTGGTAGTAATATAAATATATTAGAAAGTAGTTCGTGGAAGGATGGGGTTTTTTATTTAGAGTATCCCGTTGATAGTTTTAATTGTCCAATATGTCCCCAGATATTACCAACATTTGGTAAATGGGCCAAACACATTAATGTGGTTCATAAAAGTAAAGCCATACGAGTTGTATGTAGTAAATGTGGAAAATCTTCTCAATATCATAATATAGCTTGCCACTACCCCAAGTGCATACCCAAGAAGGCGGATACCCCAATGAAGAGCCATACGTGCTCGGTCTGTGGGCTTGGTTTTCATACTAGATCTGGATTGAGCCAACACTGTAGACATAGACACCCTGCTGTGAGGAATGAGCAAAGAAAAGAAGATATGGCTGCTAAAAGTAAGATCAAAGAGGGATCGACTAGATCTCGTATATGGACCAAAGATGAGGTTGCGCAGCTTATACAGTTGGAAAGGAAATATATTGGGAAAAGGAATATAAATAAATGTATTGAGAGCGAGATGAGGACCAAAACGAATAAACAAATATCAGATAAAAGACGAGAATTAGCAAAGAAGAAGTTAGTGGTAACAGGAGATAGGGAGGAAGTGACTGAGGTAGAGGACATTAGAGTAAATATATTAGAAATTCCGCCCCCAAGAGAGAGGATTTTCCCACTAAAAGGACATCCAGAAGTGGATTTAGTGGAGAAAATATGTAAACGGGGAAAACAAAGTAGGGAGGGAAGAGAAATAATAAATAGTTTAGGGGAAATTGAAGGATTATTAAAGGAGGATTTAACAAAAGCTCTCGGATGGGCAATGTTGGAAAAATTATGTTATTCATTAGCAGAGAGAAAGGACCCTAGAAATGAAAGTCAAATAGAGTTGAGGAATAAAGGAAAAGGGAAGATGAGAAAGGAGGGGAGAAGGAAGCAATTTAATGCAATTAGGAGATATGCTACAAAGAAAGCTAAGTATAAATTCTATCAACAATTATTTGATAAGGATAGAAGAAGATTGACTCGCATTATAATGGGAGAGCCAGATAAGGCTAAGTGTGCTATCCCTATGAAAGAAATTGAGGAATACTATGTGAATATTTTGGGAACAATTGGACATGGTAATATGATAGGGTGGCCATCATCCACAGAGAATGCGGATAATGATATATTAATGAGTCCGATCTCTGTGGATGAGATTAGAATAGCTTTAAGAGAAATAAGAAAAGATAGTGCTCCTGGCCCAGATAAAGTAAAAGTGAGCAATTTGTGGGATATTTTTAATTTAGACTCCTTAATACTTACAAAAATTTTTAATATATGGTTTCTAAATAGACAGGTACCAGATGAATTTAAGAAAAATAGAACGATTTTAATACCAAAGACACAAGATGAGGAGGAAATGAAGAAGTTAACATCTTGGAGACCATTGACAATTGGGTCAGTTTGGATTAGAATCTATACCAAAATATTAGCAAAAAGACTGGTGGAAACAGTTAAGATATGTAGTAGACAAAAAGGGTTTATATCCGCCCCTGGGTGTGAGGAAAATATTGCTATATTAGATAATTTGATTAAAGGGGCTAAACGAAATGGGAATGAAATTGCAATAGTGTTCGTAGATCTGGCTAAAGCATTTGATTCTGTGGGACACGGACATATAATAGCCGGGTTGAGAAGATTTGGTATAGATGAACATTTTATAGATATTATTAGGGACCTTTATGATAATTGCACAACTAGGGTATGGGTGGGTGATGAAGCTACTGAGTCTATTTTAATTAGGAGGGGGGTCAAGCAGGGTGACCCGTTGTCCCCAATTTTGTTTAATATTGCTATGGATCCCCTTTTAACTAGATTAGAAGTAGAAGGAAGTGGTTTTTATGTTAAGGGTAATGGTGTCACGTCATTGGCTTTTGCCGATGATGTGGCTATTTTAAGTAGCTCATATAAAGGAATGATTAAAAATTTGGGTATCTTAGAGGAGTTTTGTAAAAATACTAATCTCTCTGTTAATATGAAGAAAACGAAAGGCTTTCATATTTTAACTAAACATAAAACCTATGTAGTTAATCCTAAGGATAATTGGCAGATAGGGTCAGAGGAGATTGAATATGTTCAACCAGGGGATTTTGAAAAATATTTAGGGGCTAGAATAGATCCCTGGATAGGTGTAGGGGGACCGGTACTTAAAGAAAAATTGAAAGATTGGAGTGAGAATTTAATTAAGGCCCCATTAAAACCGGCCCAAAAAATATTAATTTTACAGACATATATCTTACCGAAGCTATTTTATAATCTTCTTTTAATAGAACCCCCTTTTAATCTTTTAGACGATCTTGATGTGTTAGTTAGAAAAATAGTTAGAGATTTTACATTTACCTCAGTGTACCACAGATGGGATATTTTATTCTAGAGGTAGGGATGGTGGTTTAGCTCTCACTAAGTTTAGTGTGCAAATCCCAAATATGTTAATTCGTAAATGGAGGAGACATATTGTCTCGAGAGATGATTGGATGGACCTATCTTATCTATATGCAGGAGAAAATCTTGTGGATAAAATATTGTCATTTAGTGCAGTAACATCTCATCCCAAGAAATGGAGGGAAGAGGAATTTTTAAGATGGTCGGAACTGAGATGTCAGGGAATAGGGATAAAATATTTTAAAAATGATTTAATTAGTAATTCGATTTTTAGAAACTCTAGTAAAGTTAAATCGTCAGCGTATATCGCAGCATTGCAGCTTAGGGCAAATATCCTACTAGGGAGACATTAGCAAGAGGAAGAGGAGGTGTGAATGCTCTTTGTAGATGGTGCGGTAAAGTGCGGGAGACTGTTCCCCATATCTCAGGACAATGTTATAAGACTAAGAATGCTAGGATAAAAAGGCATAATAGAGTAGTGTCTGCAGTTGTAGATAAGGTTGGTAAATTAGGGTGGAAGGCAATGATAGAGCCCCATTTGAGAAATAGTAAGGGTGAGTTAAGAAAGCCGGATATTATATTTATAAAAGGAGATACAGCAGTGGTGGTTGATGTTACAGTGCGATGGGAGGATAATGCCGGAAGTTTGGAACAAGCCCACAGTGAGAAGGTGGCTTATTATCTTGAGTTAGAGGAAGAAATTAAAAACTTAACGGGAGGTAAAAATATTCACTTCTTTGGTTTTGTGCTTGGGGCGCGTGGCAAGTGGAGTGAAGGTAATAATGATTTGTTACAATTATTGGGAATGGACAGAAGTAAAAATTTTAAGGAGAGTATATGTAGACTTGTTTTATATTCCACTATTGGTATGATGGCTATATTCAGTGACAGGTAAAGATCCCGGAGTTTCCATTCCGTGTATCTTGCCAAAACTAAATTTTAGCTATTTTGGTTTCCATGCTCTAAATTTTCAAATTTTTAATATTGTTTTGAACATTAACTTATTTAGTGTTATTTAATATCTGTCCTTCAATAGAATGGTTTTAATTATATAATAAATACTTATTAATGGATGAAATTCCAATTTAAATTATTAGTTTATTTATTTATTTATTTTTTTAAACTACTGGATGTGGATGCGGACTGGCCGCGTATAATAACCAGGAAAGGGCAGGTAGTCACGCCTGTACATAAATAGGGGGTGGAGTCCTGGGGGGCAGTTAGGGGCAGGGGTCCCAGGAGGGGGCAGTCAGGGGACAAGGAGCGGGGGGAGGGTTGGGGGTTCTGAGGGGGGGGAGTGGGAGGGGCAGGGGCGGGGCTAGGGCAGGATGGGGCGGGGCTAGGACAGGACAGAGGCGGGGCTAGGGCGGGGCTCCTCCCGTCCTCTTTTTTGCTTGCTGAAATATGGTAACCCTAGTTTAAGTGCTTTGCTGAATGGAGCTTTATATACAGTAACTATCTCTACTTTGTATTCTGATAATCTAACCAACCCCCTTGCTTGCCTTTTTACTGCCTCTTTGTAGTGGGCTGGTGGCTTTAATTAACTTTTTGCCGTGACCTCCTTTTCCTGAAAATGTGCTGGAGTATGGCTTGATTGTAAATTTGGGTTTGGGGGGGGGGGAGAAATGCTTAGTCACACATAGCCAATAAATGTCATTTGTTGTAGGATGTCCCTATTCCCTAAATGATCCAACCCCTTTTCAGTTTGGCTGCATTGTTTTCCCTGCTAACAGTTGTAATGTCATGTATGAATTTGTAGATCTTGTTACTTTCTAACACGAACAGGGAGGGGGAAACCAAAACTCCTTTTATTTGTGTTTAGGGTGACCAGATGTCCCGATTTTATAGGGACAGTCCTGATATTTGGGACTTAGTCTTATATAGGTTCCTGTTACCCCTCACCCCTGTCCCGATTTTTCACACTTGCTGTCTGGTCACCCTATCTGTGTTAAACTTGGAGCCAAATAACAAGGGCTTATCCAAATAAATGCATATATACTTATATTCCGACTTACTGAAACTGACTGCCGAGATGCTCCACTTCTCATCCCTTTCCAACATGAAAAATGTTCACTTCTGGCTCCCTTTCAGCTCCTGCTGCTTGCCCTGTTTACTATGCAGGCTTCTACTTTAGAGCCTGTTCCAAAACTCATCACCTTCGCTGTAAATCTCTGATGCAGACTCTTGGGCAATGCTTTTCTTTAAAATCTAAGTCCACAACATCCCCTGGATTTCCCTTATCTCTCATGGCAGTAATATCCTCCAAGAATTCCAGAAGGTTAGTTAAGCATGACCCCTTGTGCCTTGATCAAACTGATTTTCCACAGTTCTCCAAGCACATTGCTCTTAAGAGACTGCAGTTTCCAAAACTTTCTCCCCACAGTGGATTTTAAACATGCTTGTTACTAACTTTATGGTTTAACTGTTGAACCTATTCGGGGGCGGGGGGGGAATAAATGGGTGTCTTTTTTTAAATGTAGTTCACTAAAGCTGAAAGTCGGCATGTAGTGATTGTGTTGCAGGGGTAGCTTGAAGTCTAGAATCACACTTGAGATGCAAGAGTTACAGCTGAGAAGACACTTTTAATATGAAACTCTCTCTTTTTCAAGTGTTGTGTTTGACATGGACGAAATTACTTTTGGTCTGCTACTCGGGAGGGATGTAAGATCATGACATTCCTTGGTTTTGTGGATGAGACCGTCCAAAACAGCGTACTAGGCCTATTTTCTGGTTTGCAGAGAGAGCATTTTAGAGCAAGCTTGATCGTGAGCCAAAGTTTCTGAAACCTTAAAGTTGTGGTTAGCAGACAGTCACTTTAGGAAATTAGGTCACCATTACCTCACCCTTAGTTTTTATCCTGTAGTCTATCTGCCACACTATTGCCTTCTTATTAATCATACCCAAGTTGGGTTGTATGGGAAGATGTCAGGATTAAAAGGAATAAGAGGCGTTGACTCTTTAGGGAGCTGTTGGAGGCATGGGGGATGGGGGAAGACAGGAGTTTTGGAGGAGCTGCTGGGAGTGCAAACAGCCACGAGGCTGCGTTAGGCGGGTGATTGGGCCCTTTGGGGGAAAGGAAGGCTGCAGTGTAAACTGGTTTTTGACACTTGTGGGAGTTGGTTGGCGTAGGCGTCTGGGTGGCTTCCACAGTTCACAATGTGGGGCAGTTCTCTTTGGACTGGAGGGGTTGGCACCTGGGAGGGGGCGGGTCTCATTTTGTCAGGGAGGGGGAGTTGCAAGAGGGTTTTGCCTGCGTTAGCGGGTTATTTGCCTCTGCACTTTCCGATGTTGCTGCCTCCGCTGCAGCAGAAATCTTTCTAGCGTGGGTGGGCGTGGTCTATAAGCACAAACGCCTTGAAACTATAAACCTATTTATATATGCAAATGAATTCTGATTTCCTTCTTTTAAAATGCTATTATCCAAGTATGCTGCCAGCTCTATTCCCATCTGTTCTACTGTAGGTGGCTGTTTTAAGGTGTGACCTTATCAAAGCTGCCATCTAAAAACAAAGTAAACTCAGGACAAGCTTGCTCTAGCCGAGGTTCCTGTCCCAAGACCATGGCAGTAGGAAACGACGGATACGTTCTTCTTCAAGTGCAGTTATGTCAGAAAAAGTGACTACGTAGAAATAAGCCCTTAACAGTCTGCTCCGAGTGCTTTCTGAGCCCTATTCACTTTACTCATAAAAAAGAGAGCTTTTTACTTTAGGTAGAGTATTATCAGAGCCAATGTAGCTATAGGTGCTTGAGTGAACTTAAGCATTAGAAGTGTGTAAATTATTTTCTTCTCTGTGAACCATCGACAATATTGTTTAAGTTCCAGCTGCAGCATAGTTATTACTGAAGGTGGTCCATATGCCAGAGACAATCCGGTTTGAATCTCCAATCCTAGGATAGGCTTCTAGGCCCAGAAGTAAGGAACGGTTATGTGTGAGCTGAGTACTTTTGCTGCAGAAGTCCTCTGGGAAGGAACAGCCAACGTAGAATCACCCAATGCTATTTTTTAGTCACTCTTCAGGGTATAATGGCATTCTGAGCATTCCGCAATGCTCACAAATACTAACCCAGATTGGTAAAAATGCTCTTATGGGGCAGATTGTATATTTCTTGCTCGTGCTGAGTAGCACCTTACTACTCAAAAAGCTCACTCTAGTCAGTGGGAGCGCTAATGGAGTACGGTACTCCACAATGTAGGTAAGCAGTAAGAATCTCACCGTAAATTGGCACCAACCTCTGGGGTTACATTTTGGTTTATAATGAAAACATTTGCTCCCTAGTGCATTTTGGTGTCTGAACTTTGCCTGTCTGTTTAATTGTATATTACAGGACAGGGACCATATTTTGATTTCTCCTGTATACTGTTGAATATATCGTCAGTGCTTAACAAATAATAAAGCAGCCTTCCCTTTTTTTACTGTATTGCCTACAAAACATTGAGTTTATAGACTTCACTCTTCAGGCGGAAATTTTAAGGTGGGACTGAATTTCCTTGTTTAGTATACAGTGGATTGGGAGAAAATTATTTATACTGTGTATATCACTTTAAAACCTCAGAATAAGTGAGTCACTACTCCAGACACAATTTCTAAAGATTTTTAAATAACATGTAACTTGACTCAGAAAGCAAAGAGTGAGGGTAAAGGCTTTGAAGGAGTTTTTGTGTGTAACCTTACTGGGAATTTAATGAGCTAAGTACAGCATTGTAGGTACAAGCTGTAAGCTGAGATCTCCTCCATCTCAGGAGATCCTTGCGGATATGCCCTTGGGAGGGTTTTCGACTGCTAGAAAATGTGGAAAAACAAGAAGGTTGCACTGCAGGGATGGATATAATATGGGGAGGGGTTGGGAGAAAAAATAAACCCTCTGCCCCTCTTCATTATGAGAGTAAAATGACACTTTTGGCTAGAGGCCAGTGAAACCTGGGAGATCTGGGATGGTGCAGACAGGACTAGCAACAAGTTTGTTAAGGAATGGGTTGGATGCATACAGCTTTGCCTCAGCTCTGTGGTTTTTGTTCTGAATGCACAATGTTAACTCTTAGCTCCCCGCCACTCACAAGGAACAGAAATGAGATGGAGGCACTCAAGATGGAAATTAAAGACAAAAAGTTGCTGGGTGGAATTTTTAGAAAATAAATGAACATGACCGCTTCTCCTTAGATGACATTCAGGATTCTCAAGGAGCTTTCTCTGTGTTGTAATCATCCCATTTTAGTGAGAATTCAGCTCTGCTGAGGTTGTGCGGCAGAGACTTCCTAACCCTTGAAAAAGCCTTTCAAAAAATAAGTTTAATTTAAAAAAAAAAACAAAAAAACAAACCCTGAAAATTAAGATTTTACGGTCAACAAATCTGAGAGATGACCAGTTTTAATCTGAAATTTTAGCATGTTCCCTCAAGTGCCTCCGCCTGCCAAACATAGAGTTAGGGTGATGTTCTCTGATAGGAACACGGAGAGAGCCATTGGGATAGAAAGCCCGGATTTGTCAAAAACTCCCACTGGCATGCCACACCTATGGAAGCCTCCTTTTTCCTTTAAACTTGAATCTGACCTTGAAAGTCCACAGTTTTTTCAGCTCTCTCAGAAATGATTGGCTGACAATGATAAGCGCCACATAGATGGTACTTAATCACCGGACAAGGGGGCCAGGTTTCCCAGCATTTTGAGCTTCCGGAAACTGCCCTTGAAAGCAATGGGTGTGACAGCTGCAGGCTAAGGGAAGTTTTTGGACATCTGGCTCTTAGTGTGTTCAGCTTGTTGTGCACATGGACTAAATTCTGCTCTTAGATGGGCATTGACCATTTCTCTTTTTTCAGGGGGACACATCAATCAGACTGCAAACCTTAGTCTGTGGATAGACTCATGGTTGAGTGGATCCCTTTTCAAAATGAGGCCTGGGAAGAGCCATTTGCATTTCTTTGGTTAGGAACAAATTAAGGCCCTGATTCTGCAAAGACTTACACACATGCATAACTGTAAGGTCCTGATTCAGCCAGCACTTGAACATGTGTGTAACTTTAAGCAAGTGTTTGAAAGCTTTGCTGAATAGGGAAGACTTAAGCACACGCATAAATGCTTTCCTGAATCGGGGCCTAAGTTAGGGTTGCCAACCCTCCCGGTTTTGCCCGGAGTCTCCTGGAATCGGGCTCGATCTCCCGGAGGCTGCTGAAGCCAAATCAGGAGATTTGATGCCGCTAAAAGTTCGGTGGCGCAACGGGGCTAAGGCAGGCTCCCTGCCTGACCTGGCCCCATGCCACTCCCGGAAGCAGCTGATACACCCCTGAGGCCTCTGGCGGGACACGGGGTCTCCACGTGCTGACCATGCCCCAAGCACCAACTCCACAGCTCCCATTGGCCGGGAATTGCAGCCAATGGGAGCTGCAGGCAGGGGCAGTGTGTGGAGTCCCCTACCCCTCCCAGAGGGGCTGCAGGGATGTGCTGGCCGCTTCCAGGAGTGGTGCATGGAGGGGGCAGCGCAGAGCCACCTGGCCCCACTTACCTCAGGCAGCTCCCGGGGGGTGGCGCTGCGGGGCTAAGGCAGGCTCTGCTCCCGCAGCTCCCATTGGCTGCAGTTCCTGGCCAATGGGAGCTGCAGAGTAGGCACTTGGGACATGGGCAGTGCGTGAAGACCCCCCCCCCCACACACACACACACTCCAGGGGCCTCAGGGACATGCTGGCCGCTTCTGGGAGCGGCGCGGGGCCAGGGCAGACAGGAAGCCTGCTTTAGCCCTGCTGCGCCGCTGCCTGAGGTAAGCGCTGCCTGCACCCTGCACTGCCTCCTGCACCCGAACCCCCTGCTCCAGTCTCAGCCTGGAACCCTCTCCTACACTCCGAATCCCTTGGCCCCAGAGCCCACAACCCCTCCCGCACCCTTGCCTGGTGAGGGTGGGGGAGAGTGAGCAATGGAGGGAGGGGGGATGGAGTAAGTGGGGTGGGATGGGGCGGGGCAAGGGTGTTTGGGTTTGTGTGATTAGACAGTTGGCAACCCTAGTCTATGTACACAGGATATCTCAACAAGTTCAGGAGGGCTACGCACACATGCTTAAAGCACGCGTATAAGTCTTTCTAGGGTTGAAGCCTAAGGCTCATTGTTAAAATCCTACATTTTACAATTTGTGTAAAATTTAAAAGCTTGAGTTTTGTAGTGTAGAACAATATATTTACTTACTGTATCCAGGAGTCTCAACTATTGACTCAACTCTGCTACATTCCTTAGATACGCCATATCTATCTCCCCCCCACCCCCCAGTACTTAGTTTTTTTTAAAAAGACTTGCACTGTCAACTGTTCTTTGTATCTGTTATGTATTGAATTTTGAAGTTTTGTACACAACTGGGTGGATTTGTTTCTCGTTTTATTTGGACTCTAATAACTTCTGATTTCATCCAAGTCAAACTGAAACTAGGATTTTCTGCCAAGAGGCTTTTTCCATTTTCAGACTTCAGTTGAAAAAAATGTGTCTCGGTTTATACAAGTCTGCGTTAGGTTAGTTACTAAATTTTAATTTAATACTGAATCCTGCTAAATTGGTAGAAAAATTGGACCGTTACTTTAGTTACAAAACCAGACTTAAACCGCTTTGGAAGTTCACTATCTATATAGTGGGTATTCACCCACGAAAGCTTATGCTCCAATACATCTGTTAGTCTTAAAGGTGCCACAGGACTCTCTATTGCTTTTTACACTATCTATATAGTATTTGTTGTGAAAAGTAGTGTAGAAAAAGACCGTAGACAACATACTGTATCTATTGTGTGTATCTCCACATTCTTTCTACTCTCTTTTCCATAATAAATTCACTATGTGCTCATGGCTATTTTAATTAAATGTGATATTTCCAAAGAGGAGGAATCAGTAGTTACATTAGCGATTACAGGTTAGCTGTAAATCAGCATAGCTCCATTAAAATCAGTGAAGCTAAAACACCAGTTGATAATCTCGTTCTATAAACTGCCTTTGTTGTGATGATCAGCCTTGCCTTCAGATGCTTTCAGTGACCAAAGAAATCTTTAAAAGGTTGGTAGAGTTGAAGGTTTTATTGCCATGAAGCGTTAGTCTTGCATCCAAGCCTTGGGTTATATTATGTGAATATCCTGGCAAATGGTAACCTTGATGAAGATTTTTCTGAAATTCATAATAGTAATTTGGTAACAGAAGTGGTTTAAGTTGCTGGCATGGTTTTGTTACCAGTGAATAGATTCCAATTCCACACACTGAAGGCTTCTTCGGGTGTTGTGGGGGAAAGCCACTGTTTTGAGTCAGGCGCTTTCTTGTACATATTGCTGCATATTAACTCCAGTCTGAACACAATCTTACACCTTTGCCTACTCACTTTCAGATGTAGTCAACCTCCACTGTTCCCATGTGGTTTATTTAAAATCAAACCAAGCCTTTGAATCCTTGAGTCATTTTCATTAGGACTGTTTCGTCTGTGCAGTATTAACTATATCTGCCTTATCTACTAGAATAGAGCTGAGCTGAGAAGCAATGCAGTCTGGAATAATGCACTGGGTTGGGAGTCTGGCGGGCCTGAATTCTAATTCTGGCTTTTCCACTGACTCACTGGGTAGACTTGAGCAAGTTGCCTCAACTTTGTTTCATTTTCCTCTTACCCACCTGCCTCCCAAGGTTGTTGTCAGGATAATTACCGTAATTAGTCCTTGCCTGTCCAGCTCTTTGAATGCGTAAAGGGCTACAGGATAAAAATGCTAAATAGTCTTATTAACAATTGGCTGTGTATCATTAGGTGTACCATAGCGGTTCTGTATAGTGCATGTTGATTCTATGCTTTCCATCTGTCTGATCTTTATCACATACAATTCTGGATTAAGAAATGTCCATAACAAAGGCTGGTTGGTCCTGCCCAAGCTTCCCTTGTACAGATGAATCTAGTCTCAGCTTTTCAGTCTCTCTCATTTCTTTCTAGTTGTACTCTATGCACTGATTGTTCAGCATGCTGGAAATCCACATGTCCTTGAATATGGAATGGTCACGTGAGGGAATCTTGACTATCCCACATTGTTCCTTGCTTCATTTGCAGTTTACTTTATTAGCACCTTTACTCCTGTTGGAAAAAGTCTGGAGAAACGAGACACCTTAAAACATGCCGATAAGGACCATGCCTTGGCCTTCCTGAGAATACTAATGGTAGTTAATTACCTATTGCAGGGAGTACAAATTTTTCTTCTAACTCCATTCGTTCAGGCAACAATCAAAAATCGCAAACCTATTGATGATCGTGCCCATTGGAATTCTCACTAAACCAGAGAGCAATCGTTGTTATCAACTAAACAGTCTATATGTTTAAAAAACAAAAAAATGTGGCAGAGAAGAGCTCTCTCTTCACAGTTTTTTGTTGCAGGAAGGAGCAATTTAGTAGAGCTATTTTAAAAATAAGACAAACTGCTCCCTTTTTGCTCCCTTATTCCTGTTTTGCTACTATGTTAAGCTTTTTGCAGGTCAGTTTGACTGTTGTTCCTTTAGGGATTAAACTAACTGCCTGTCCTTAACCCACCAACATTTTGGCAGGGATTGGAGGGCTGGAGGGCCTTTATGGAATTGGTATTGGCATATGGAGCCTTTCATCTTGAGACCTCCAGTTAGAAATCTGGTAGTGACCAAAACTCCTTACCACACCATGGCTGTAGGGTAGTCTGTAGAAATGGGTTGATGATCTGAGTACAGTTCCCAGTAGATATAAAAATTTTAAAATCAAATTTACACAAGTTAAGAGCGAAGGTACTGTACATCTGGGGTCAGGCTTGAGTTATGAGGGATTACAAGTATCGGTTACAAGGTTCACAGGACACATACATAGTACATAACCAGCATAGACCGAGATTGGGGTGTATGAGTTTTTAAAACGTCAGTGGATAAGTGGTCTTGGGTACGCCACCCATAGAATGTCAGTATTGGTGTAGTGAATAAGTACATGGGCGGGGTCCCTTGGTTGGTCAGGGAAGGAAGGAAGTGGGTTATTTCCCTGACCGGCGTTCTCGATTACTAAACCTGGTACTGATGGTGTCCCATGATGTGTTCCGTGTAGATGTCTCTGAACCATCTGATGTTGTACACACAACCAGGGCTGGCACCTTTACTGAAAAGGTCTGCAGAAGGAGGACAAGGAGTGAATGGAACACAGAGACTGCACTGCGGGCTTATCCCTAGGGCTTCCTACAATATTTAATAGGGATTTCACTAGTTGGATTCACTTGAACTTAAGTTCTATAGAAATTACTCTTAAGACCCCATATAATTTAATAAAGAAGACTTCTTTTTTCATGTTTTTGAAGTACTGTATAGAATACGATAGCAAGGATATAATTCCCTGACTAATTTCTATGGGTTGTTTTTAAAAAAAAAAAACTTTAGAGAAGTTATTTTTTCTATCAAAGTTTATAGGTCTTTTCTATAGGGCTGCTTCCTCCAGGCACTGTGGTATGTGTCATCTGCAGACTCATTGCCTTTGCTGTACTCTGGATAAACAGATGACTCCAATTTCCCAGGCTGTCAATCTGACCCCTTTCAGGAGCACCCTATTTACTCAAAACCAGGGGCAAACCTTATTTTCCTTGAGTTTGATCTCCAGGATGGAAGCTTGAGTGACAGAAAGAAAGACTCAACACAGTGGAGAGCCAAGTGCAACAATGTGTGCCCTTGTGTTTCAGGCCCAAGGTAGGATCAATCACATCGTGCTGTATGAAGCCTGGATTGATTACAGCAGCCATTGCCATAAGATACCCAGCTCTATTCCTGGGGAGAGCTGTGCACTTAATGCGTTTGTCATTTATCATGGAGTGAAATGGACTGATAGAAACTGTGAGCTAGTACATCCAGGGAGCTGCACATCAGGACTTCAGTGGGACAGACCAAGATAACAACAGCAAATTATTGGATTTAATACAGAAATCACTGCATGAAATTATCTGGTTTGTGTTATGCAGGAGGTCAGATTAGATGATCATATTGGGCCCCTTCTGGCCTTTCCCATGAATTTCTCCACCCACATAATTCCTCGCATGATGTATAGTTTTATTTCCTTGTTTATACAGTGACCGCTGACAGGAATTACTTGATTTTTGCAAAGGATTGCATAAAAGTCTGTCATTTTGAGGCAGAGGTGACGTATTACCAGGACTTCCTATGAACTTTCTTTTCTTCTGTGTATGTCTGTCTCCCCCCTGTTGTTTCTATGTAGTTCTTTCTCCTCATGGAAATGGGGAAACAAAAAAAATTTTTTTTTACCACAGCAGAGTGCGGGGATATGTTTCTGGCATGATTAGAGCCAACATTGGAAGGGTGCAGCTGCATTTGGAAGAACAGTGCAGTTTGCAGCCCTCTTCATCTCCCTCCCTTCCCCCCTACAATTTAAATTTGTATTAATTAATCCAAGGATCAATACAGTAATTTGTATGACAGTTACCAGGGCAAATTCTCTGATGGACTATAAATGGGCTCACCATCTGTGAAAGGGAATCCTAGTAAGGAATTCTAGTAATTTAACATAGTGTGCCCCAAAGCCTATGAGATCCAGACAGGGCTTTCTGCATTATAGGACTCACAAGTCTGCAAGATCATGTGAAAACATTGATATGAAAACAAAGTAGTGGAAGGATCACCTGCTAGTTTAAACCTCTCACTCAGAGGTCTTTAAAGGCGAACACATTACAGTATGTTTGTGTGCTTTATCCCAAACTCTGGACAAGATTGCAGGGCTATATTTATAGTCAATGGCTTTAGTTAAAACACCAGTAATACATTGTCCAAGCCATAGTCTATGGCCTTCTGCATTGGAACTCTCTCCATGAATAGCAAACTGTGATGTGGTGATGAAATGACCATGATGAAGGAGAAAACAGGTTAAGACTGATGGCTGGAAAACTTTTCATGTGTAAAAAAAAAAAATATATATATATAATATTGAATAGAAAAATGTATACATGAAAACTTTCATGGAACTGGGATACTGTGAAAATCTTTCTAATATCGCTATCTTGCAAGAGCAATACTGTGGCATTAGCTTCAACCAAGTGTAATGAAACATGGCAGTATACATACACCATGCAGACACCATGGTCATCAGCTGGGGTAAACCAAGACACCAAAACTACTGGCTTCTGTTACTCTAACTAACGGAGAACTCCTTTATGTGTGAGAAAGTAGCAGGCTGTTGTAGTTGCTGTAGACAGCCAGTAGGGGGTGACATAATTTCACACAGGACAGTTTATTGCACAAGCTTCAGCGGTATAACTACCATAGGGGTGGAGGGTGGAGATAATAAAGCTGTAATGGTTAGGCTGAGAAACTGTTGTTTATTTATATCATTGTAATGCCTGGAAGCCTCTATCTAGGATCAGGTATTGATGTGTGCTTATTTACATTTTATATATAAAATATATCTATAATGAATGTTGTATAAAAATTGAATATATTTTGATTGTTTACTTCTTCCTCAACCTTCATATTTTGCTAGTCTTTTGGAAGGGGGTGGGGGGATAATGGAACTAAAATCCCTAATGCCTATTATCATGTCAGACACTTTATTTTTATGTTGTATGCCATTCCCTCTCCCTTTGTCTGCCTTGTCTGTTTAGATTGTAAATTCCTTGGGGCAGGGTGTCGCTCTCGTTCTGTGTTTTTATAGTGCTTATCATAATGGGGCCCCAATCTTGAATGAACCCTCCAGGTGCTCCTAGAATACAAATAATGAGAAATAATGATTAGACCCATACTGGAAAATACTGCGGTTTGGGGTAGGTGCCTTTTTAAGTACAGTTAAATATAAGCTACAAAGCACCTTTTTGTCTGTCCACCCCATTGGGTTTTACCAAGCAAATCAAAAGCACAACTCCATAGGTTACATGATTTAACTCCACTTTACCTCATGAGGTAAAGTGATCACTCAGTGATATGCTAGGTCTTGATCAGTATCGTATGCTATTATATGCTAATCAAGTTACTGTGTGCGGCATGTCCTGATATCTTGTAGGGTTTAGTCAGATGTTAACTCATTTCTTGCCACAATAACTCAAAGTCAGCTCCTGTCAGTGTATATATTTTGAGTGTGGTCTCTTAAAGACATCCATAGTTTTGAGCTACTGATATCTGGATATACTGTAGTTCCCCACAACAGAGAGGCGGTATAACCCAAAGCTGGTGTTCTCTGCTGCCTTGAGCCTACATTTCATAACAAATGCCCATGTTCTGTAATCCTAATATAAAGCTAGGTTTACATGTATTGTCAGGGTCTACATGTCTTCAGAGCAATGGCTATTCTTGTTGTGTTGGTACAGAAACCCAGAAATAGTACCTCCCTGGAGCTGCACATGAAGAACTTAAATTGATTAAGCAAAGAACACTGGCACACATTACAATCTCAATCCATAAATCGTAAGGGTGGAGCCCTGATCCTCAATGGGTTCTCCAGGTGCTACTCATGCTCTTTTGTACCTTACACCAGATGTCGTTTCACTGAAGTTAGTAGGGCTACTTGCGGAGTAAGATTCTACTCCGTGTGAGTAAGGGTACCAGAATCTGGCCCATAAGAAATAATAACAACATCCTCTTGTTACATCTCATTAAGATAAAGCAATCTGTATCTATTCTACACTCAAGCTGTGGCTTCTGTAGGCTAGATGCAAATTCCAAACTTGGAGATGCTAGGCCTGAATCTCCTGTCTCTCAGCCCAGTGCAAATCAGGTATAACTCAGTGAAAACCAGCTGATTCAGTCAGGGGAAGTCCTGCCATCACTGAATCTGTAAAGCCTCGAACTTTGGTCCTGTTAGTGAATGAACTCTGAAAGAGAGTGAGATTCAGATACATTGTTGTGTCCTGCAGTCCACTGCCTGTGCATATACAGCACATTTTGTATGTGGCATTTTTGCTCCAGATGTGAAAAAGATCCAATAAAAATCTAGAGAGGAGGATGGCCTTTTTAATGTCATTGAGTGCACTTCCCACCATCTTTTCCATATCTCCAGTAATGTGTATATGGGAGACAGACTAGATGACTTAAGTGTCTTCTTCCCTTTCCTCCCATCCCTTAAATTTTGTTTGTCCAAATTGCTGCAGCTCTGAAGGGTTTTTTTGTTTTGTTTTTTACATCGGGACACATCCATCTTCTACAGGCAAATGCCCTGATGCCCAGCCACGACAAATAAACAACTGGCTTACTGGGAATACTACATTGGTTATAAACTACCTTGCCTGAAGCTCCCAAGTTGTCTCCACAGCCCCTCAGGAGAGTGAGAAAGCTCGTTCTTCCAAAATGAGCAGGGCTAGCACAAGGCATTGTGAGATTTCCAAGAAGTTACTGCAGCTCTCGATCAGCTATTAGCAATCTTTTGTCATTTAAAAAAAGGATTGGGAGACAACAAGGACAGTTTTGGAACAAGTGAATCCTTGTTTCTCTGCCCTTGAAGACTGTAGAGAATGGAGGGACAAGTGCCTACTTGCGTTGGATTTTGTTGGCTGGATCCAGTTGTAGCCTGGAGTTAACGAAGGTCATGTCCTCAGCTGGAAGGCTGGGAAAGCAGGAGAAGCAGCAGCTTAGCTGGCTCATCCCCAGGCAAACTGGTTTGAACCAGGAAAAAGTCAGAGAATGCTAAGGAACTTCTTGCACATACCCAACGGCCTGAGGTGATTCTGTTTCCTAGTTACCTTTTTCCTGGTATCAACTGAAGGGGGGGAGGGGGGGAAGCATTCCTAAAAATAACCTTTTCATACCTTGGGCTGAATTCTGCTGTGTTAGAACCATGTAGATATAGAACCTCTCTGCTGACATGAGTGGAATCATTTCAGCTTTATGCCAGGGTAACTGACAGCAGAATCAGAACAGATGTGCTTTGGCTGACTGAGGACTGGAAACAGGAGCTTGGTAACTGTTACATGTACTTTGCTCTGCATTGGGTGGCAACGTGGTCTAGTGGAAGAGGCATTGGACTGGGAGTCAGGAGACCTGTGCTCCATTCCCGGCTCTGCTACTGACCTGCTTTCTGACCTCGGGTGAGTCATTTCCTCTTTATGTGCCTATATTTCCCGTCCTACCTTATGTCTATTTTTTGACTGTAAGCTATTTGGAGCAGGGTCTATATTTTACTATGGCTATGTGCAGCGCCTAACACAGTGGGCCCCCAATCTCAGCTGGGGTCTCTAGGCACTACTGTAATGCAAATCACTAGTAGTAATAAATTTACCCAAACAGTACCTGATGTTTAAAAAATAATACCTAGGAGGAAGGATATCCTGATGGACTGGTACTGAGGAATGGGCCCCTGCTACTCCCAAAGGAGTTAAAGTATTTGGCTGATGATGTGATTGCTTAAGCCTCAAGACATTCAGCAGTGATTTTGAATTGTCATTTCACTAGTGCTGTAGAGCTATCTCACGACAGCATCTGAGGAGGATTTGGGTGTTGTCAAATTAATTTTTTTAGAATTGGTTCTCTTAAGTCCAATGCCGTAAGCTGCACAGACTGCACGGAGTAGGCTTCATATCCTGTGCCACTTTCATGGGGTGTTAACAGCTACTGGATCTGCTTAATAGTGAAACCAGAAGCCACTTCCATAACCTCTGCCTTCGACACCATCCTGTTTGGAACTGGCGTAGAGCGTTCCCGTTCAACTTTCCCATGCACACTAGGGTAAATTCAGGGTTTAGTGGGTGTTTGGAGGAAGATGTCTCCTCCGTTTGCCCCTTGTACGTTACAGAGGGGTCTTTTGCCTTCTGCTCTGAGATGGTACCCAGGATCTACTGGCTTTTGCATGCCTCAGTTTCCTTTGCACTTGTTGACATGGCTCCTCTTATGATATGCTACATAAAGCACTGGAAAGGATCATGTTTCACAACTAAATCCTGAAGATGCTGGTGCACAGGGTCTCTTTGACACGCTCTGGCAGCCAATGCAAAGGACTGTGGGCTAACTGATGCGAATTTATGACTGGCAAAGATGCCAGCTGCTGCAGCTTGGCAGGAAACCACAGTTCTCTCTGAGAGTTAAAAGTTGGAACACAGCAAGATGACTATCCCTTTAAAAAACTAAAAAAAACCCAAACTCAAACCTAACCCTCATCCCCTTCCAAAAAAAGCCAGAGGGAAGGTAATGATCCCATGTCCTGGATTGCAAAACACAGACCAGTTGACCTAGAAAATGTCATATGAACTGTTTAACCAGTGGTATGGGTTAATATAAGTGTCCAGTCCAGCTCCCATTGCATGACTGCCATTCGCTTGAATGGTAGTTGGATCAGACATCAAGTGGCCAATAGCATGTTAAGTTGGTGCATAGTGGAATTTTATTTTCTTCAGGGTTCTTTAGTGCTGGTTCAGGCAGGATGCTTGAATCCTCCTACCAGCTATGGAGACACCATAAAAGCAAAGCTTTTATAATGTCCCTTCTACTATAAAACGGGACAGCTGGCTGATCTTGTCCAGTCAAGGCCCAGTCCTGCAGAACTTACTTTGGCAACGTCCCATTGATGTTGATGGGAGTGTTGCCAACGTAAATACCAAAGAAGGCAATGGGTATGTTACCTGACTAAGGATTGTGTTGCTGGACACAAACAGGCTTCACAAGCAGTTAAAATTCCATTTATATTTAAAAACAATCCCAAACAAACCAAAGAATGGGGGAGAGAAATCCAGCCTTGCCAACAGAAACAAACCAAAAACCATCCTCAAAAACGATTTCCCAGAAACCAGTTTAACAGATAAGACATTACTGTTTGGTCCTATTATCCTGCCAGTCAACGGGACTGTGCTTATCTACCAAAGAATTTAATAAAATGTGTATCAAATATAGTAGGTCAAATTTTGTTGCTTTTGAGTCCATTAAAGTAATTATTCTACAGGATATATTCATTAGTTGTCCTTCCTCTCCCCCCCAAATTATATGTCATTTAAGATCAATATCTTGTTTTAACTTGCGACGCTAAGAAAAATCAGACTCAGACTTCTTCTTTGCAATGCAAAAGGGACTTGCTATAGTGACACAGATTAATTTTCCTATTCATCACAGTATCTGGCGTGATTTTCATCAAACCTCAGTGGAAATAATGAGTCATGAATACAACAGCATGTGGCATGTCCTTTGCAAGATACGTGTCTCCTCTGCATGTGCTAGCATGGCCATGTTATAAGACTTGAACACTGGATTGTTTTTTACTACTACTCGTTTTGAACCATTTCTCGTTTGTGTGAGCATGTGCAAGTCTCCTACAAAGTACTGGATGCATCTAAGGGCAGGTCTACGCTACCCGCCTGAATCGGCGGGTAGAAATCGATCTCTCGGGGATCGAATTATCGCGTCTCGTTGGGACGCGACAATCGATCCCCGAATCGACGCTTCTATTCCACCAGCGGAGGTAGGAGTAAGTGCCGTCGACGGGGGAGCCGCTGAGGTCGATTTGCCGCCGTCCTCACAGCGGGGTAAGTCGGCTCTGATACGTCGAATTCAGCTACGCTGTTCGCGTAGCTGAATTTGCGTATCTTAAATCGCCCCCCCCCCCTGTAGTGAGGACGTAGCCTCAGTCCAAGTGGCTGAAACACCTACTGTTCTAGTCTTGAGTTTCCTCTATGCAGTGAGTACCAGTTACACTGAATGAGGACCTGGTTCTGCTCCCACTGACTTGATCACCTGAAAGTCTCTCAGTCAGTAATGATTTTATAGTCACTCCCTCCCCGTATGGTAGGGAAGTATCATCCCCATTTTACAGATAGGCAACTGAGTTACAAAGGGATTTAGGACCAGATTTCCAACTCTGTTTAAGTGCTTAAAGATTCAGGCAGTGGGATTTACCTTAACTGGCTTTCAATGGGAGTTTGGTGTCTAGCCTGCTTACCTGCTTTTGTAAATTCCACTGGGCACCTATTTTCATCTTTAGGTGCCTAAATGCCTTTGTAAATATGGCCTTAATGGACTTCTCCAAGGTTACACATGGAGTCTGCGGCAGGGCCAGGAAATGAACCCTGGTATCCTGAGTCCCATCTAGTGTTATAACCACAAGACCAACCTCCCTGTCCTTTCTCTTACATAGTGGGTGCACATGGTAGTGGGGATCCAAGGACAGAGTTAAGGTTATTTGGGGTGCCTTTCTAAATTCTACACTTCCATGTTTTCAGGTAGTGTGTATGTATTTCAAATGTTTGGGACTTATTATTATTATTATTATTATTATTATTATTATTTATTATATATATTTTACATTGTAAAATTACAGGGAAAAAAATCTGGACTGCTGCAGGGTTTGCTGACACCCGTCTGTGTTCCAGCCTCCTGCTGTAGACTATTAGGCCCTGATTAATTTGGATAAAGAACACCTTCTGGGAGCTGACAAGCTGTGGCTGGTTTCAGGAGCTGCCAGGGGGAGCTGGTGTGTTGTGCCCCATGTACAACACACACATTCTTACACACACACACCTCTTCATTCGTCTGCCATTGCCTGGACTAGATCCACTGGTTTCCATTTGGTGTGTTGTACATGGGGCAATACACACCAGCTCCCTGAACCCCGGGGAGGCTCAGATTTGAGCACCACAGCAGTTGAGTCAGGCAGGGATCTGGTTGCAGCTGGAATCATGCAGCTACATGCGCTTGATGTGAAAGTGGCAAGAGAAAATTGAACGTAAAATCTGCTAGCCAGCTAATAAATTTGTTTTATGTCTTTATCTCTTCCTCAGTTGGCAATTAGTTCAGTGCCAGCTGAAATACTTTCTGTTTGCTGTAAGCTAGTATACTCAGTGACCTACTGTAAATCCTGTACTTAAAAGAAGACTTACTCCTCTGAGGCACTTGTATATTTAGTGTGAATTAAGACAAATTGAGAAATTAATGCATTCTACTAGTAGAGATTATTTTTACTTGTGGGTGGGGTTTCACTAGAAAGTAACTGAAATTTCTTTATTGTCACCAGAAGACTATTTTTTATTTAAACTTAGTGAATGCCAGAGGTTACCTCGCCGATCTTTTTATATTCTTAGTTGAATTCAATGGCCTGTTTACAACACCACATTGATATTAGGCTGTATCCTTACTTGGTTATGAGTTTTTATACTTAAAAAGCTAGACTCACACGATTGCAGGGCTTGATGACAGAGACGTTTATCGTTGTTTACAATACCTAAGTCTGCTGGAAAAAGTAAAAAGAGCCAGTGTATGAGACCCTGGACTAGGAAATGCATGTACTTAATGCAGAAAGAAAACACTTTTTACATACCGGGAAATTGTTACAAGTATTGAACCTATTTCCCCATGTTAAGTATCCTCACACCTTCTTGTCAACTGTCTAAAATGGGCCATCTTGATTATCACTACAAAAGTTTTTTTTTCTCCTGCTGATAATAGCTCATCTTAATTAATTAGCTCTTACAGTTGGTATGGCTACTTCTACTTTTTCATGTTCTCTGTATGTATATATATCTTCTTACTATATGTTCCATTCTATGCATCTGATGAAGTGGGCTGTAGCCCACGAAAGCTTATGCTCAAATAAATAAATTTGTTAGTCTCTAAGGTGCCACAAGTACTCCTGTTCTTTTAACTATCTCTTATTGTACATAAATGCTCACTGGTTATCTAAAACTCTGTTATCGACAGCAGCACGAGCAGACTAGCATAGTATCTGAGATCACACTAGACTCTTCTTCTTTGAATGACTGGGATGTCCTAATCTCACCACCCTTTCCGGTGTGTTATCATCAGGGAAGAGATCTTTAATGTTCGACTTCACTACTCCTTTCCTGGAGGGTTTTAAAGTAGCCTTAGTTCTTCCCATCCCATGTCCTTCCACCACTTCTGAGAGTTGGAGCACAGCAAGGACAAATTCAGAGTGGTACTTAACCATGTCCTTAAGGACAGAAGCAGATACTTAAAGTTAGGCAGCTGCCTAAGTATTGCCCTGAACAGGGATGTTTTCCTGAATCAGGGCGCCAGGCATGTACCACTTTTAGCACAAATTATCTTGGGAACCCCGGCATTCCCATTTATAGTGTGGGAGACATAGTGATGTCATCCTCTTAGGTTTTCCCACAGCATGGTATGAGACCCCTGTCTAGAAATCCTCTAGCACAGCATGGGCCCTGCTACAAACAAATAACTCAGAGCTCTGTCACACTTGGTGGTGGTGGTGGTTGTTGTTTCTATTACTGTAGCACCTATGAGCCTTTTGTCATGGACAAGTGCCCCAGGGTGCTAGGTGCTGTACAAGCTGAGAACAAAGAGATGGTCCCAGCCCCAAAAAGCCCCAAATTTGCAAAGCAGGTTATTCAAAAGTGCACATGCAAACCAGGGATTTACATCCTTGCATAGCTCTGCATGTGCGCAAACCCAGCTTGTTTGCACTGGGGATTGCCCAGGCCTGAGTTGAGTTCACACAAAAGTGTATGCGCACTGTTCCATATCCCTCTCTTAAAAATGTGATGGTTTTCCTCACTGCATATTAGTAGCACGAAGATATCTAATGCATCCTACGCATTATAGTTCAAATCCAAGAACGTGTAGAGAAAATTACTTTCAAGGCCTAGCAGTGTAGGAAGAGTTCAGGTCTCTGTGTACATATATCATGTCCTAATCCAGTTAATGACAGCATTGTTGTAGTAAACGGGTTCTAGTCCTGGGGATCTCATTTGAATTAAGACAGCTTGGGGCCCCTGTTAAAACAATGGGCATCTTAAATGAGGACACCAAAATGGTAACCCATTCTCTTCTATTTGCTCTTCCAAGGGGTCCTATGAGATCCCTTCTAACTCACAGGACATTCCAAATAGGGCTAAAGTGGGACTTAATGTGGGTGGTCTGACAGGGGTCACCTTCACCTTCAATTGGAAGTTCTGATCGTGGCTTTATATGGAGCCCTTCCATGTTGCTCCTTCCATTTGGTAGAGGAGATAGATGGAGAATGATAGGATTTTCCCTTTCTCCTCCCATACATGTTTCTTCCATAGTGCTTTAATATCCTGCCAGCCCAGGGAAAGAGGCGCTATTTATAAATATTTCTGGTAAAACAGTAAGTACTTTCCCATGTTTCACTCACTCATTTTCTGTACCCAGAAATCTATCCATGCAGAATCAGTTCACTCTCTTTTATGGGCAGAAAGAGATCCAAAACAATTAAAATTGATTTAAAAAAAAAAAAAAAAAAAGTAAGCACAACGTATTATTGACCAACTGTGCCCGTATTCACATTGCTTTCCAATCCATGGATAATTACCTCATGGAGGTTGTGTGCTGTGTTCAGTGTGGCGATGGACTGAGGCACTTAACTGAGCCTTAGTGAGCATGCTAAACTCTCTCTCTCTCAGTGCAGTAGGTAACCATTTTAAAAGGCACGCAACCCATCCCCGGGCTGGGAAAAATGAAGGAAGGTAATTCAGAGTTAGATAGTATACAATAGAAGAAACACAAGAGAGATGAAATTATTCCAACTGTGTGTTACTCTCGGTCTCATACACTGCACCAGCTAAAAGCACATTCTGTACAGGGGATTCAATACTTTATAGAATTAAAAACGTAAAAATAGGACCCAACCCTGCTCTAGTAACATCAGTGTACATGTGAGCAGACGTTGCCCTGCAGCATACACATAGCACTTAAGTGTGTGTAACCCACACACCTCCTGGGTGTGGTGCTCTGTCCCATCTGGTGGCACTGAGACCACTTAGAGAGATAAAATGAGTCTGCTCTACTGCATTAGCTAACAGCCATTTGGCTTTTAGCTCATGCGGTAGAGACTCATGCACTAAGCTCCAGAGGTCCCAGGTTCGATCCTGCCCGCCGCCGACCCGGGGTCTGTCAGTGTTCCATGTGTACTTAAACTTAAGCATGTACTCAATTCCCACCCTACTTAAGTAGGTGATTAAGCATTTTGCCGATAGCAATGAGGTTATTAAATTCAAGACTATGCTTAAGTGCTTGACTGAATAGGGCTTAATACATTAGATACAAATCACGCACAGTTAATCAGTTAATTACATTTCATATAATTACACACAAAAATTACATTAAAAGGACATTATTAAGGTTGCGAAGTCAAGCACGCAAAAAGCTAGGAAATGAAGGTTACACAAGCTACCCTTAATTCCATCATTTGGCCCGCTTGTGGGTATGCTTTATGATACAGTCTTTAATTACATGATCATACACTACTTTTTCTTCGGGACCTGTGCGCACCGAATTGACAGAGCTCACTTAATTCAATATTTTGTTTTCTCTTTGTTCATTGTGTGGTCCCAGGCCTTATTTCATACACACCAGGGGCTCAGCGAAGGGGTCCAGGCCCCTCTCCCTTGGCCATAGATGCTAATAGAAATTCGTGGTCCCAGTCTCGCCAGTGGGAAGGAAACGGAGGGAGGGAGGGAGAGCCCCGTCCAGTCTCTTCTCAGCCAGACCTGGCCTGCAGAGACAGGGAAGAAGTGACAATTGAAGCTGCCAGCGATCAGTGTGGCTTGGAGTGGAGTCGAGGCTCTTCCTGGGATCCAGCCCCTGGGACTGCCCGCACCCAGTTCTCCACTTCTCAGAACCCCAGACAGCCATCTCCTCATGTACTTCCCCTACCTCTTCCACTTCTAGATCTGCTCTGGGAAAAGAGATGAGGGTTCAGCCAAGGACATACATGTGGCAATGCAAAGAGGGGAGCCCCAGACATCCCTGTACGTCTCTCAGAACGCAACACCTGCATAAAGCAGAGCCCACCAATGAGGACATTTGGGAAGGTAGCACATGCTACCTGGGTCCCCTCCTTAGGAAGATTTTGGTGGCATCCTGTTCAAACCATGCGCTGAAGACAGAATGATTCATTTCCTGCTGGGTTTTTCGATGGCGCTCATCACAATAGTATCCAAGTGCTTCACAAACATAAACAAATTTATTTTCACTGTTATCCCCATTTTACAGATGGGAAACAGGCACGGAGAGATGAAGTTTAAAAAAAAATCCACTAATTTGGGGTTAATAGCATTTGGGTTTTTTCCAGAGCACTTGGCATTATATAAGCACTTTATATGTTCTTTCAGTTGCAGCTGCGAGTGGTCAGCTCTTCTTCAAATCAGGGTCTCAAGTCAGGCACCCGGAAAATGAGGAATGCACATTTAGTGACTATCTGTGAAAAGTTTGGTCTAAGTGTCTTACACAGCAACACATAGGAACTCCGTAGTAGAGGCAAAGAGACTCCGGTTCTCCAGAGCAGCATTCAAGTGCCTTAACCATGCGACCGTACTTTCCCTTCCTGCAATCACCTGTCTAATACATTACACACCTTCCAACTTCTGCAACACATGAGGCAGGAGTTCCTACAGAGAATAGCCTCATTTGCTGCGCAACACTGATCCATCCCCAGAGCAGGTCCTTTCTGTGCATCGAATGAGAGCAGGGGGTCCTGTGGAAAAAATAGTATGTGATCATGTAATTAAAGTAGGAGATTTGTGTGTAATTGCCTAGATTTTTAAAATAGAAAACTCAAGTAACCAGAAATTCCATGATATGGTATCATACGGACACTCACTTGGTTCATAAGCAACCAAGAGATCCACTGCACAGACCTCTGACACTTGCGTTAACGGAGTAACTGATAGCAGCAGTAGGTTGTCCTCCTCTTTGAGAGCCAGCGCTAGAGAGGGATGGACACTTTAACAATGAGTTTCACAGATATTTGCTGACAGCAGAGGAATGGTGAGGCTCAGGAGTGTGCTGTAGAGGGCGCGCAGGCTCTTCTGCCTGTTCCCCGCTAGCTTGACGACTTCTGCTACGTTCCCTCCAATCTGTCCAAATTCTATCTCTTTCCCATCCCAGGTTCCTCATCCTAGTCCCAGTCTCCACATTTCAGGCTTCTCATCTGACCTTTTTAAACTCCCCATCCCAGTCTTGCTGTCCTCCCACCACACTCTCATTCCAACTCTCCTTGCCCAGCCATTCCCAGTCCCACCTCATGCCCTGGCTTCTTGCGCCCGTTTCTTTCCCCAACCACTGTCAGTTGTCTCCCCAGAACCTGGCCCCATGTCAACTCTCTCTCCCCTCCATCCCCTTCCCCTGCCCTTCCTAGTTCCTTTGCCCAGCCAGTCTGTCTCCCTCCAGCTCCTCACCTGATCTCAGTCTCTCCTCACCTACTGGCTCCTAGTCTCCCCACATTCCATCCCTGGCACCCAGGCCTAGTTTCCATGCCCAGCCAGTCCCAGTCTCTCTCTCCTCCCATCTTCTAGTCCTGGCCACCTCCCAGTCTCTTTATCCTAAGCTACTGCTCTTGGCCTTCCCCCTCACCACTTATCCCCACAGGTCTGGCTTTTGTCCCTTCTGCATTTGAGTCAGGCAGCTTCCTCTTCCACACTGCCTGGGCATCAGCAGGGAAGTCACTGAGAGCACAGGAGAGACTGGTTCCTTGGTCTTGGTTCTGGTACCCAGCCCCTTCATGGCTGGGAGCAGATATTGCAGGGAAAGTCTGGCTTAACACTCTATATCCCTGGGTTGGAGGAAGCCTTCTCAGTCATTCGGTAGGGATGGATCATGTGCTTCGGTAGGGATGGTTCAAGTGCATGGTCACTACTAGGAGCTGTGAAAGGCTCAAGTGCACTCAGTGAAGATGGGAACTAAAGAGATTTTTGCTCTTAAAATCAAAAGTCTCTGAGCATGTGCAAACTCTGATTTTTTCCAAAGACTTATAACCAGCGGCGGCTCCAGGCACCAGCGCTCCAAGTGCGTGCCTGGGGTAGCAAGCCGTGGGGGGCGACCTGCCGCTCCCTGCAAGTGCGACAGTCAGGCAGCCTTCGGCGGCATGCCTGCGGGAGGTCCGCCGGTCCCGTGGATTCAGCGGTGGGTACGTCGAAGTCGCGGGACCGGTGGACCTCCCACAGGCATGCCGCCGTAGGCAGCCTGCCTGCCGCGTTTGAGGCAGCAAAAAAGCTAGAGCCACCCCTGCTTACAACTTAGCCAAATTTGGGGAGATTGTCACAGCAAGACATAGCGCCCCTCGCCCCTTTTCCCTCTTCTCTTGCCAAATTCCAAGTCCCTTTTCCAAATCATGGGGGCACTGGAGCTTTTCAAAGAAAAGGTTGCCAGAATTGTTTTAACATTGCAAAACAACATATTTATTTTCCCTAGCCTTGTTCTTGGAAATGAACCATTTTGGCTGAATTTTTTTTTCTCTCCAAAATTCAGCCTGAGGCAGATACCTGGCATGGAGAGTTTCAGCTCCAACAGCCAAAGTTTGGCACCGCTATAAGCAACTCAAACCGGGGGACTTATAATGAGAAGTATCAGGCAATAACAGGTGATGCAACCAGCCCTGCTGTAATAAGTGCTGGCATGTAAATAGCCTTAGACAAATCCATAGCCCAAGGAAACAAAATACTTCAACACAGAAATGACTTATGCCAGGCCTGAGTTTGGCTCAGTAGGGGATGCTTTGCATCAGCAAGAACTGACTTTGGCCCTACAGCATGTCTTGGCATTTAGGCAGAAATCGTTCTGAGTACATTGATTTTAGTTTTCCGTGAGATATTACCAGGTCTTTCAGAGATCAGTGCTGTCTAAGATACCATAAGAGTAGCTGAAAAAGAAATTACCATTTGTGAGGTTAGAGTTGAATATGCAAATACCGGCAGAGCTGCTGTGTTTCTTCCAGGTGAAGTTCTGGTCTTCCATCTCCACTACTGATTTCTTCTTCTCCCTGTCAATTTCTAGCGAATATGTACTGACTGCATTGCACGCTGCTGTTTGTATAGTATTTGTGCTCTTGTAGTGCCCTCAGGTTTCAGTCAGCATCAGGGCCTCATTGAGCCAGGGGCTGTAAGCATGGATGTACACAGTCCCTGCTCTGGAAGGCTTGCTGCACTTCCATTGATGGCAGCAGCAGTTCCATGCATGGGATGGGAGCAATCGAAAACAACAGATGCGGCAGAGAGAAGACTGTAATTAATATGCAGGAACTTTAGTTTGCATAAATCTGCTAGCTGTCTGCCTTCCTGAACAATGCTGAGCCCTCTGGGAGAACACTGAGGGTAGAATTTTAAGGGGTTTCCAGTTTTCTCAAACTCTTCATCTGTTTGTACATTATTGCACCTCTACAGTAGTCTAAAATGTCTCAGATTTTGGACCCAGTCCCCCAAACAGATAATCCATACTTCTCTGAGTAGTCCTATAAAAGTCAATGGGACTATTTGTAGCCCACTTTATGGGCACGATGTTGAATAATACGATGTATAGTTTGGCTCCGGAAGCAATAAAAAATGAGAAAATGATTGTTTTTGCTTTAAAATCAGTAACCATTTATTTAACTGATAAATATTTATATTTCCATGTATATAATCACCTGCCCTCCCCCTCATCTCTCCTTAAAAGGAAAAAATGTACAGATGATGAATACCAAATCTTCTTTAAGAGTTATTCAGGAATGTTTACCATTAAGGTTTTGCTTTTGTTTGCCTTTCTTGTGGCTTAAGCGCTGGCATGGTGAGAAAAGAGATGTGTGGCAAAAGCTGTTGGTTTGAACACTGTGTCAGAAATTATCCAGAAATTGCAAGTTGCTACACAGATGTATAGATTTAATGAGATACTGTAATGCCAGTTTTTTATGCTAAAGAATCTGACACATATGCTACTGAAATAAGTTAATACTCTGAGAGTTATTTTATATCTTTTCCATTGCCATCTGTCATTGCCTACATAATAATACAGGTGAAAGCGTAACATTTCTAGTTTTTTTTTTTTTTTTTTTTATAATGGATATTCATTTAAATATTTCTCCGGTTTAATATCTTGTTTGTTTTATGTTGGTGGAGTATGGGCCCAATCCTGCAATCATAAGTAATCCTTGCACAAATGAACACTTCCATTGATTTCAATGGGACTTCAGTCATGGGCAAGAATTACCTGTGTATATAAGAATTTTCAGAATTAGACTCAGTGGGTCTGATTCTCCTCTCACTTAGACAATTTTACATCTGTGAACAATATTGGGTTAGATCCTCAGCCAGTGTAACTAATCCACTGGAGTTACATTGATTTATAGCAGCTGAGGATACTCTGTAGTGGAATAGTTAGTCAAGATTTAACTGGTATAAATGAGATCAGAACCCAGGGCTCATAAATTGACTTCAGTGGACTAGTTACCCCAGATTTCCATTGCTGTGACATCCGAATCTATCATGCAGTAGAAAGGTGTTGGACCTTTTATATCGAATTTCTGATTTAAATAGATAACTGAAGTTACTTTAAAACAGTGTTCAAGGGTAAAAGGATGTAAACAGTAATATTCACGCTTTGTCCTTTTTGAGTTTGCAAAAGCAAGGAAATTCAGGACCAGATTGTGTTACTCTTAGGCCTGGTCTACACTAACCCCCCAAGTCGAAGTAAGGTACGCAACTTCAGCTACGTGAATAACGTAGCTGAAGTCGACATACCTTACTTCGAATTTACCGCGGTTCAGACGCGGTCCACACGGGGCAGGCAGGCTCCCCCGTCGACTCCGCGGTACTCCTCTCGTTGAGATGGAGTACCGCAGTCGACGGCGAGCACTTCCTGGTTCGATTTATCGCGTCCAGACCAGACGCGATAAATCGAACCCGGAAGTTCGATCCCCAGCCGCCGAACTAGCGGCTAAGTATAGACCAGCCCTTACTCAGGTTCAGCAGTGTTGCATTCTGTGAATAGCCCCTTTTGATAATTGAGCAAGGGTAGAAGAATTTTGGCCCTTGGTAGTTGCAGTTCACCCTTGGTCCATTACATTGTTCTGACTGTATGTGTTACTAGGGTCTCAGAGTATAAGCAGATCTCTCTAGGTCCCAGGAGTCCAGCACCCTGACCTTCATGGACTGTCTGAAACCAACAAAGTGAATAAGGAGAGAAAAACACATTTTTAAATTATGTCCAATGAAACTGGTCTCTTAAAGCAGCACAACTTCCTGTCGGAACTCTGCATATTAAAAACAAACAAATGATTTAACTGACTTCGGAAACTTTTCTGCAGGAACTGAGTAGTACACACAGCCACATCATGCTGCTCATACAGAATGAAAAAAGGAAGACTCATAGACTTTAAGGTCAGAAGGGACCATTATGATCATCTAGTCTGACCTCCTGCACAACGCAGGCCACAGAATCTCACCCACCCACTCCTGTAACAAATCCCTAACCTATGCCTGAGTTATTGAAGTCCTCAAATACTGGTTTAAAGACCTCAAGGTGCAGAGAATCCTCCAGCAAGTGACCCGTGCCCCACGCTGCAGAGGAAGGCAAAAAACCTCCAGGGCCTCTGCCAATCTGCCTTGGAGGAAAATTCCTTCCCGACCCCAAATATGGCGATCAGTTAAACCCTGAGCATGTGGGCAAGACTCACCAGCCAGCACCCAGGAAAGAATTCTCGGTAGTAACTCAGATCCCACCCCATCTAATCTCCCATCACAATGCATAATTATCACATTGGTGGGCTAACACTTTAATAATACAACCATTCAAGGATTTTCAGCAACCCACTGACATTTGTTTTAAGAGAGCATGGGGCGCATAATAAATTAGTATGCACATATTTTGTCATGTCGCTGTCCCGATCCTCAGCTGGGGGTAATCTGCAAAGTTCCATTGACGTCACTCGATCTTCACTGATTTACAGCAGCTAAGGATCTAGCCCCATTATTTTTAATCCAACATGGCCCATTAAATGGGACGTTGACAAGATGCAGGAAAAGCATTGATTAAAATAAAGAAACACAATGAAAATGTTAAGCTCCCTTTTACAGTTCATAGATGAAGGCATACAAAATATTTTTGTGATTGTGACAGGTGCTTCTCCTGTAATTTTTCCGTGGTTGGATGACTCAGTGGAGGTGTGTCCTGTTGGGGAGAAGTATCTTTGCTGTGTCATTTATAGTTATTTCCTAGAAGAGGACGCAGATAGGTCAAGTCGTATTAAGAGCACTTAGAGTTTCGTAACTAAAAATAAAGCAAGCTTGTTTCCATGAGCTGAGACCACTTGAGTAGCCCAAAAGGTCTAACTTGTGATGAAAGCCTTACACTTATTAAAAATACTAGTTTTAAAACATATACAATAATAGACACAGAAAATGAACTACCACTATTTAAGCACCTGATCCAAAGCACATTAAAGACTATGGGAATCTTTCTAGGCACTTCACTTGGCTTTGGATCACTGTTTCTGTTAATTTTTTTTTTAATTTAGTGTAATTCCTGTGGTGGAGAGGGCTCTTTATAAATGAAATCCTTGTTATTGTTATAATTATTATGCTTTGTGTGCTTTAGAAAGCGATTTAGGAAGTCACACGCTCTTTGAGAAGTAGAGATGATGATAAGTGAAACTATGAGGTTTTGGTAATTTGAAGTGGTGCTATATATATTTATTGATGATCCCTATATAGCTGTAGTCTGTCAGCATTTCCATTACAAATTTCTAAGATTTGGGGTATATAAAATTCACAGTGGGATCTTAACAAGTCGCTTGGGAGTGAACGTTAGCAGACGGTGTCACGGGTCAATGAGTAAGTGCTCCTTATTATAGTTTAGAACCAACCTCTTGGGGGAGAGGGGAAGTGTTTCGAGTCCTTAATGTTAGACCAATGCTGTGAGATTCGAGAAAACTCACTATAAATATTAGGGCTGATTCTCTGGTGTAAGTCAGGAGTAACTCTACCAAAGTAACAAAGGTTAAACTGAGCTGAAAGGGGAATCCTGGCTCTTGTGTTCACTAAACATATTCTAGAAGGTCCCAAGACTTGCTTGGGATATGAACGTTCAGTTCTCATGCATCTAGTTACATGTGTGCATTTAAGGGCAAAATTTTACCTCAGAGTCCGTTTAAGGAAGGTTCGCCCCCCCCCCCCCACACACATATATATGTATGTCATATTAATTGCAAAATCTAGGCACAGCGGATCTAATCCAAAGCCCATTGAAGTCAATAGATAGAGTCCTATTGACTTTGGACCTAACCCAAAGGTCTTCAAAGTTGGGGACAAATTCTGACACCCTTACTTGTGTTGAGTAATTTCTTCCTGAGTGATCCCTTTCATTTTAATAGGACTACTCACTGAGTAAAGTGCTACTCAGGGTGAGTAAAGGGTGTCCGAATTTGGCCCCAATTTAGAAATGGCATTTCATCTCAATGCTGAACTTGTTGGGAGTTTGTGGGTTTAAGTCCGAATGCTTCCCATCACTATAACTTTTTTTTTTTTCAGTTGGAATATTTATATAAGCTTATATAGACAGGCTATGAAAGTTGTTCCACTGGTTTCACTACCACTGTCCCCATCACTTGTATGTGGCATTGGACAATCAGATTGGGAGAAAGAGGGTGGTGTTAAAAACAAAGCAATCAAAACTCTGTTTCGACACTGCAGAGAAACCAGTTTAAACCAACTGTGTATAACAGAACTGTAAATGAAACTAGCCCCTATCGCAGACCTGAAATGCGTGGCCCAGTCATGTTCCCATTTGAATTCAACAGAAGCTTTGCCGCTGATTTTATTGGGAGCAGGATTAAACCCGTGATTCTTCAATGTCCTTATAAAATCCTTTTGTCGTCTGGGATTTTGAAAGGTGCCTAAATTAGGCACCGAACTCCCATGGACTATGGGCACCTAGTCCTTTTACACTTATTGATAAATCCCAGCGATAGTTTGGGTAAAAACTTTGTAATCCACTTCTAACAATTTGAGTCAACGCAGACAGGTGAAGAAGAGTTTGGGTTGTGGCATATCTTGACAAAGCACTATTGAAATCAGTGATGTCACATGGATTCCCACCATCTGAGGATCTGGGCTGTCATGCGCACAAGAGCGTCATCTTGGTAGGTCATGCTGTGTCAGAGCTGGCGAACATATTTGACAGTCAGCAATGTAGTGGGAGAGGCTTTTGCATATGTACAAGAGCCTCTAGTTAAAACTGAAAGGAGGGATGGTTAATTCCTCTTCCTTTGTTCATGGAGTTCACCCTTTCCCTGGATATAGCTTAACCCATCTTTGGCTGGATTGACTATCACTGGGGCTTATTTAAAAAAAAATACTTTTCAAGAGCAGCTGGAATGATGTACTGGACTTCCCTTTGGAATGTACCAATTTGCACAAGTGTCATAATATTTTCCAGAAAATTTCCTGCAGGAAGATATCACCCATATTGAAATATCTTCATTTTCCCCTTACTTCCCCATTGGATATGCTGAACACTGCAGTACACTATCCATACATTCAGTGGACCTGGTTCGCTTTTCTTGTCAGCATTCACCAATGTAGCTCTACTGACTTTGGAGTCACTCCTGATTTACACAGGTGTAAGCAAGAGGAGAATTAGGCCCCCTGCATTTTTCAGGAACAAAGTATAAAGTTTCCAGTAAGTACACTTTAATGTAAGTCTGTTTGCCAAGTGGAGTTGCCTCCCTTCTTGGCTATATGAAAACAAATTAATAGATTCCCTAGTCCCTTATCCCTCTGCTTTCAGGATACACACCCCAGTATGCATGATTTTCTAAGTGAGAGAATTTTTGTGGATGCTCCGTGTTTAAACCTTTGGCAACACATTATTGTTAGAATCAAAGTTGATTATAAAGCCTCTTTAATTAAGGGCCAAATTCTGCCCTGAAGAAGAGGCTCAGGGTATGATTCTTCTTTATAATGAAACCTCTTTGCATTGCTCCAGCATCAAATTATGTTTACACTAGCATTAAAGTCTCTTTACACTGCCAGAGTGGCAGTCATGGGATAAGAGGGAAGGTCCTCTCATGGATCAGTAGCTCGTTAAAAGAGCGGAAATAAAGGGTAGGAATAAATGGCCAGTTTTCACAATGGAGAGAGGTGAATAGTGGGGTCCCCCAAAGATTTGTACTGGAACCTGTGCTGTTCAACATATTCATAAATGATTTGGAAAAGGGATTGAACAGTGAGGTGGCAAAATTTGCAGACAATACAAATTTACTCAAGATAGTTCAGTCCAAAGCTGACTGGATCTCACATGACTGGGCCACGAAATGGCAGACAAAATTTCATATTGGTAAGTGCAAAGTAATGCACATTGGAAAAAATAATCCCAACTATACACACAAAATGATGGGGTCTAAATTAGGTATTACCACTCAAATATGAGATCTTGGAGCCATCATGGATTGTTCTCTGAAAACATCTGATCAACGTGCATCTAGTGTTTATTCATAGATTGGAAGAGGAAAACAAGCTTGCCTGCTTTTTCAACTCCCAATTGATTATTTAATTTTGAATGAACTAATCATTGAACTGAACTTGTTGAATAAACTGAAATGAAGAAAATATTCTCTCTGCACCTGCAGAAGAGGCTACTGCTGTCAAAAGTAGTTTAGCATGTCAACAAACTCTGGTTCCAGATGCTTAGCCAGTGACTTCCACCAGTTCTGTGTTTTGTCTTTCTTTAAAACTTGGAAGCAAACATGTACTATTTAACTTATTTTTAATTTTATTTAAATTATTTTAATAGATTAAAATGTTTTTAAAAATCAGATTTAAATCCATGTATTTTAAATTATTGGTTTTTATCCACCCTGCTCCTGCCGCCCACACAGAAAATCCTCTGACCCAGGTTTGGAGGTGCGTTAAACCCAGGCTCGCTTTCCCAGTTGGGGTCTGGGTTAGAGCCCAGGCTCTGCTTTAGTTCAGGCCGGAACCCATGAAGTGAGGACATAGGCTAGAGACCAATCAAGTTCTGCTAGTCCTCCAGTCCCCTTCTGACAGTTCTCCCCTCCACACCCAAAGGATGGACAAGGTCTCCTGCAATTGACACAACTGATTGGGGAAGGAAGCCTAGAGTGTCTCAGCCCAAAGAACCAGGGCATATGCTCCCAGACACACATGGGTGAGCGCAGAAACAGTGAGGACCTAGTAACTTAGGTAGGGCTTTGCAGTGGGGATGCTCACACTCCGGATGGGCTGACCCAGGTGCTTGGACCCGGATTCCAGTCTCCTGAGTTAACTGTACAGTGTAGACATAACCATAGAGTTAATTGTGAATCAGGTCCTGATTGTTTCCAGGGGAAAAAAAGATGCTTGTGGCATTTTTTTACCTTGAACTTTCAGAATCGTTTCAGGCTGAAACTTGCTCTCTCTTTTTTTTTTTTTTTTTTTTTAAATTTTTTTCAAATTTAATGTAATTAGCAAAACTGTTTTTGTCTTTATTTAGTGTCATAAACCACTTGCCGTTCCGCCTCCCATGTTTCTAAAATTAAATCTACCTCCCCCACATACACCCCCTCACCATTGGATGGACATGAGGCTCAGTGCTTTAATGTAGTAATCTTTCAGTCCATAAGCCCAGGTTCAGATGTGGAAGGAGTTAGGTCATTGCATGATCATCTGTAGCTGACAGCTGGCCGTGTCACCAAACCACTACACATGAATTATACCTAGGAGAAGCTGGGACTGGAATAGACCAATTGTTATAGATCGGGGTGGCCAAACTGCGGCTCGTGAGCCATATGCGTTTTTTTGCAGTTAAAGGGTGGCTCCCTCCACATCCACCATTCTCCACCTACCAGACTGGGGACAGAGCTCAGGGCTTCTGCCCTGCGGCAGGGTGGTGGGGCTAGGGGCTTCTGCCAGAGATGACTGCTGCCTGTAAGAGTGGTGGTGAGGGGGATGGGACAATTTAAAGGTTTGGCCCTGCCAACAGCTTGAGTCACAGACACCCAGGCAGACTCCCCCTCTTTCCCTCAGCAGCCCCTCCCTTCAGCTCCCAGCTATTCGCTCCGGTGGAGAGGCAGTGGCAAACAGCTGGGAGCTCCAGGGAGGGGTCTCTTCTTTAACTCCTTGGGGAGAGGCAGCAGCAAAAGCAGCTGAAGCCCCGAGCCTCAGCAGGCGCCCCCAAGCCTCCCGGCAGGTGTGCCCCGGCTCTCCAACTTCTGAAGATTGTCATACATGGCTCGGAGAGTCAGTAAGTTGGCCTCCCCTGTTATCGATCATTGACAGGACTTTATGGAAAAGCTTACACTGTGCCTACCTGTAATATCTCCTTCTCTAGTTAGTGCTTTGAGTCTCTTTTACCTGAGTAGTTATATTTACTAACTTTTACTTACTGTCCTCAGGTCTTTGAAATTTTGAGACAAGGCGGGCAATATATCCATGACTTTGCCCACTGTGCCTGGACAAAGGTTTTTAGAACAAACATTGGGTGAGCTAATTTGGCATCTGCTCTACTTGGTTTAGATACATGCTGGGTTAAGAACCCGTTTTGTCAGCATTAACTTAAAATTTCTTTGATTTTCTATGTTACGCTGTATCTGCCCCATGATATTCTATCAGCAGGAGCGTTGTGCTTCCCTTTGTCTTGCAGTGGGGTGCCACAGTGCATTACTACCGCCTTGTGTTTTTTTTTTTTTTTTAATAATGACCTTTACTTTTCAGTACTGTACCTTGTAGTCCCAGCTGGGGATCAAAACTTTTAATGAGACACTAGGGATTTTCTAAATCTCATTTTTGGGGGAGATAACTTCCATAATAGAAGATAAAATGCACAGCAGGATCATCTTGTAATATTCAAGCTAGAAAAATCATTAAAATAGGAGCATAACATCTGCTAATATTTTGCTGGTGATTGTTGCGCTTATTCATGGATAAAGAAAATATTTTGGCACTAAGGACTTACCAAAGCACTGCTTAATATGGCATTGTTGATTAATTAGCACATGAGACAAGATTGCCTTATCTAGAGAGGCCCTGTAGAAAATAATTACTCTTAAAGTATAAGCTAGAGTCAGTTGAATAGTGATCTTCAGGGGGAAAGAAAAGCAGTTGTGTGCCCCCACTGAATGCATGCTGTTAGCTTTAAGTTTACGGGTGGTGCTTTTATGGTGGGTGATTGTCTCCGTTTTGTCAGGAGGTGTTGAACAGTACAATAAAGCGAATGGTGATAAAATGAAGAAATGTTAAACTGGGAAAAACTTCTGGCTTCAGGTTTGATGCTCCTTGTAAAACTCTGGGTTTTTTTTAAAATTATTATTGTGCAATGCGGTTGTAGCCGTATTGGCCCCAGGATATTAAAGAGACAAAGTGGGTGAGGTAATATCTTTTATTGGACCAACGTCCACTGGTGAAAGAGACAAGCTTCTGAGCTTACAGAGAGCTCTTCTTCAGATCTGGAGAAGAGCTCGGTATAAGCTCAAAAGTTTTGTCTCTTTCACCAACAGAGGTTGGTCCGATAAAAGAGATTACCTCACCCAGCTTGTCTTTCTGGATTGTGTTTGACATTTTAGACTCATTTGCTGCATTGTTGAGATTTGTAGAAGAGGTGCTGAAAAGTTTCAACTTTGTTCTGTGCGTATGGATTTATCTATTGCATAGTCAAGTGCAAGAATGACCACAGTTTTCAGTGAGCGTGCAAAGAAGGAAAGAAAGAGCCTTGTGGTGCAGTTTACCTGTAGACATTATACAGTACAGGATAGCCCCAAACTCTGCTTTATACATCCTTTCTCTCTTTTAACAAATAAAAGAGTTATGTTAATTTGTGGCAATAGGTGAAATCAAAGAGAAGGTTAGGTAATTAGCTCATGTCTTAGGGCTGAATAAAATAGAAGAAATAAATACACCCCATGCACTGTGTGTGTTTGTAAAATATTGTACATGTCTGGCATATGCATCCACATGAAGTAAAGCAGCAAGGATGACCTGATTAGCAAAGTCCTCATGAAGAGCTGAGGCGATCCCCACAGTAGCAGCATTCCCTGCCTTGGAGACCTGCAACTCTCCCTAGTCCCAGCGGAAGAGGGAACCTTCACAGAGCAACAACCACAGGTTTCTGAAAGCGACAGGAACAGAGTCAAAGGGAGTGAAAATTTGTCAACCGGCTGAACAATTCTGCACAATAGCCAGAATGCTTTTAAGTGACGAGATGGAATGAGCAACTCTCCGTATACAGCCTTTGGAGGGTTCTACCAAGCTGTATTCTGAGGAGTTGAGAGGCTTGTGTGGTGTTTTGCAGCAAACAACTTGCTCTGTTTTGTTTTGCTGTTTATCCTACTGGATGCAAGCCAGCATTCAGCAGAAAGAAACACTCGGGTAAGATTAAAATAAGACACTGGTAACAATCTCCCAGTTTCTAAGCACTTATTTTCAGAGACGCTCAGCAACAAGGGCTCCCGTGGACTTGAATGGGAACTGTGAAGGCTCAGCACCTATGAACAGTTATTGTACTGTATTTATACAGTAGAGTTACAGTTATATAAAAATACACCCTGGATACAAATTTCTCTCGCATGTGCACACTCGGTCACTCACATATACACACACCCCTTCACTTGGTGCAAAGTGTGTTGTGACTATTTTGCATATTATTCCTACTCTACAGGGATAAAGGGCAATCTTGTGGTTAAAACACAGTATTTGGGGTTAGGAGAGCAGTGTCCTCCTACTCCTCACTCTGCCACAGACTTCCCGTGTAACAAATCCACATAGACAGCAGCCATGATTAATTTGGGCTTGTTGTGCTGATACCCTGAACACCCCCAGTTTCAGCGGAAGTCAATGGGAGCTGCTGGTTCTCAGCACCTTTAATAATCCGGCTCCGGATAAATCCTACACAGATACTTTCAAAGATAAGGTAGGGTTAGAACCTTGGCCCTTTAATTCCCAAAGCAAAGGCCTTGCAATGAACTAAAACCGTCCTGTGTGACCTGGAGCAAAGTCAGTTAGCCTCTCTGTGCCTCTGTTCCTTCATCTGTAAAATGTGGCTATGGCACTGCCTTGCCTTAGAGTGTTGTGAGCGTAAACACGTTCAAAGATTGTGAGTCGCTTTGAGCTCTGATATAAAGTAGTGTAAGAGCTCAGCATAATTATGTTGTTTTTAATGTGTAGATTTCAAAGTGCTTTACACAGGAGGTCAGTATCCTTTTACAAATGGGGAAGCGGAGGCACCATGAGGGAAATGACTTGCCCAAGGTCTCCCAGCAGGCTAGTGGCATAGCTAGGAATTGATCCCAGGTCTTTGGCTCTTAATTTGTTACCTTGAATCATCTCACTTCATTCAAACAAACACAACTGGGGCAGGTTGGAATAAAAATTGAAATTTCCAATTTTGATTAAAAAAAAGGGTGAGATTTTCATAGACCTTTTCAAGAAAACTTTATCTCCGTGGTTTTTTGAGCAGCTCTGTGTAAAAAGTAGGAATTGTACCGATTTGGGGCCAGATTGTGGTTTGTCCTTCATGTCCACACAGGTGAGTAAAGGGTAGTAAGGCTTCCCTTTGTTCCTCTGTGCCAGTTACCCATAGCATGGCTAGCAGCGTGCTGGAGAAAGCGGCCTCTGTGGGCTGCTATATTCCTGCCCTCTCCTGTGCATGGGGAATGGGCCAGAAGGGGCAGGGAATGAGCGGGAGCCCAGACCCAGAACTTGAGGCAAAGTCACTGTTTAGCCCTCAGTTGTGACATGGTGTCTTTGTATCATCAAATGTATCTTTGTGGAAATAAAATATCCGTTTCGTTCAGCAAATAAAGAGCAAAAATATTTCATAATGTAAAATGTTGAATGTTTTGATGGCTGGGTTTACAATGACATACGGCTACCATAGTCTGTCTATAGGGTGACCAGACAGCAAATGTGAAAAATCGTGACGGGGGTGGAGAGTAATAGGCACCCATAGAAGACAAAGACCCAAAAATCGGGATTGTCCCTATAAAATCGGGACATCTGGTCACTCTATCTCCTTTTTCTGTATGGTCTTACTACGGTATATTCATTCCTTGGCTCCCATTAATGCCATGGTGGACAGTGGGAGATGTATTTCGACAATTGTACAATTAGAAAGTCACCTCTAATTGGCCTTTGAGCTCCTGTTTTTGTTCCTATCACTATACATGCCCTAGGTCACATGGAAACACAGATTTCTGAACCTTCTCATTTTTTTTTTTTTTAAACTATCAAATATTTAGGGTGGGGACATAGAAGGGTAACTAGTGAGGTTCATGCTAAGGGACTGGATAGCTCAGGGTACTTGTAATGGGAAATGGAGGAAGCTTTTACCCTCTGGTTCAACTCGAACCTCAGTCTGTAGGGGCTGAAATTGTTCCTATATGAGAGAGACAAGGTGGGTGAGGTAATACATTTTATTGGACCAACTTCTGTTGGTGAGAGAGACAAGCTTTTGATCTACACGGAGCTCTTCTTTAGGTCTTCAGGTTCTGACACACCTATACCTGTTTTGTGGCTAGACAGTGAAACTCTGGGGCATTCTTTACAGCAACTTTCACTAACTGGACAACATTTTCAAATGTCGGTGCCTAAGGTGCGGGATATAAACTCGCATTGAGACACCTCAATAAGGGGCCTGATTTTTTTTTCAGTTCTCATTGGCTTTGATGGAATTTGGATGACACCTTAACGGTCTGAAGCAAAGTCCGCTGAAGTCAATGAAAGACTCCCAGGCTGTGTGTCAGGCTGTAACAGAGTGCACAGACTATGGGATGCCCTTATCCCACTTGTATACATGAACTGCAAACCAGAACATAGTTGGCATAGTAGGTCTCATTTCAGGCCTATTTGCCTTAGTAGCAGAAAAGCAGTGGCTCATGTATCGTATCTCTTCCCTCTGTCATAAAACATGTCTGTGCAAGAACTATGACTTGGAGATTATCTTTGCACCATGTATGCCCTGCTTCATTAAACTAATTTATTTTGAACAAGTTTGCCTGTAAGGAGAGCTCATTTCAGTGAATTGATTGTGTAGCTTTCTCTAACTGGAAGACTGCGGTGTATATAGTTTGATGTGCAACTGCTAGAACTAGGTGCGAGGGGAGGAGTAAATATTGTTAACTGCTCATTCCCTGTGGTACACCACTCTTCATACTCCTTGCATTCAGTGGATCCATGAAAGGAAGAATGATTCTGTGGTCAAAGCAGTGGAAGATCTGGATTCAGTTCCTTGTTCTTTCACAGAATTTCTGGGTGACCTTGGGCAAGTCACTTAATTTCTCTGTGCCCTAGTTTCCCATCTGCAAAACGGGAATAAAAATGCTTCCTTTCTCCTACCTTTTGTCTGTTTAGAGTAGATTGCATATGCTTAGGGGTGGGGTCTGTCTTTAACTATGTGCATGTACAGCACCTACCACAATGGGGCCCTGATCTTGTTTGGGGCTTCTAGACACTATTGTAGTCAAATAATTAATAATAATAATGCTAATTGGTCATGGTATTAGTTAATTGGTAATGAGGAAAAGACTGATTTTTTTTTTGTTTGTTTATATCTTTTTTTTAACATTTCAGCAAATTCAGTAAAGCTAGAAATGCAAAGCGATGAGGAGTCTGACAGGAAACCCCTAAGCCGTGAAGATGAGATCAGGGGTCATGATGAAGGAAGCAGCCTGGAAGAACCCCTCACTGAGAACAACGAGATGGCGGACAACAGAAAGATCCAGGAGCTGTCAGGCGAGGGAGGAATCCGGCTTCCGAATGGTAAACTGAAATGTGACGTCTGTGGCATGGTTTGCATTGGGCCCAATGTGCTTATGGTACATAAAAGGAGCCACACTGGTAAGCAGCTGAAAGAAAAACTGATGACTGCCTGTGGCATCTGATGTTGATATTACCTGACAACTCTTCTCTTGCCTCTGTAATCAAGGGTGACAATAGGGGACGTCGGGGTGGGGTGGGGAAGGGGGACTGGGGTGGATTTGCTCTTTCAAAGTTCTGGTGACGCTCTCTTGTTGGCAAGCAAAAACCTTTCCTGGCATTGAGTGCCGGCCTTCAGTTCTTAGGAATAGCAAAGAAAAGAAGTCTGGAAATCGGACGTTCTCATTCTTGCCCAGCAATAATATGGTGAGAGTTCAGCACAAGTGGAATTGACAGGTGTCATTCTTTTCCATGTCTTTAATGTGTGTGTGATCCCGTACGTTTTTCTTCAAAGCTAAGTGGCTAAAGTTACTAGGCTTCAAGATGGGACATGTAAGTATCTGGGGAACAGGGCCGCCCAGAGGATTCAGAGGGCCTGGGGCAAAGCAATTTCGGGGGCCCCTTCCATAAAAAAAAGTTGCAATACTATAGAATACTATATTCTCGTGGGGGCCCCTGTGGGGCCTGGGGCAAATTGCCCCACTTGCCCCCACCCCGGGGTGGCCCTGCTGGGGAAAGCCTTGGGCTGCACTCAGATTGGGACCCCAATTCAAGAAAGCAGTTAAAGCATGTGCTTACTGTCCTGGGACTTAAGCATATGTTTAAAGTTAAGGACATACTTAACTTTCTGGCAAGGGGAGAGCTCTTTCTTGCCTCATGCCTTTGATATTGTTAATGGTGTGACAGACAGTCCATACTCAGATATTGTACTTAGGAACTAGTGTGTGTGTGGGGGGGGAGGGGCGGGGGTGTTAAGGAAGAGTAAGAAAAGATTTTGTATTATCCCTTTATGAACTGAATAGTTTGCAGTTCAGTAGTGAGCAATTGATGATAAAGAGATCAGTAGAACTTTTGCACAGAGCAATAATACACACAGTATAAGTACGGATGTGATTTTGTCACGGAGGGCCTGGATTCCATGACTTTCCAGGACCTCTGTCGTCGTCTGGGGCAGGGTTGGAGCAGCTATCAGCCCCTGGGCTGCCAGAGAAGTGGCTACTAGAACAGCTGACCGGTGGCCAGTCCTGGACTGCTGAACAGCTGGCTGATGGCCCGCTGCTGGTTAGTGGTCCCCAGCCCACGAGAGCAGCAGCAAGGGCTGAATCAGTCCCTCTGGGGCTGGAGCAGCAGTGGTCAGCCCCTGCCACAGGGTATTTTTAGTAAAAGTGAGGGACAGGTCGCGGGTTTCCATGACTCTTACTAAAAATACCTGTGACAGAATCTTGAGCATTAATTTATAATTAAGGTTTTTACACAAGTTGTATTGATAAAAATTAGCATATATGTATACTGCAAAGCACTGCAGTATCATATATGGTGCATTCATGATTTCAGACCGATTGGCAGCTACAGCAGAGGAAAAGCACTACTTAGCAAACTGAAATCTTGATTGATTAACAATTTGACATCCCACTACTAGATTGGTCTAGTAGAAAGTGCAGCGTACGGAGTCCCCAGGTTGTAAAGCGTTCCCGTAAGTTTTCAGTAGCGCACGCACCCATGCGAGTAGATGTACAGTAGCTACATCAGAGGCTACACAGTCCACCTTGAGTGCCCAAGTTAGACATCCTACATTTTATATTTAGGCTAGGGCTGCCAACTTTCTAATTGCTGAAAACCGAACACCCCCTGCCCTGCCTCTTCTCCCAAGAGGCCAGGGCAACTGGGGCACAGTGGGGGCTGGTCCCTGGGGTAAGGGGCAATTGGGGAATGGTGGAGCAGAAGGGGGGGTGGACAGGATTCCCCCCCACACACCTGGGCAGCAGCACCTACCTCTGCGAGCCCGGTCCCAAAACCTGCCCCTGCTCTCTGTCAGGCATCAGCAGAGAGCAGCTCCTCCATGTTGCGCCAGCTGCTGCTCTTCCCACCCCGCAATGGCGGAGGCCGGTTACTGCGGCCAACCAGACTTTTAGCGACCAGTCAGAAAACCGGACACCTGGCAACCCTAGTTTAAGCTCCTAGTTAAAACCGGCCTGAGGTGTTGAGTGCTGGCAGGTCCTTACAGGACAATGGAGCTCTGTCAGCACATCTTTTATTTAGGTGCCTCGACATACGGGTGATTTGGGTGCCTCACCTGTTAGGCGCGCACATTAAACAACAACATTTGCCTTCTACTGTGCGGACTAAGGCAGCTATATGTGCACGGGTAGCTAAGGATTACATAACACACTGCTGTTTTCGTAAAGCCATTAGAGCGTCTCTGCAGTGCTCCGGCTCTTTGCCCCTGAGCAGAGAGGCTGTGATGCACGGCTCTATACAGATGCTTTCGAGCATATAGAAATGGGCATTCCTTTCACTGTGTCGCTCTTAGTGAACCAGCTGGCCCGTTGTTTTATTTTAGGTGCTGCTGCTTCACCGTCTACAGCGGCATGTCCATAGAAGGAGGAATTTTCTTGGATGTCCACCTCCTTGTCTTTAATGGCAAAAAGTAAAATGTTTAAAAATACCATAGCAAGGGTAGTATTTAAAACCCTATACTGCCATTTCATCAGCAGTAGCTATTAACGGGCTAGACTGAGCCTTTGGACTCGGCCCTCCTAGGCTGCGTCTGGCTGTGCAGCCCCCAAGGGAACTCTGGGAAGGAATTGTGCGCCAGAGACACCTCCCCTTTCCCACTGGTGAGGATTCAGTATCAGCCCTTCCATGACGTAGCATACTCCTCATCCCACTGCCCCCAGCCAGCTCTGCTGGCCAATGCATATGTGGGGGCTTGACTCCCCTTCCTCTCCTGCAGAGCTGATATGTCCCATATACTGCAAGGCACAGTCTGGCCCACTGTTTGCCTTGCAGAAAGTTCAGCTGTCTTCCCCTCCAGAAAATGGTAGATCCCGTCCCTAAAGCCTGATGCCATTCTGTCCCAAACACTGCAGCTTACCTTAATAATCATAATTCACACACACACACATAGGGCAAAATTGTGGCTCACTCAGAGGAAGAAGGGGTTACAAGATGGCCTCCTACTCTTTGGCATGGTCTGCTTTAATCACAAAAGGCACAACAGCCTCCCCCTCCCTTACTGGTGAGGTCCCTTCTGCCCCTACAACACACCAGCCAGTGCGGCTGAACAGACACAGGAAGAGGGAAGTAAGCTGTGACAGGCATAGGGCTGGCGCAGATTTTTGCTCCTGTGACCACACAGTTTCACGATGCCCCTGATTCTGGGCTTGTGGTAAACCCACAATGGAGCCCATAATGCTCCTGCCGAGGTAGCAACCATTACTGTAGAATCCTGCACTTTTTAAGGTATTGATCATTCAGGTAAAGCCATTTCCAAATGCATAAGGGCAGCTTTTCCATTCCTTTGTCATGTATCCGTAACATTCAGCCTAGGGATGCGATGTGAAGGTGGAACAGTTTCACTGAGTGGCAGCGTCCCAGCTCATTTCACAAGAGCACATCAGGGCTAATTTATCTTCCTTCTCTTTCATCCTCTTTCTTTTCAGTAGAGACTTCATTCTCCATGCTGTTGCATACCGGGTGCGGGAGGCTGTAGCAACATCTTTCTAAGAGTTTTGTGTTATTGCAGTAGTTGGATAATCAGGTAATATTGTCATCGGGTACTCCAGGCACTCTTGTTTGGCGGTATCGAGGAGAGAGGGGGAAAAAAAAGTAGGGTCAAGAATCCAATTTGTCTACAGAAATAACAAGGAATTCTAATGTGTTTAAAAGTGAATTTGTCATCCCTCTAGGCTTGGCCCTTTATGGGAATGAAAAAAACCAAACCCTCTCCTATCTTCCCGCTTTCAGCAGAGCTGATACCATACTGTGTACATTGATGCTCTTCCGTAGCCATGCTATTGCCTCAGTGAGGTTTGTGAGACCCTTACACACGCTGAATAGTAACTTAATCCATCACCATAATAACACTTAGCTCTTATCTAGCACTTTTCGTCAGTAGATCTCAAAGTGCTTTTCAAAGGAGGTCGGTATCATTATCCCCATTTACAGATGGGGAAACTGAGGCACAGAGCAGTGAAGTGACTTGCCAACGTGACCCAGCAGGCCAGTGGCAGAGCCAGAAATAGAACCCAGTTTTCCTGAGTCCCAGTCCAGTGCTCTCTCCACTAGGTCATACTGCCTCCCTTCAGTGCGACTACTCATATTGCAAGATACTATTCAACGTGGATGAGGGTATCACAATCGAGCCCACCTATGTTAACCACTTTCGCCTTGGCGAAATTTTGCATTTCTGCTGTTCTGGGTGATCTCCTCAGGAAACTCTCAAGCCTTTGGTTCCACCCCACCTGCATGTTAGTACTGCAATGTATATTTGATGTACCAGGGAAGGAATTTTTACCAAATCCTACCGTCACGTTCATAGCATTGCAGATGCACATACAGAACTTGGAACAACTGAAAATGCTGTTTAACTTTTTTTCTTTTATGCAGGGATAAGGCTGTTTTGGCACAATTGATTTGGGACCAAAAAACCCAATTGTGCTATTCGGTATTCAAGACGTTCATGCTTAATATGGTTAACCACAAACAAATTTAAATAGATGGCCATATTCCCTGGTTAGAATTAATTTCATCGGACTGTCAAATATTTGTATAGAAAGGATTAAGTTGATTTAATGCCTAGACTACTGCCTCTTGCACCATGATATTATTTGGCATTGGTTACATGGAGCAAACGTTCTAGGGCTAGATTTTTTCAAAAGAATTTGGCATCTTCCATTTAGGCATGTAAATAAATGGCCAGATTTTCAGAAGAGCTCTGCTCCCATTTAGTACTTAAATGAAGAGGCTGGGTTTTCTAAATAGCTCTGTGCCCAGCAGCTCTTATTGTTAACAATGAGAATTGGTGGGTTTTTTGAAAATTTTTGCCCCTTCATTTTAAGGGACTAACTGGGAGTTGAGCTCTTCTTTAAAAATCTGGCCAAAAATGTGGGTACTGAGTGCTCTTGAAAATCCGGGCCCTTAAACTATTTGAGCTCAGGAATGACTGAGAAATTAATAAAAGAATTCAAATAAAATCCCCCCTTGGAGGTGGGATTATCCAAAATAAAGACAAGTAAAACCCTCAATTTTCTTACTCATTTGCTTGTTCTAAAGTGATGTTTAGCCCCATCGCTTAACTGGCTAATGGAATACAATGCAATAGGTAAACATCTAGACCAAGAAGCTCAGAAGGATTCAAAATAACAAATATGGAAATGGAATGAGTTCGTCTACTTTTTATGTTGCTCAGATTAAGGCTGATTGCTCTGCTTTCGCTGTTGATAGATTAGCAGTACAGCTACCCTTTCGTCTGTGCTCCCAGAGCAGTTGAGGCAACTAACGCACCAAAGGAAATATTTCTTCCTATAGTTCAATTAAAATAACCCAAAACAATTTTACGAGGAGGGTGAAAAATTAATGTTATCGTTAACGCTAAACTAACCCCCCTTTTTTTTTTCCAAACCTCCCTGGGTAAAGCAATTTAGCATGAGGAGGTGAAGAGGGCTGTTTTGTAAGTATCCCTCTCTCAGTGCTTAATACATTCTTTTAACAGCAAAATTGTCTGCAAAATAAACAATTGTCAAAATCAGAATCCCTTTATTTCTATGGGCCAGACTTTGACACCTTCAGTCAGTTTGATCCTGAGTCTCATTTACATAAAGGCTGCTTTATACCAGTCTAGTAGGGAAAAGGAGCCTTAAAGGCAGGTGCAAAATAATTACATTAACACTCACTTCCATTAAGTTTAATTAATTGAATTAATTAACTGTAGCAATGTAAAAAGGTCCTTTGTGCAAATGAGAATTAAGCCCATTGCTTTAGTTTGCAGACAGTTCTGTTGACTTCCGTGAGAGAAGTTATGGAGAGAGGTGTTGCTCGTTGTTAACAGAGCTAGTGCTATCCTGAGTTCAGAGTATGCAGGTATAATATGTTTGGAAACACATACAACAGCAATTTGGTACAGCAATGCCTCCATCTCCTTCATTCCCCATTTAAAATCTCCAGAATGAATGAAGCTTTTTTAAAAAGCAAGCGGCAGTTCTTTGTAGGAAGAAATTCATTGAATTTCGGAGGAAACTTATTTTACCTGCCTTCTTATGAGGGCTACTCATGTTGTCTTCAACACTTTGCAAGCCGTTTGGACCGGCGTCTCAATAAAAGCGGCAGATCAGGTTTGGATATACCCCTGGTCCCCAGTTAAACTGCTGTTTTGATGCTGAGAATGGCACAGTGGGATGAAATATAAAGGAGGATAACTCATAATGAAACCTCTGCCCACCACTTGCGTGCTGAAGTGATTAGGGGGAATGACTGTACGTGGAAGCAGTCCAGTTAAGAAGAGAAGGAGCTGGTTTGCTTCTTGAGAATGTTTGAACTATTTATATTGTACAAGATAGAAAACATTAATAGGACGTTAATCAGTACATAGTCCTGGTTTCAGATTGTATTATTTCAAAAGATTCATAGATTCTAGGATTCACAGATTCTAGGACTGGAAGGGACCTCGAGAGGTCATCGAGTCCAGTCCCCAGATCAGCAGTACTAATTTGTGCTATTGTAAAGTCTATAGCAAAGGTGCTATATATCGGGGTGAACAAACTTATTGACCCTCCGAGCTGCATATGATACTCTTCAGGAGTTCGAGAGCCGGGGTGCATCTGCCAGGCCTCGGGGCGTCACCTGAGCCCCGGGATGTGAGGGTAAGGCTGAAGCCCTGAGACCTGTCTCCCTGCTGGGTAGAAGCCAGAGGTGACTTGTGTCGGGGGGGGGGGGGGGGGGGGGGGGCGTGTGGCCCCACATGCCCACTCAGATTTTTGCCAGGGTTTGCTGGCCCCTCCTCAGTGACGTGGTACTGCCAGGCCACCTCCCTGCACGGCAGCTGCTGGAGCCGGCAAGCTGGGAGCTGCGACTGTGGGCAGAGGCAGCAGCAAACCGCTGGGAGCTGCAGGGAGAGCTGCTGCGCTTGCTGCTGCCTTTCCCCGGGAAGTTAAAGCCGCTGCCGCTCCCAGCGGTTTGCTGCTGCCTGTCCGCGAGGAGCTAGCACCTGGGAGCTGCAGGGAGGGGTCGCTGAGGGTAAGAGGGGGAGCATGCCTGGGGGGGGCCCAAGCTGTGGGGCGTGAACCTTTAAATTGTGCCCCCCCCACACACACACTCACTTTCCGAAGGCACCAGTCATCTCTGGCAGAAGCTTCTAGTCCTACCACCCTGCTGCAGGACACAATCCCCATCTCCCTTATTCCCCCCCACACACATACACAGTCTGGTAGGCGGAGAACTGCACTTTAACTGTAAAAGAACCGCATGTGACTCACAAGGCGCAGTTTGGCCCCCACTTCTATATATAATATAGTTAAAATTCGCTACGAAGGGCCACACCCTGCCAAATCCACTTGGTCCAAATTCCCAGGGCCCAATTCACCTTACACCTTGCACAGTCATTTACACCAGTGCAAAGTGGGTGTAGAACAGTAACAGATCAAGAGTGGTAACATTTTATATCCACTTTTTCTGGTGTTAATGATTTACGTAAGTTGCAGGTCAACTGTGAATAGGCTAGTAAGCTTCAGTGGGCATTTGGTTCATGTAAGGAGTTAAATATTTAGCCACATGACTGTTGGCTTGAGTTTTGCCTTTGTAAAAGCCAAAGAATTTTTGAGGTATCATCAGACTAGTCCACAAGCAGAAGGACCTCAGAAAAAGGAATAATCTGTAACCATTACCTAGTCTATTTTCTTCGTGCCAAGGGGTTGAAGTTAATGTATGGTACCTACAGTTAATCCAAGAGCATATAGACACCTCAGTTTACTCTTCTAGGGAACCACACTCTTCAGAAATTTTGATTGTTAGTTTGTGGTTTTTTGGAGGGGGGATGTCCAAGGTGTGAAACACCTGGATTTCACAGTGGTTTGGAGGGGTTTCTATTTTTTGCTTGGGAAGAGGGTGAGGGGATGTTTTTAAAAAATGTTTTGAACTTCTGCCATCACACATTTACAAAAATATAATGTATATTTAAGTTTTTTGGTACTAGAAATCTTTTTTGGTGACACTTCATATTAATGTTACATTTATAAGTAGTTTATAAAGGGTTACTAAATGATGAATAGAGGTTTTAATAAGTGGCTAATCAATTGTTATATATAATTATAAAGTCCAAAAGGTCAAGAGATTACTTATAACAATCTATATCGCGTTCTACTGACACGCTTATAACCATCAATGATGTGTACAACTCATGTCTGTAACGTTTATTGCATCTATTACTCATTTATTAACCCTTCATAAGCCATTTATAAATAGAAACTTAGACTTCTCAATTTTGGGTGTTCAGCACACTATTTCAAGCTTATTGAGAGAAATGGAACACCCAACCCAGTCCCTAAAGCACATTGTGAAAGTTCAAAAAAAAATAGTCCCCAATTACCATCAGCGGTTGGTTGATTGAAAAAATGAGGATTTATGGCCCAGCTTCTTAATAACACTCAGTCATGCTCTCAGGAAGATTACATTTCTAAATTTGTATCCAACACACATGATGGAATTTGCAGTAGACATAAGAAGTAGTTTGATGAAAACATAGCATGCATTTTATACAACGAGGGGCCATTAATCTTACAACAGCAATTGACGAAGGTTTTGGAGGTATGTGACAGATTACAGGTTGATGACAGTCCTGTTGCAGATGCCATGTAAATGTGGTTTAATGTAATTAACGACGACGAAATGAAACCACACACAGCAAAATTGGAAAAATGATTCAGTGAAGCTATGGAACCTTTCCATTACTTAGCCAACATGACTGATCCTAAATACAAAGGTCTTCCGTTGAGCCCAGAATGGGGAGAAGAAGCTGAAATGTGGCTGATGGCACATAGTTGAGTTCCTTCCCTCTCTTTTAGCATTTACAAATGAAAGTCCAGATTTCTTCCTTAAATCTATGTCTGGGAAGGAGGTTGCGTCACAGATCATTGCCCCAAAAGGGGGAAAAACTGTGGAACTAAAATACTAGAAAACTGGACAATTGATTACAGAATGCGGTCAATTATTTTTAAAAAAGATTAATACTCCTCTCCAGCCAGCTCATTATCAAACCAAACATGCCTTCACCACATTGAGATTGATTTGTAATAGGAGATGAGCTTAAAAAAATAAATGATACTACTTGTATGCTGAAAGTTAGGAATATCCTTAAGTATCTTGTTGAATCACGGCCTTAATAAAATCATCTCCGTGTCTAAGGCCCTAATTCAGTAAAGCACTTACGCATAGGATTGATATTAAGTATATGCTTTGATCCGATTGAGTTCCTTTATAACCAATAGGGCTTAACCATATGATTAAAGTTAAGCACGTGCTTAAGTGCCTTGTTGAATTGAGATAGACTAAGTATGTTACAAAGTGGATCACGTTGTGTAAGTTTTGTGTTTCATTTCACAAAACCTTTGTGGTTTTTTTTCAGCTTTCCTACTTTATTATTATTAATTATTTATTTAATGAAAAACTGTGTCGTTTAGGTTGGGGGGGAAAAAATCACAACCATCCCAGGTTTAATCAAACCTTTAATATCAACACAAATGATTTTATTAAATGCTTATTCATTTCTACTTTAAGACAAAACTCTCATAATGGAGATAACTTTTAAATAAAAGTTATTTAAAACCCAACTCTGTTTACTTCTCCTTTTTCTAGGTGCAGCTTTTCTCACCATGTTTGCTACTTACCAAAGATATTTGGGCATGATTCTCATCTACACTAAAGACCCTTTGCATCACTCTAGCAGTGCAGAGGAGCCTTAAAAGGGGTTTTAATCATTTAAAAAAAATAGGAAAAAAATTGTTGTTTTTTTTTACGTTGAGACCGTGATATCTATCCAAAGTAAATGTTTGTGACTGTTCTAAACCCCTCTGAGGATGGGGCCTATAATAAAAATATTTGCAAGCCACAGAGATAGCAGCACAGCAGTGGGCTGACATTTTCTATGGTGATTAGTGGTTTTGGTTGCCCAGCTTCAGATACCTTTTTCAGAGGGTGGATGCTCAGCCCTTTCTGAAAATCAGGCCTCTTAAAGCATCTCCGATTGGTGCCCAAAACTGAGGCACCCAAAACCACTGTTGAAAATATTGCCCACAATCATCATGAAGTGCGAGCCTTTAGCATCAGCAAGTCCTATGTTACAAAGAGATTAAATAAAGGATCTGTGGTGGGTTTAAATTGGGTGATAGTGGACTTAGATATGGCTGCACTATATTCTGTTACAAGCAATAGGATATTGGGTCTGTGTGTTCTGTGTTCGATGGTTTCTTGATGATTCTCTCCACTGTAGGTGAGCGCCCCTTCCATTGTAACCAGTGTGGAGCTTCTTTTACGCAGAAGGGGAACCTGCTGAGGCATATCAAGTTACACTCTGGGGAAAAACCGTTCAAATGTCCCTTCTGCAGCTATGCCTGCCGGAGAAGGGACGCCCTCACAGGACACCTCAGGACGCACTCTGGTGAGCCTCCAATGTCTCCTCTTCCTTGTTGTTTCCTTCCTCGTGACTGTTAAATCAAAGTAGGTTATGAAATTGCAACCACATTTCCTGCTGACTGAGTTCTGGGCTCCCAGATACACCAAGTCCTGAACTCTGGGAAACCGATAATCCAAATCAGGACTCTGTGGTTCAGATCTACCTCTTGTATGAATGAGCTCCTGCATGGATGCTGACACGTTTCCCTTTGCACATCTCGTTAGATGCATCCTGACTTTGGCGTTAGATTGTGTCGACACCTTAAGCCCTGAGCATCTGTAAAATCCCCAAAATGATCAGAATAAATTAGCTCATTTAAAACTGTATTTTACTATTCATGTCACATTCCCTGTTGGCACCTAGTAACATTGGTAAGATTCATAGACACTAATTACTTGTAGGGCTCAGGCATGCCATTAAGCCACAGTGCTTCCTAAAGCATAAGAAGGATGCAGCAATTATACCCCCATTGGAGAGAATGCATTGTATGCTCCCCCCTGTTCAAACCAGCTCCACTGGCGCTATGGTCACATCCTTTCAAACCCCCTATTGGCTCCCCCAAGGAGTCCAGTGCTGTCAGTGGCACTTGACTATAGCAGTCCCTGTGTTGAAGGTCATGCATGTTGTGTCTGGCCCCTGCACACGGGCATCTCAAGGGGCTAGACTACTTGTACCTTCTTCACCCAACTTCCTCACTTATGGGGTAGCCAGACACAATCAACCCCTAAACCCCTGAAAAAGTGAAAATCACCCACCATTATCTGTCCCCCTAGAATGTTCATCTTTTGGGGGGATATCATTTACGGGAGACTGTGTTTTTTAATTGTTGAATGAACAGAGATAATTAGACTGTCTGGAAACTGTTCTACTTCCTTTTTACTGATGAACTTGTTTAACGTATTGTAATATGTGATTCTTGGTACCCAGCAGAAAATACATATGGAGTATCATGCGGTGAATTTCACACAGTCTTCTGACCATAACCGCTTGAAATATAGTGAAACAAAAAATATTTTTATTTTTAAAAATGAATCATGACAAAAAATAACCCATATTACAAAAACACACTCATTATGGTTTAAGATCGTTTTTATAAGATGACTATAGATATTGTTACCTAGATATAGGTTCTTCACATTTCCTGTGTGGAAAATATAAGGCGGATCTTGTACTTTTTGCATGAGGATGAAATGTTGCTGTTCAGTGGTGAGATTTTTCAAAAGTGCCTAAGTCACTTAGAAGTATAAATCCTATTGGAAGCCAGCGGAACATGTGCTCCTCAGTGATTCACTTGCACTTGCAAGTTCTGCCTTCTTAGTTTCAAACTCCAGTTTCATTTGAGGGAGTGTCTTCTATCTAAGAGATGGGTTTTTTTGTTTTTTGTTTTTTTTACTGACTCCCCTCACTGCACTATATGTTAATAGATTGGTCCTAATAGTCTAGAAAAAGAAGCTGATCAAGAAGTCTAGTAGACTTCATAGAGTCTTTGCCTCTTCTTCCTTCCCTAGTCATAAAATGAGATGCGTCAGAAGTGAAACCTGGGAATGAAGATAATGATGAAAGATGAGACCTCAGTCTGGTCTGAAGTGAAAGCACTACACTTTGAGCCAGATCCAAGTTGGGCCGGTTTAAATCAGCATTGCTCCACTTAAATCCAGAGAGCTATGCTTATTTGCACTGCTGAGGATCTGGCCCATTATTTCAACATGTGTGAAACTCTTTCCCTTAAAATGAATTTTAATAATTAAAAGGACACCGTCAAATTAAACATCACATTTTTCTCTGAAATATTGTTTACATACTATTCATAACAGGAAACACCCAAGAGTACTATAGGAGAAAGAGACTGGTGAATTTTTTTTTTAAACACCTAATTTTTCAGCTTGTTTAGTCTGTGATTTTGGCGGCACTTTGTGTTTATGACACCACTTAGCCAGTTTCACTGTTTCCCTTGTGTAATCTATTAGTCAGTTTTCCCCTCTTCTGTGTGTGGGTCTTTCACACAACAAAGGAGGACATTTTAAAAAAATAGGAAAATGTGATTGTAAACCCATAGAAATTAGCATGTCAGAGGCCGCTAAAGTACCTGGAACTTCTTTTAAAGTGAATCGATTTTGAGTTCATATCTTTTACTGGATCAACTTCTGTTGGTGAGAGAGAGAGAGAGAGAGAGGCTTTCAAGCCACACACCTTCTTCAGGTCTGGGCAAGGTACTCTGAGCATCACACCTAAGTGCATTTAGCTGTGATACTTGTCTCTCTCACCAACAGAAGTTGGTCCAATAAAAGATATTGCCTCACCCACCTTGTCTTTCTAATATCCTGGGACTGCCACAGCTACAACTGCACTGCACATAAATTTTGAGTTGACAGTTTCTCTTTTTTTTTTTTTTTTGTATTTCTATTTTCTTTGTACTTGCATAGTATCTTCATCCATGGATCTCAGTACTTAGAAACATTACAAGCTATACTGTGCCACCCTTATTCGCTAGTACTTTACAATGCAAGTCGCCCCAAAATTAAAGTATTACTCAACGCATAGGTACCACTGAACATGTGTAGTTCTGGCATAATTTAGCCTTAAATAATTAAGGGTTTGAGCCTACAATTATATACTACTGTGATTATTTACCTTTTACTGACATTTGCAGTTCCACTAAACTACTGTGTATATATTTTCTCCCATCTGTAGCCCCTTTGATTTCAGGAAGGTTATGATGTCCATACAGGATATCCATAATCTTATGCATGGGAGTAGACTCATGCATTGGACTTCACTGGGACTAGAGAGACTCATGGGAATTCAATAGGATAGTAACTATTTGGCGTATTGGACCCACAGTCCCACAACACCGCTGTGACACAGGTATATGCTGTTCTATGCTCATTTTACAGCTAAGTAAATTGGGGCACAGAGAGGTTTGTTGTTCCAAGATGTCCAACAGAATTGGGTATAAAGCCCAGGAATTCTGACTCTGGCCACAGTCTAAACACCTACTTTTCTGTACAGTTTATGTACCCAAGGAAGACTTCACAGGAAACAAAGATGGTGCCATGGCAGTGCTAGTCGGGAGCCTTGGGTTCTGTTCCAGGCTTTTCCTCGCACTTCTCCTAGAACTTTGGGCAAATAGTTTATAGCCTGATTTTTGAGATTCTGAAAACCTAGAACTCCTATTAAACTCCTTGCTAGGCTGGATACTCAGCATCTCTGAAAATCAGGCCATAATTAACTTCCCTATGGCTTAGTTTACATTTGTACGATGTAGGATAATATTTTCCTACTTCACAGAGGTGCTGTTAGGCCAAAGTAGTGTTTACCTAGTGCATTGAGATCCTCAAATGTGTGTTATGCATTTTACCAAAAAACAAAACAAAAAACCAACAACTATGTTAAAAGAGCTTTAAGGTTGCAAAGTCAAGCACTCAAAAATTAGGAAATACCACTATTAAGGTTGCTGGGGCAACCTTAATGTGGCCTCCTTGGACATACATATTATAATACTGTCTTTAATTACATGATCACATACTGTTAGGAATTCTGCCTCATTCAGTACGTGGATGGACTTGCTCTGGGAATGAATTAGGGTTGTGCAGTGAAGGAGGCTGTCGTCTTTAAGAGCCCTGCATCATGTGTTGCAGAAGTTGGCAGGTGAGTAGTGAATGAGGTAGAGGATTACTGGAAGATAATGGACGATCTCATGGTTAAAGCACTTGAATGCTGCCATGGAGAATTGGATTCTATCCCTGCCAATGCCACAGAATTCCTAAGTGGTGCTAGACAAGTCACTTAAACTAGCATTTCCCAGGTGGACACTAAGACTGTGTTCCTCATTTTCTGGGAGTCTGATTTGCAGAAGTGTTGTGCACTCGTAGCTTCAACTGAAGTCAATGGGAGCTGTGCCTTGAACATATAAAGTGAGATACAGTGCTAAGTAGTCTGAAAAATCAAATCCTCGGCATCTCAAATTAGGCACCCAAAATTAGTGAATACCTTGGACCTTAATCTCTTTGAGCCTCAGTTCCTCATCTGTAAAATAGGGGTAATACCACCCCTTCCCTCACAGAGGTGTTGTGAAAATAAATTCATTAATGTCTGTGAAGCACTCAGATACTCTAGTGATGAGTGCCATAGAAGAACTTATGAGGGAATTTATAATTCTGTCTTCAGAGTAGGGTTTGAATTCTACGTAGTAAATAAGGCCTGGGCCTCATATAGAACAACGAGGAGAAAACATAATATTGAATAGCTGCTCTTTAAGTGTCCATCTTGTGCACTGAATAAGGCAGGGGTCCTGTGGAAAAAATAGTATGCGATCATGTAATTACAGACTGTGTCATAATGCTTATGCACAAGGGGACTGAATTAAGGTTACACAGGCATCCTTTATACTGGCATTTTCCTGATTTTTGAGTGCTTTGACTTTGCAGCCTTAATAATGTTCTTTTTGTGTGTGTTATAGATAACAAAAAAGCCTACATTAAAAATAACATTATATATAGATATAGATATATGAGCTATATAGATATGGATATAACACAAAGAATTACTGCTGTAAATGTAAAGTATGCGTCCAGGGTATTTTTTTTCAGTTTTTAAAAATTTTATCACGATTGTTTGTAACAAATATTTGTTTTGTTTTTTTTCTTCCCCTATTGTACTTGAATGGTGTTATTATAGAGCTGTTCAATAGCACTGAACTAATGGTATCCTTTTCGTTTGTGAAAGGAAGCCAGTGAAGCATTTGTTTTAAAAAGAACAGCACAGAAAAAATTGCGTGATCTTAGCAAAATCCATACAGCATCTAAGAAAAATGGCATACCTAATTGGGAGGCTCACTAGCCATGAAAATATCCATTTACGGAAAGGCAGTTTTCTTACTCTGCTTTACACTTCTTGGGTTGAAGTCTCATTTTTTAGGGCCTTGATTGCGAACCCCTGACTCATGTTGATGAACATTCACCAAGCCAGTAATCTCACTGAAACCAATGGTTCTACTTGCATGAGTTAGCATTCTTCAGGGAGGAGTAAGGGCTGTCCATTTCAGCCTTCTGTGACACCCTGGGCTCTAGTAACTGGAACGCGCTCGCAGTGGAGTGGAGCAGGTAAAACTTTGGGTATGGGCATGTGTGGACTGGGAGCTAGGAGGAATTCTAATTCTGCCTGAGCTAATGACTCAGTCTGAGCTTTCTAGTTTCTCAGTCAGTCCAGCTGGAATATTGCAAGAACAAGCACAGCACTGAAAAACACATCACCCAGAGGTTAGGGGTCTATTACAGGAGTGGGTGGGCGAGGTTCTGTGGCCCGCGATGTGCAGGAGGTCAGACTTAACGATCATGATGGTCCCTTCTGACTTTAAAGTCTGTAAAGCTGTTGCCACTTTGGGAGATTTGCTATAGACATCAGTGGGGGCAGGATTTCACTCAGTATTTTAAGCTGGATTTGCCTGCGTTGAATACATTATGGATAGAAAAGAAGTTACACATGAGCCGAGAGCCAACCCTATGGAAAAGAGAGGAAATATGTGATACGCATGTAGGGGTTGGTTTGTAAGGCTCCAGATCCTCCAAGTTATGTACATGTCTACCTCTCGTTTCTTTCAGGGAGAGTTAGGTGCCTATACACCGGTAAGGAGCTGCTTCCACCACCAGCTTACAACAGTGTTTGATAACCCGTTGAGAGTATGTTTTGATGATCTAATGCACGTAGCTCTATTTACTGGGTGCTGCTTCTGCAAAATGAGGCAGGACTTTCTCTCTCTGCCTGTTTTGCTTGTGCAGTTTTGGTTAAAGTCAGTGGAATTAATCTCTTACTCGTAATGAAATTGCTTTGTTATTTGCTTGTTAGTCTTTGGATTCTTAAATGTTATTAGTTCATACACAGCATTGGGATGGCTGCTGTTTTCCTATTAGTGCTTGCAGTATCTTCTTCAGTCAGTCCTTCGCTCTGTTGTAGTGTCTGGAAAACCTTAGGTTTCCTATGTGCCTGGTTCCTTGTTTTAAATATGAATTGAAAAGGTGAAAGGATTAAAATATGTTAAAAGGAAGAGGGGTTGATTTGAAACAAGGCCTTCCATACTCCAGGCATCCCAAGGTGAAATTCACTCCTGAGCAGAGCTCCAGAAGAAGGCTCGTGCTTCATTTATTTCCAGCTGAGACCCAATTTTGAAGGCTTAAGTGGTGCATGACCCTCTGCACAAGAAGGAATTTCATCCTCAGAGTACTTTGATGGTAGTAAATATTCATAGTGCAGCAACTACCTAGCACAAGCAGCCATTATGTACTGAGGTATATCTCCCATACTAAGTTTTAATCATTCGCAGATACTCAAAGGGCCAATTAGGCTCCTAACTCCCATTGATTTTTCAGTGGAAATTAGGAGCCTAAATAAGTTTGAGGATCTGGGCCTTTGAGCCTTTTCTCTTGAGTGACCATATTGGCCAGGACACTAGCATCACCCACCACTGTTTTCTAAAAGTGCTACAGGAACCTTCCCCGAGCCCCCAAAAAAGCACATTTTGATTTTATTGTACAACTTTTTCTGAAGGAAATACAGTTTCGCCCCAAACTATAAGACTAAAGTTTATTTTGCTTATCGTGTTTTTAAAAAGATAAACCTTCTTAAAGAGTCCCTAATAGTTGCAGAAGTTATGAGTCAATCGCCAGCTGTTAAACCCAGAAGATCTGCTTCTTACAGATAAGACAGACAAATAGGAGAAGTGCCTTGGCAAATGAGGGCAGAACACTGTGGACTGGGCTTACCAAACACTCGCTTTCTGGTAATGATGAGTGTTGATTTTTAAGAAAATAAAACATCATGCGTGTTTGGGCTTTAGGGGTGGGGGGGGAGAGATACTTGATACTATTCAAGAGTCCAATAATCTCTCTTTCTCCCCCTCCCCCTCCCCCCGGAAAATCTTCTAAGGATCATGGTCTGCTCATAAACATGTGTTACCTGGCCTTTACCACACAGCCAGGTAATCCAAAACTCCTCTGGAAGGCCACTGGGTCAGAGAATGGAAGGGAATAGCTGCCACTGCACACAACGGGAGTCCTGGAGCTGCTCAATGCGCTGGTAAAGCCAGATTCTCTCCTGCAATCTGTTCTGCTCAGCATGGGGAGGAGCTGCTTATGGCTCCCTGATTCTCAGGTTGCCCCAGCCCCAATCTAAGGAGGGGCTGCTCTAACTTACAACAGCTGGATATGGTCTCTAAGGGCCGTTTGTAACTTGGCAGAGAGGAGCGGCACTCTTTTCTGCCACCAGCCTGTCACTCACGACCTTTCCCGGGTCCTTCCCCGCCTGTGCCAGCACGGGGTAAGGCAGCTGGCGCGGCTGCGGTCTCTGCTAGCTTAGTGCCAGCTGACCGTTCCCCCACACGCACACCTGGGGAATTCTCAGCCTGGCAGCAGCAGCCAGATTCTGACCACTTTGCCGTGTTCAAGCAGCACAAAGGGGCTGTGACCAGGGCAGGCAGCCTGGCCCTCGATCCCTCGCGTGATTTTGTCACGCTACTGTTAGAGCTGCTGTTTAGATAGAGAATACAGGGCCTCGCCTGACTCACCAGTGGGACCCTGTAACCCAGTAGTGAATCAGGCCCAACGTATGTAAAAAAAAAAATCTATTTGGGGGTGGGGAGGAGTTGACTTCTGTAAACCAGTTTAAATCTTCCTCTTCTAGACTGTTGTGCTACCCCAATACAGTATGTGTGATGTCAGTGGGATCAGAGAGACAAAGGAATGTGATCAGACTATTACCTATGGTGCAGTGGTCCTTCTTAACAGAATATCTAATCACATCTTCAACATTTTAAGTGGTTGGGCTTCTATTAGCTCCTTGGGGAGGCCAGGCCCCTGCCCATCTGCTTTCGCAGCTATGAATCTCTTCCTAATATTTAACCTACGCTATCCCTTCATTAGTTTGAGGTTACTGTTCCCTGTAATACCATCATCTGGGACTGTGAATAATTCCTTTACTTTATTTATATTGTGATTTTGATGGCTTTTACAGACTATAGTCCTTTGTGCCCCTTCAGTCATCTCTGTTCTCCACCCTATAAATTCTTTGATCTTGTCTTCTATCTTATCTCCCAATCCTTTTGCCCTTTTTGTTGCCCTGTTTTAAATTTTCTCTACTTTTGTATTTCCATCCTAGACTGGGGGGGGGGGGGGGGACCAAAATTGGAGGTGGTAGTCCTGGAGGAAAGATGGTCTTGTGGGTAAATGCTGAGCTAGAACTAGCTCAGACATAGGCTTCCTCTATGACCTTGGACAAGTTAATTTAATCTACTCTCTGCCTCAGTTCTCGATCTCTAAAATTAGGATAATATAATGAGAACATAAGAATGACCCTACTGGATCAGACCAAGGATCCATCTAGCCCAGTATCCTGGCTTCCAACAGTGGCCAATGCCAGATGCCCCAAAGGGAATGAACAGAACAGGCAATCATCAAGTGATCCATCCCCTGTTGCTCATTCCCAGCTTCTGGCAAACTGAGGCTAGGGACAACATTCCTGCCCATCCTGGCTAATAGCTATTGATGGACCTACCCTCCATGAACTTATCTAGTTCTTTTTTTGAGCCCTGTTATGGTCTTGGCCTTCACAACATCCTCTGGCAAGGAGTTCCACAGGTTGACTGTGCGTTGAGTGAAGAAATACTTCCTTTTGTTTGTTTTAAACCTGCTGCATATTAATTTCATTTGGTGACCCCTAGTTCTTTTGTTATGAGAAATAGTAAACAACACTTCCTTATCTACTTTCTCTACACCAGTCATGATTTTATATACCTCAATCATATCTCTTCTTAGCTGTCTCTTTTCCAAGCTGAAAAATCCCAGTCTTATTAATCTCTCCTCATACGAAAGCCATTCCATACCCTTAATCATTTTTGTTGCCCTTTTCTGAACCTTTTCCAATTCCAATATATCTTTTTTGAGATGGGGCGACCGCATCTGCACACAGTATTCAAGATGTGGGTGTACCATGGATTTATATAGAGGCAACGTGATATTTTCTGTTCTATTATCTATCCCTTTCTTAATGATTCCCAGCATTCTGTTCGCTTTTTTGACTGCTGCTGTACATTGAGTGGATGTTTTCAGAGAACTTCCCTACATCACAGTGGTGTTGTGAGGGTAAGATGCATTCATGATTGTGAGGTGCTTGGATTCTGTGATAAGGAGAGCCATATAAGTGCTTAAATATTCCAGTGTCTGTTACACCAAGGCTATGAAGAGCTATGTATTATCTCCTTAGTTTTACATATCCTTGGTGCAACAGTGATATGCGTTAATTACTAAGTGGAAGGAACTTCATAGTGTTACCCTCACCACTTCGGTATTATACTCGGATAACTGGCTGATTATCTCCGGCAAAATGGTAAAGGTGGTTATTATAAATAATGAAGTACTTAGGCTGCACTTTTCATCTTCAGTCACTTTACAACCATTAACTATTTAATCCACACCAGACCCATGGGAAGTAGAAACATATTATTACCCCATTTTTACAGATAGGGAAAATGGAGTGGGAAAATCTAAGGCGCTGATCATCTACAGTTGAAATCATTAGGAGCTGGGGGTGTTTAACACCTCTGAAAATCAGACTGCTTATCTCCCTTAATTTGGATGTAAGTGCCAGTTTTCAGCCATCCCAGTTTAAAACGTTTGCCTTTATACATACAGGGCCCACTTTGCAAACATAGGCACCTAAGGAAGATTCCGTGTGCCTGATATATAAAGGACAGGCTCTCAGCTAGAAGACTTGGGGACACATTTTAAAAGGGCCTGAGTCCTTTAACTCAAGCTGTAGAGGCTCTGGAGGATGTAAGGGTCAATCCTTGGTGGGAACCAAGATGATAGTCACTACACAAATCTTGTATTTGAATGGCATGTAAGCACATAAACAGGAATTTAAGCTCCTAAGTGCTGCTCTAAGCATTTGCACATCTTGTATAGGGCCCTCTTTGGAGATTTGGGCTTGTCCTTGCACTAACATTGTGATAGACTCAACACACAATCCTGCCACACCACAAATTTCTTAGCTGGCTGCAGATACTTTTTCAGAGGAGACAACCTAAGATGGCAGCCATGAGCCTGCCCTTATTGTTGATGTTCAAACATGGTTTTCACTTAAGTAAGCTGGAGCAGAGGAAAAACGAGACACTTTCTTGGATCTATCCCGTCTGAGCAGCTCGATGCAACAGCTGCTTTGAAAGCAGGGAATACATTGTTTTCACTGGAAAAAGCCTTTCTCAGCATGGCCTATATTGGGAGCGAATCTAATGTGTCAGCTAGACTTTGACAGTTCTTGCAAGGACCTGAAAAACTGCTCACTTTAGGACACTTTGACTCTGGATCTGAAGTATGTGGCTTTAGGCCCAGCTTTCATTGCTATCACTTAGCCGTTTTATGGGGCCATGTAAAATGGAGACAAGAAACTAGCCAGTGACTCCGATAATAAGCAAGACTGCTAAAGTGAGCAAGGTATTTTTGCCATCCTGAGGGAAGCTAAGAGAGATTGGAGAAAAAAATTAACCTGGTTAACACCATGCCACAGTGGAGTTGGACAAGGCTTCTGCTGATTTGTTCTCCCATGCACTCAGCAACCTGCTGTTATGAATTGCCTCAGGGCTAAGATATTGATGGCTATCACTGGAGAAAGAAAATGAGAGAGAGAGAGACGCGGTTTTTATAGTGAACCTGTTGTGAACCCTGTGTGACTCTCTGCATATCTACTTGAAATTGTATGTGAAAAGCAATGAAATTTATCCTGAAGGTTTCCTATCAGGGGAACTATATTTTCACCTGATTGCACCTCTCTGGCTAGTTTCCCATTTTCTGTTTGATCTAACTGTGAATTCTCCCCCATCTAATGCCCCTCCTTCTTTCCTGGAGGTGGTTGATAGGAGTTGATTACACTGCGGATTACACAAGAGGTGTCAGTTGCACACATGTTTTGCATAACTGTGCAGGACTGATTTCAGATATAGTGCACCAAGTTCTCCTCCATGCTTTGCAACAGAGGGGGGAGATATATATCTTCATTCCTGAACCAAGAGGAACACTGCTTACACCATGCCCCATTGAAATTTCACAAGGAGCACCTGGTTATGATTATACCAACCAAACAATTATTCATAGGCTGAAAATGGTTGTTCTGGTGGTTTTTTTGTTTTTGTTTTGTTTTTCTTCAGAAAAGTGATCATTAAAAGATGTTCATTCTTTTGATTTTTTTTTTTATTTTTTTTTAATTTTATTTTATTTTTTAAGAATAAAACACAAAAAATACCTTTACGTGGGCTCTAGGCACCCTGACAGTTATCCACAAAGATGTCACCCAGCAGCACAGTACAATGAGAAAAGCTCACATACCAGCCCATGCAGCACAACACCCCACCTTCAGCCCATCCCAGAAGAGAGAAGGTTTTGTACTGTTGGCAAATGCCAGCTGTTTTGATTCAAGGGTGGGAGAATGAGTTTTATAGCCAGTTGACCTTTGTGGAGAGTACAAGCTGCCACCTCTCTCTTACAATGAGGTAGGTCAAGCTTGATCTCTGAACAGGATAGTCTTGTGGTTAAGGCATTGGAGTGGGGCTTGAGACCTGGGTCCAGTTCCTGGTTCTAGCACAGACTTCCTGTGTGACCTTGGGCAAGTCACTTAGTCTCTCTGTGCCTCAGTTCCCCATCTGTACAATGGGGATAATAGCTCTGCCCTACCTCACTGAGGGGGAAACATTAAAAAAGATTGTGAGGTGCAAATATACAATGGTGATGGGGACCAGATAAGGACCTGACATATATAGTCCTTAGGCAAGTCACTCGCTTTCTTTGTGCCTCAGCCCCCATCTGTAAAATGGGTATTATAGCACTTCCTTTTCTCCCACCTCTTGCCTATTCAGATTGTAAGACCATCTATGCACTATAACTGAGCTAGTGTGACATGGGAAGATGGATGCTCTCTCAGGCAGGCAGATCCCAGGCTATTTCGGGCTTCAAACTCCTACTGGAAGACAGGCCCATTACCTGTAAAGAATACATTGCTGAGAAATTGATGATGGAGTTTTTATATAGAAAGGCCTTGGGTCCATAAAATCTTCCTCATTTGTGTGCTGTTCATCTATGTGCATTTTGCTCATCTCCTTGGAGATAGTGACTTGCATCAGAACAGCTAACCTTGACTGTAGAAGGCCTGGCATTTCTAGCTTGTGGGAGGGGAACGAAGCTGGAGCTATGCTGCTATAATTTCCAACGGACATAAAGTGAAATTTTTGTACGATCTGATTAGAGCAGAAACAGTTCTGTACAATGTTTTCCATTGAACATCTTGCCCTGTTACATCCCACATTAACACATCTCACATATTTTGCATGAGGAGTGCGGGGTTTTGAGTTTGTTTCATGGTTCTAACCCCATCCCCATTTGTGAAACTTCCACCCAGTCTTTCTTCTGTCCGAATAGCTGAATCTGCGGGATTGGTATGTTTGGAACTCTGTGGCAGTGGCGAGGCTGTGTGCCAGCTGCATTACTCACTCTGTCTCCAAAGGAACATGTTGCCTCTTTTCTTTATAATCTCCACCCTCTCCCCCTTTCTTTTTCCCACTTGATCCGTATAGGAGAGTTAGAGAAACCTGCTCATCCACAACCTGTCCCTTCTTGCCAATTCTTGGAACAGCGCTCGTCATTTCTTGTTAGGTGTCAGGAATAGATTATGAAAACAAAAACTCTTGTCCACAGTGTATCCATGTTCAGGGGGAGGGATAGCTCAGTGGTTTGAGCATTGGCCTGCTAAACCCAGTGTTCTGAGTTCAATCCTTGAGGGGGCCACTTAGGGATCTGGGGCAAAAATCAGTACTTGGTCCTGCTAGTAAAGGCAGGGGGCTGGAATTGATGACCTTTCAGGGTCCCTTCCAGTTCTATGAGATAGGTATATCTCCATTTAAAAACAGAAAAAAAAATAGCTATACTGTAAAAGAAAAGTCAGTGTACAGTAAAGACGTGATTTAAAAGATGAGTCCAATAAAGACAGCTAGCTTTTGGAAGAGGCTTTTTATTCTGAATTTCATATTACAACACTGCTTTTTCTCCTCTAAAATGCCAGTGTGGAATGGGGAAATGATTTAAGGCAAAAGCAAAGCACATTCATGGAGATTTGAAACTTAATCTTAACTATGCTGCATCTTAAAATGACAGGAGGAAGGAAGGGATAAGGTATTTACATAAATCTTTTAAACAGAAGGAGTGAGGTTTTGATCTCTATTATGGTTGGGCAAATCTGAAAAAAAAAAATCCATTGGTTTCAATGGAATTCTTCTGGTTTTGCAGCACTGCAAATCCCAAGTGTTCAAAAATCAAGAGTCAAGACTCAAAATCAGTCATGGGCTTCAAAATTACAAGATTGTAAAATAATAAATTTGAAGTTCTTTTTATTGGCCTTCTGGTGTTTGAGCCTTTAGGGTTAACGTTTCCAAGGTCTCCTCCACAATCATATGGGCTAGAAACTTCCTTTTAAAAAAGGGAAACCTGAGATTCTTCTATAATCACCTAATTGCTGGAGCTGGAACTTTACGAAAAACACCAATTGTTGTGAGACTTGCAGTACAACTGCAAAGAGTTGGCAACAGTGGCATCAGATCTGGCTCCATGTAGGTAGCTACCCCAACCCTGGGGAAAATGCAGGGATAATTTTTCAGCATGATGTGTTGGAATGAATCCACTTGACTCCTAACAGTGGAGCATCTCCCAATAAAACAACATAGCTAAACCTTTATGCACCACAGTGTAACTGTCCACATTAGACCTACTAAGACAGAGGTGGGCAAACTACGGCCCGCGGGCCACATCCGGCCTGCAGGACCATCCTGCCCGGCCTTTGAGCTCCCGGCCGGGGAGGCTAGTCTCGGGCCCCTCCCCTGCTGTCCCGCCTCCCCTGCAGCCACGCCGCCGCGTGGGCAGTGCTCTGGGCGGCGGGGTTGTGTGCTCCTGCCGAGCAGTGCGGCAGCGTGTCTGGCCCTGGCCAGGCAGCAGGGCTGGGAGCTCCTGCTGCTCTGAGCGGCATGGTAAGGGGGCCAGGGCCGGGGGATTAGATAAGGGGTGGGAGGTCCCAGGAGGCAGTCAGGGGACAGGGAGCAGGGGGCGGTTGGATGGGGCAGAGGTTCTGGGGGATGGTCGGGGGACAGGGAGGAGGTTGGATAAGCGTGGGAGTCCCAGGGGGGCCTGTCAAGGGGTGGGGGTGTGGATAGGGGTCAGAGCAGTCAGGGGACCGGAAGCAGGGGGGTTGGATAGGGGATTGGATAGGGGGCGGGGTTCCAGGGGCGGTTAGGGGCGGGGAGTTCTGGAAGGGGCGGTTAGGGGACAAGGAGCGGGGGGGCTGGATGGGTGGGGAGTTTTGAGGAGGGCAGTCAGAGGGTGGGAAGTGGGAGATAGGGGGTGAGGGCCAGGCTGTTTGGGGAGGCACAGCCTTCCCTACCTGGTCCTCCATACAGTTTTGCAACCCCCAATGTGGCCCCTGGGCCAAAAAGTTTGCCCACCCCTGTACTAAGAGAATGCAACTCCATTGATGTCAGTGATCTTATGTAAGGGATTCATTTGTCCCAAAGGGGTAGTGATGAGTGAGCCTCAAAAGATGTGGAGTTTGGGTTCAGTTCAGATTCATATTCAAACTTTGTCTACACTATTCTAACCTTCTGAGTCTGATGAAAATTTTGCAAGAACAGGCTCTCTCATAAGGTTGCCACCACTTCTGCTGTAGTCCATGCTGAAAATACAGTTACAACAATTGTTCTAGTATTACTTTGGGGCTTTCGGGTCCAGTCGTGATTGAAACATCTATGAACAGACCTATGGGAACAATCCAGAACCTTCCAAAAGGTTTGCGTTCCGTTTAGTTCTTGAAAGGAGGGATTGGCGAGTCTTTTTGCAGAACCAATTAACCCATCCCTAATTAAAGGTTCTCAGATATTCATATAAGAGCCAGATGCTGGCCTCCAGGAAGGGCAAACCAGCCTTAAACCTGCTCTCACTGGTGGGAATGAGTCCCAGTCCACCATAGAGACAGTAGCACCATGATCTGCTGGCAACTTAACATAGCATTGTGCCAGTGATAGGTCAGGGGCCCGCTGGAGGAGGAGGATATGCCTGGATGGCACAACAGTCCGACAGTTCTCAGCCAATATTACAAACTGGCGTAGGCTACAGCAGCCTTGAGGCCTCCCCTTGACGTAAATGAGCCAAGTGGCGCTCTGGTGCAAGTGAGGCTCTAACTCCTCAGGCCCTGCCAGTTGGTCCCCTTCTCTCTGCAACTGCCTGATCAGCTTCAGCCTTTATTTTTGTATTGCCGATGAACTGAAACATCCATGCATCTCTATTTGCCTATCAAGGAAAGAACAAGCAGGAGCAAACGCTTTGGTGGAGAGCCTCAGTTTTTGATAAAAAGAAGAGTTCATATCTACATCCAAATTCTGTGTGGCCCACGGGCCCCTGGCATGCTGTGCCCAGTTAGTCCTTGGGCAGGCTTGGTTTGCAGCTAAGGAAATAAGGTGATGTAATAAGAGCACCTAAAAATGTAAGTAGCTCTAATATAAGAGTGTTTTTTTTCTTAAAGTCACAGCTCCTGAAGTCAGATGACCACAAGAGAATCACAGTGTAAATATTCTTCAGGGTGGTGGAGTTAATACAGGCCAAGCTCCTATTGAATTACTGTTGACTTCAGTACGAGTTGGTGGTGCCCAGTACCTCACAGAATCAGGCCCTTTGTTTTGAATGTGTTCGCTAACTAAATTATTATTTCTATTACATTACCATCGTGATTATTATTTCTAAAGTCTGCGAAACAAAAGCAGGGCCCCATTCTGCTAGGGGCTGTACACACACCTAGTGAGAGACGGTCACTGCCGAAAGAGTTGACTATCTCAGTATAAAAGCCAGGAAAAGGATAGGAGGAAGGAAGGCTTATTATCCCCATTTTGCAAGTGGTTCACTGAGGCACAGACGTATTAAGTGACTTGGGCACACAAGGAGTCTGTGACACAGCTGGGAACTAAGCACAGATCTCCTAAGTCCCCAACCAATGCCTTAACTGCAAGACTACTTTTCCTCAAACTTAAAAAAAAAAATAATAATAATAATATTAAAATAGGAAAGAGGAGGGAAAAAACCTTGTGAAAGCAAAGATGTTTTGCCCCCTCAGCACTGAGAGAATGATAAGCTTTATACTTTCCCTCAAACTGCATTTAAAATTATGGAAAGAAGCAACCAGCTCTGAACTTTCTCATGGAAACTTCTCCGGTGCATATTTTTTTTAACTGCTCCATGATCCTGAAATTCTGTTAATGCATTAGAGTTTCCTAAGTTCACTGTTTTAACGTCTCTGCTTCCACACAGTGTACCAATGGGTTTAGAATTCTCGGTTTTGTTTTCTGTAACTGCTCTGCCTTAACTTTCAGTGCAGACAGTTTCACGGGGGGGGGGCAGAGGTTAGTCTTTTGGTTTAATTTTACACCTGTATTTTATTTCCTTTTCCTTTGTCCTCTTCTCTTTTTCAGGCTTTACAGTTTGAATTCATCTAGTGCTTGTATTGCAAAACTAATTGCATTGGTAATCAAGCAAACTTTGAATGTTTTAAGGAACTGCAAATTCTCCAGAAGAAGTGGGAAGGGTATTAAGGCTAACAGGAATTGCTGCATTTTATTACCTGACACACATTAATGTAGCCTTACTGTCAGAGGTAGGCACTTGTTGTAGAGGTTTTCAGTAGAAGAGAGGCCGTCCGATACCCAAGATTCATTTTTCATATAGTTAAGAGACTGTCCCCCTTTTTAAAATACATCTTTCTTGTTTCTGTTCTGGCGGCTCCACAGAATTAGACCCACAAAAGATGATCCTGATTTTTCTCTCACGTGCTGCACAGCCTCACTCCAGCACTGTTCCCATCTGGGGCTTTGTACTCAACACCCTATGAATAGCAGAGAGATTCTGTCCCTAGTTGTCTGTGGCTTATGCTCCATATCCCCTTGCCCACACCTAGCAGGGAACCATCAGTAATGATATCCAGTGCAATCATCTGAGCACGCTGAGAGAGCACTTCCATGCTAGAGCTAAGGGAAGAGCTTTCCGAAACAGACTGATTGGCAAGATCAAAGCAACGAGCAACTCTAAAAGTTAAATGCCCAAAGTCATGTGCCCTCAGTTCATGACTGTGGGCACTGTGCCTTCTGAGCACACGCGCAGGTTCTTCGAGACCAAGTTAGTGGTTAATTCTCTATTTAGAGAGCACTGATCCCAGCTGGAACAGTAAACTACTGGCTATATCCTGATTGCGCTTCTAGCGGCAGATAAGAGCTCAAATTATTGCTGGAGGAACTTTTAGAGTGGGATTTTCAAAAGCAGAGTTAGGTCCAAGGCTGAGTGCTCTTGAATATTCCACTTAAAAAAAAAAAATGTTCCCTGTAGTTTGTTTCCCTGTAGTCCATGTATTTTTGTGAGGTCTGTTTGCCGAGGGCAATGGCGGGTTAAGGGCAGAGGGACTCAATCGGATTGGTTTCTCTCTGACCCTGTTTGACACATGGAAGAGAAGACACAAATGAATGCTTGAGCAGCTGCTATTTGGGAGGATAACGTTGTAGGGTGTGCTGAACTGCTCATCGGGCGGTGGGGGGAGAGAAATTATAATTCTAGAGTCTCTCCTGTTTTTGGAAGCAGTACTGGCTTTGTTGGATACTGCCCTTGATCAAAGTAGGTGACAACTTCCTAATCTGCTGCTTAGCAGAAATGAGGATCTGGCAATATTTTCCCTGTCACTGTCATCTCCATGACAACTTGTTAAAAATCTGTTTTCAAAACTGGTCTTTGAACGTTGGGAAGAGGGGAAATGAAGCTATTGAAATGAAAACCAGAACATGAAGATAGGTCTCGAGTGTCTGTTCTCCCTGTCTCAGAACACACAAACAAGGATACGTTCAGTGAAACTGAAAGACGGCAAGTTCAAAACTGATGCACTGAAATATTTTCCTTACAGAATGCTGAATTGAGACCATGGAATTCATTGCCACATGATATGACTGAAAGCTACGAATTTAGCAAGATCTAAGGAAGGATTGGGCATTTCTGTGGATAACTAGATTATCCAGAGTTATAGTGCTTTTAAAAAAAATATTTTGGAAGGGACAAGACCATCATAGAGGATAGATTATCCGACATTTGCCTACTGCACCTTTCTCTGAGACCGCTGGTGCTGGCCACTGTCAGTCAGTCTGGTCAGACCTTTCATTTCTTGTGTCGCCAGTTCAATATTCTCATTATATAGGCCTTCTGTATTCTGAAAACACTTAGGACCAGATTTTGCTACCCTCACTCACCTTGAGTGGTACCTTGCTTGACACTGAAGTCAATGGGACTGCTTGTGGAGTAAAATGCTACTCAGCTTGAGTAAGGGTGGCAGAATTTGGCCTTTTAACTTTCCTTTTTGTCTTTGGGACAAATTGCTGCCCTCACAATTCTGGGCAGTGAACATACTTGCTGTGGACATTATGGTAAAGTGCTACAGGGACTCAGTATGGCGTACAAGAGATCACACTTTAAAGAAAAGAGTACCAGATCCTTAAGTGGTGTAAGTTAACTCCCGTGCAGCTATACCAGTTTACATCAGCTGAGTATCTGGCCCACAGTCTAGATTTGTTTTACGAAGAGAGAGAACCACCTGTCAAGGAGTGTTTGTCCAACAGCATTCCTGATGTGATCTGAAGATTCCACACCCTGCACTGCGTGCATGAGCAGTTCATCTCCAATTGGGATTGGTCAACGCAAACCTTCAGTTGCAAATCAGGTAGAGAACACCAGCCAGCTCCTTAAATTCCTTAGAGGCTGATGCACTAATTACGCAGACCAGAAAAATAAGTCAACCAAAGCACTTGCTTTCTTCTGTTTTTTGCTGAAACTGGATTAAAACCGAAAGAAACTCATTGGTCTATTTCAGAAGGTTTATTATGTAAATCGATTTGCACGCAGCATGCCACATCCACAGTACTATAACGCTAAAGGTCTGAACAGCAGTAGAAAGTCCAGAGCCAGTACATTCAGTTAAGGCTTCGTTTCTATCCTTAACACACTCCTTCCCATGCACCTTTGGTGCCTAAGTATTGTAGATAGGGATGTCTTTTGCTGTGGGGGATGCCAAATTTTAAATGATCCTATATATCCCCTGCAATGGTTCCCCCACCTCAAAAGAAAGTTATAGCCAGGAAGATTAAATCCCACAGCATTTAAATAACTGTCATCTTGCAATCTGAAAAACGCCCATTTACTTAGGAACTTCCTGGTTTTTATTAGTTTATCTCACAACCTCAGTGCTATTTAAACAGCAGTTTTAATAGCATTTAACCCTTTGAGTGTCTGCTATAAAATTCATGGGAGCTTTACAGAAGTCAGGTATACCTGAGAGACTGGGAGAATGTTCTGATCTTGCAAAGAACGAGGTAGTGTGTTTGGATCATACTCACTAAACCTTTGGGTTGAGACTTTCCTAAACTACATATGGGATCTGGGGGCCTGATTCTCATTAATTCTGAATGAGACAGGAGCACCGAGATCATGTAGGCAGCTTTGAAAATCTCCCTCTTAATACCCAAGGGAGGCGGAAATTACAAGCAAAGGAAAATATACCAGAAGAGTGTCTATCCATTAAAAGGCATGTTGGATGAGTGTAGCTACTTTCAATGGCAAATCAAATCATATATAAAGCCTCTGTGGTCCCCAGCAGTCATTTAAAATGGGGAAAGTAAATTTGTGAGGCTTCTCTTTATTCCTTCCCTCTCTCATCATGCTTTGCAGGTATCCAGCTGGGAGGGAGCCTCCTTGCCCCTCTCCATCACGAGGGATCAGCAGAGACTCAATTCCCCCCCCCCCCCCCCCCCCTCCCGTGTGCTGTCACAGAATCCCCTCCCCTCTTTCCCCCCGACTCCCAAAAAAGGATCCAGCTGTTCCCATGCCATTAGGCCTGTCTGTCCACCCTTCTGCCTAATTGAATGGAGAATGTCCCTGTGATGAGCACTCTGCCCTTTTCACCTGAGCACTGTTCACAAGACATTTCCCCCTCTGGTCATAGCAGTGTAATCTCAGACACCACCTGGCAAAGGCAGACGCAGAGGGGAATTGCAGGACCCTTCAGGAAATGCAGGTTATCTGGCATCCCCAAAGTTGGAGCATGGCATGCCCTCTTTCACCTGGTACTGTGACAGCTAATGGTAAAATGGATTCTTTGATCTAAACCAGACATGGGCAAACTACGGCCTGCGGGCCACATCTGGCCTGTGGGACCGTCCTGCCCGGCCCTTGAGCTCCCGGCTGGGGAGCCTAGTCCCTGCTGTCCCCGCTCCCCGCAGCCATGCCGGCCGCGCTCTGGCCCGTCGCTCCCGCTGGGCAGCGTGGGGAGCGCAGCTCGCTCTGGCTGGGTGTTGTGGCTGCGAGCTCCTGCTGCTGGTAAGGGGGCGGGAGGTCCTGGGGGGCAGTCAGGGAGGAGGGGGCGGTTGGATGGGGTGGAGGTTTTGGGGGGGCGGTCAGGGGATGGAGAACAGGGAGGGTTGGGAGTGGGAGTCCCAGGTGGCCTGTCAGGTGGTGGAGATGTGGATAGGGGTTGGGAGGGCAGTCAGGTGACAGGGACGGGGGGGTTAGATAAGGGGGTGGGATCCTGGGGGGCAGTTAGGGGCGAGGGGTCCCGGGAGGGGGTGGTCAGGGGACAAGGAGCAGAGGGTGGTTGGATAGGGAGTGGGAGTCCCGGGGGGTCTGTCAGGGGGCGGGGATGTGGATAGAGGTTGGGGCAGTCAGGGGACAGGGAGCAGGGGGGTTGGATGAGGGCGGGGGTCCTGGGAGGGGGCGGTCAGGGGACAAGGAGCAGGGGGGTTGAGGTTTCTGAGGGGGGCAGTCAGGGGGCGGGAAGTGGGAGGGGGCGGATAGGGGGCAGGGGCCAGGCTGTTTGAGGAGGCACAGCCTTCCCTACTGGGCCCTCCATACAGTTGCGCAACCCTGATGTGGCCCTCAGGCCAAAAAGTTTGCCCACCCCTGATCTAAACAAACACACTTTTGGGATAGAATCGTAGGACTGGAAGGGACCTCGAGAGGTCATCTAGTCCAGTCCCCTGCACTCAAGGCAGGACTAAGTATTATCTGGACCATTCCTGACAGGTGTTTATCTAACCTGCTCTTAAAAATCTCCAGTGATGTAGATTCCACAACCTCCCTAGGCAATTTATTCCAGTGCTTAACCACCCTGACCGGAAGTTTTTCCTTATGTCCAATCTAAACGGCCCTTGCTGCAATTTAAGCCCATTGCTTCTTGTCCTATCTTCAGAGATTAACGAGAACAATTTTTCTCCCTCCTCCATGTAATAACTTTTTATGTACTTGAAAACTCATGTCCCTCCTCAGTCTTCTCTTCTCCAGACTAAACAAACCCAATTTCCAGTCCCTGGAAAAATCATGGAACAGGTCCTCAAGGAATCAATTATGAAACACTTAGAGGAGAGGAAAGTGATCAGGAACAGTCAGCATGGATTCACCAAGGGGAAGTCGTGCCTGACTAACCTAATTGCCTTCTATGATGAGATAACTGGCTCTGTGGATGAGGGGAAAGCAGTGGATGTGTTATTCCTTGACTTTAGCAAAGCTTTTGATACAGTCTCCCACAGTATTCTTGCCGCCAAGTTAAAGAAGTATGGGCTGGATGAATGGACTGTAAGGTGGATAGAAAGCTGGCTAGATCGTCGGGCTCAACGGGTAGTGATCAATGGCTCCATGTCTAGTTGGCAGCCGGTTTCAAGCGGAGTGCCCCAAGGGTCGGTCCTGGGGCCGGTTTTGTTTAATATCTTTATTAATGATCTGGAGGATGGTGTGGACTGCACTCTCAGGAAGTTTGCAGATGACACTAAACTAGGAGGCGTGGTAGATACACTAGAGGGTAGGGATCGGATACAGAGGGACCTCGACAAATTAGAGGATTGGGCCAAAAAAAACCTGATGAGGTTCAACAAGGATAAGTGCAGAGTCCTGCACTTAGGACGGAAGAATCCCATGCACTGCTACAGACTAGGGACCGAATGGCTAGGTAGCAGTTCTGCAGAAAAGGACCTAGGGGTCACAGTGGACGAGAAGCTGGATATGAGTCAACAGTGTGCTCTTGTTGCCAAGAAGGCTAACGGCATTTTGGGCTGTATAAGTAGGGGCATTGCCAGCAGATCGAGGGACGTGATCGTTCCCCTTTATTCGACATTGGTGAGGCCTCATCTGGAATACTGTGTCCAGTTTTGGGCCCCACACTACAAGAAGGATGTGGAAAAATTGGAAAGAGTCCAGCGGAGGGCAACAAAAATGATCAGGGGTCTGGAGCACATGACTTATGAGGAGAGGCTGAGGGAACTGGGATTGTTTAGTCTCCAGAAGAGAAGAATGAGGGGGGATTTGATAGCAGCTTTCAACTACCTGAAGGGGGGTTCCAAAGAGGATGGAGCTCGGCTGTTCTCAGTGGTGGCAGATGACAGAACAAGGAGCAATGGTCTCAAGTTGCAGTGGGGGAGGTCCAGGTTGGATATTAGGAAACACTATTTCACTAGGAGGGTGGTGAAGCACTGGAATGCGTTACCTAGGGAGGTGGTGGAGTCTCCTTCCTTGGAGGTTTTTAAGGCCCGGCTTGACAAAGCCCTGGCTGGGATGATTTAGTTGGGAATTGGTCCTGCTTTGAGCAGGGGGTTGGACTAGATGACCTCTTGAGGTCCCTTCCAACCCTGATATTCTATGATTCTATGATTTTTCCATCTTCCCTCGTAGGTCATGTTTTCTAGACCAGTAATCATTTTTGTTCCTCTTCTCTGGATAGTTTTCACCCTCCACAAGGAAAATCCTTCTCTGCCTTTAGTTCCTCTTGGGAAGACTCATGAATTTGGGAGGTAGAACTTTCACAAGAGTTGGACTTAAGCTATAGAACCTACTTCCACAACAGACAGGAATGAGGGCAGATCTCCTTGCTTTCAGAACTAATGGCAAAATTCATCTCTTTAACTGAGCTTTCTCTCAATAAGTTCTTTGCAAGCACCGCTCATAGAGAGACAGCACATACAAATACACAGCATACAAACAAGCCAGCCTAGAAACTAATTGAGCTATTTCTCCTTTGGCCTGGAAAGGACAAAGAGATGGCGAGAGATTATTAGTGTTCTATTTTAAAATATTTAAGGAATTCTCGGAGATTGGGTGACTCATGTAAGTATCTGGATGGATAGACAGATGTAGATACTTAGAGGAACTGTGCCAATGAAATGGATGTTTGTTAATTTTTTTTTAACTTTTGGCATTCACTCCACCTACTTGTTTCTATTCTTGAGGGTAGTTGGGATCATTATTGTATCTCTAAACTACTGCAGATTAATGAATAAACATGTAATCTGATTAATCAGATTAAATAACCGAGCTAATAATCCACAGCAAATGCAAGCGAAATCTTAGAGTAAAGCGTGAATGTCTGTAGATGGAAGTATCTTTACAAATGAATAACGGGGTAGGTAGATCCTCAGTTATAAATTGGCATTGGCACACACTGATTTACACCATCTGTGAACCTGGCCCAGATATTTTGTATAAAGAAACTATTGTTGTTTGAAACAATGTGTTCTGAACAATATACTTTCTTTCCTATTTTTGTTTTATCAGTTCATTCTAGCCAAACTCTGGCAGGGATAACGTTTTCAGAGTTAATATGTAACCTGATGTTTAGCGCCTCTCATTGCAGAAGATCAGGCAGGCCTAAATGTTGGCTGTACAGTATTTCACTGCTAGCCTGCTTGGTTTACAATAACAGAAACAACTGCCAGGTAAGCGCAGGTGTCGGCTGCTGTTTTGTGCCCCGGAGGTATTTATAGACAAGGTGGGTGTGTCTAGAAAACAAAAGAGTGAAAATAAGTGTAAATGTTCCGCCATTGTTTTAATACAGGCTGCTGTACTCCAAGTCTATGGATGGTGTTATAGGACAGACTGCACTATTCCAGGATAGGATTGCTAGGACAGCATGTAGTAATTAAAGACAAGAATCGTGACTTATTGTTGACTCTGGTACTGAAAGTTAGGATGGGCCGTCTTTCAATTGCCAGCAAGGGCATGAAATACAGAACAGCCTTGTAGTTTGCAAAGCATTTGTGAACCAAGTAATTGATATTAACCTTCAGATCTGTGACACCAGGCCAGGAAGTAATGAAGTGATAGGAGTTCTCTTTTTTTCAAGCTCAAAGTCAAGAAAGTTGTTGCAACTGCATAAATTGTGTTTAGGGCTACAATCTTTGTAGTACTATGCTAGAAATTTTGAACCTGTACTTTTAGAATTAAGCTTCCCAAGTTTGGAGAAACTCTGTGTTATATACCCAACTTAGAACAATACGGAAACTTTCAAAGGTGAAACACCATCTGTCCACCCGTGAGTTAAAAGAAACCAACAACAGCACATATAAACACCTTGATCCTGCAAAGCCTCACTCATGTGAGTAACCGTTTGAAGAATTGGCCCATGTTTTAGAACCTGTTTTATCTTTTTTTCCCCAAGCAATGCTATGATGTTGCTTTCTTGTGTTACAATTCATTAATAGGCAGGTCTTTCATTCCCAACTCATGCTCTTGTGCAGTGATGGGACTAGACTGTGTTCAGAGCTAAAGTTTTTTCTCTTTGATCCACATTATGGAACAAAATAGCCTTAAAGTGATCCGCCAGGTGGATCAGACATTAGAATTTATCCCACATGTTGCTACTTCATTTTGGACTGACAAGTGCAAAACTTTCACCCTTTTAAAAATCACAGCCAAGATTTTCAGTACGGACTAATGATTTTGGGTGCTCAACATGAGATGCCTTATAAAATGCCTGACTTTCAGAGGGTGGGTGCTCAGCCCTTTTCTGAGAATCAGACCCCGTTAAGGAGGTCTTAAGCTGGACGCTCAAAAATTGAGACACCCTAAATTACTAGTCACATTTCTGTATGTTCACGTTTATTCGCTCTGTAAACTCGCCAGCTTCTGGGTGCCGATGTCTTGGATCCTGCAGATTGGTGTGGGTGTGTAATCTCCCAGGCAAAAATCAAAGAGCCCCCATGAATTTCAATGAACACATTTACAATCATTAAGCAGCAGCAGCTGGTTGTGAAGGGGAAGCAGGAGTATATTGTGTACTGCTCAGAGCCTGAGTGCATTCAGGTTTGATTTTAATTTTTCGATACTTTATTCAGGGTCTGTTACTCGTACAAATATTTGTCTGTGTGAAGCTTTGGGGACAGGCAGCTCAAGAAAATAAAGTGTGTTGATTTAATTACAGGCCCGAGATATTGTATGTTGTTGGGAAGGCTTTGTTGTCTTATCTTGACAATGTTTTTCAAACTAATCCTTAGTACCCGCTAAACCATATGACCCTTCCCTGCTTAATAGGACAATGTATCTGGAAATGTTTCTGATATTCAGCCTAAATTTTTTTTTTTTTTTTAATTCTTACTCCTTACTCCTACTCATTCCCTACCCTCAACTGTACTACCCTAAATATTTCCTCTTCGATGTTTACTCCAATATCAGGTATATTGTTATCATCTCTCTCCCTTCTTTTTAAGCTCTTGATTTGTCAGGCTATAGATATGGTCCAAATTCTTCTACATCCTTGTATGACCCCCATTGCCTTAGTGTGTGATCAGCTCACAACTTTCATACATTTATTTTCATAACACCTCTGAGGTAGAGAATTATCTCTATATGGGGAGCAATAGCAAGGAAAGACCGTGGAACTTTTGCAAGGTCACACAATCAGTTTTTGGTAGAGCCAGGAATTTAACCTAGGTCTCTAGAGTCACAGACGCAGGCCTTACCCACAGAACCGAACTTCCTACCTTGCTTAAAGCTGATCTCAGTAGAGTAGTTTTACACGGGTGTAACTGAGTGCAGAATTCTGTCCAAATCATTCCTAAAGAGTTAGGCTCTCTTATCAGAACTGCCTCTTAATTGTCAACATCTTTCTTATAAAGAAGTGCCCAGGACTGAACACAACTAAATGTTTGATATTTATTATAATTATCAAACAACGATGTCATACAGAAGTTACACTTGGGTATGTAAGAGCAGTGTCCTTCATTTTCCCCCCTAACACGTTGTATAGCGTTCCGATGCGCTGTGAAACAGCTGTCAAATCCCACATCTGAGGGAGCTACATTTCAGTGCTGATTCTCCTACAGATTGTGTATTGTTTAAGTAAGTTTGATGAAAGGCTCTGTTTTAAATATAAAGTGATACTAATCATCATGGGCTTCATGCTGTGACATTCCTGAATGGAAACTATTACATATGCCCTATTTGAGTAGCATTATTGGCATTGCTTATAGCTAAGTTACTTTCAGAGCTAACAGTGGTTCTAAAAATTCAACACTTTACTTAATTATTCTCCTTGAATACAGGACTATCATTTATTATTTGTACAGCAGCAAACACAATGAGGTGCAACTTGTTTGTGTTCTTTAGGTGCTACTGCAATATAAATGTTAAATGATGGTGATAATAGTAATTCACAGCTGTGACCCTGTCCCTGACAGTGTGTGCTAAAATTAAATGTCTTCAATATTTTTTGCAGTATTGGGCTGGTTCAACAACAGTGATGATCAAATAGCAGCTGCCAACCTTGCATGAGGTGTCAGGGTTTCAGTTGTAGTTTAAACTTCACCACAAGACGCCAAGCCCAGGATGTGATTCGAACAGAGCATCTCAAGCCAAAAGCCAGACAACTTCAAATTGCAAGGCTGAATTCAGAAATCGGGAGCTTAATTCCTGTCTGCAGAATTTTTCAGACTTTAAATGCCTGAACCAAAGCCCATGAAAGTCAGTGGAAAGAATCCCATTGATTTCAGTGGGCTTTCAATCGAGACCTAAGTCTCTAACAAATGTAGTGGGCCAGTGCCTTCTTCAAACACATATCTTGACTGCTGAGCTATGCACAGTGGGTAGAACTAGGAACAGGTGGAAAGGAAGGAATCCTTTTCCAGGCTGCTGTAGAAAACAGAACATGGTTGCCAACATGTAGAAATGTGTGGTGATACCCTGGGCCTACTGAAGTCAGTGGGACCAGGATTTTACCCCTCGTGTGTACCATTGCTTTTAGCATCTTCTACAAGCTTTTGTCATGTGTGCTTATGGCACATTATTACCTGGGATGCCTTATTCTTTTCCATGGCTAGTTTCCCTTTGACTTACTTTGCATTCTGTTATGTATTTGCAGTTCATTTGAGAACAAAATGCAGTGTGAATGCCGTACCGGCACTTTTGCTTGTGTGGACCTTTTTTATGACTTAAAAGAAGTTTCCTTAAACCAGTGGTCCCCAAACTTTTTTCCCCCCCCCCCCCGCCCTTATCTGGTCCATGCCCCTCCGCCCCCTCCCTCCTGGGGGCTGCGGTCTGGAGCAGGGGCTGGGTACAGGACCAGCACCTCAGTGGGGAGCCAGGGCCGGGGCCAGAGCTGTGATAGGGAACCGGGGTTGGGACCAGGGCCAGAGCTGTGGTCAGGGGCCAGAAACAGGGCCATGGCTGGGAACCAGGAGCCAGGAACCGTGGCCAGGAACCATGGCCGGGAGTGGGAACCAGGAACTGTGGCTGGGAACAAGACCAGCGCTGCAGCTGGGCCCACTGTCAGGGCTCGGAGCTGGGCGACGTGGCCAGGAGCAGAACCTTGGCCAGGAGCAGAGCTGGGAGCAGAGTGGGGTTGGGTGGTTCTCTTCTCCCCCCGCCCTCCTCCCCGTGGGGGCTGGCCCAAGCCAAAGGTTCAGATTTGGTTTCAATATGACATTAAATGGGAAATCCACTGTATACTATTGCTTTTAGCATCTTTTATAAGCCTTGCAATTCAATGGGATTTGGGCACATAAACACCTTAGACACATTTGAAAATCTCAGTCTCACTGATCATATGCAATTTGTCAAATGGTCCTTATGAAAGTGGGGAATGCAAATGATAACTTCGTCAGTTTTGCTTGCACTTGTTATAATTACAGGAGTCAAGACATGTTATCTAGTGCCTCTGAATTATAGCAAAAAAATTGAATACACTAAGCAATAATACATGTAACTAATACTAGAGGCTGATGCTTCTTGAGAGTTGAAGGTACCTGGGCTTTTTCTTCATGCCTTACAGTGCATATAAGGAATCTGATTATCTGGATTAGCCAAATTATTTTACAAAGTGTAATTGCTTAGATATCTGGAGTTTTAGAAAATTGGAGGTCAGACTCAGTGCTAACTCAAATCAATGTAATCAATCCCTTTGACTTCAATAGGTCCTGAGTGCATTTATTTCTCAGGAAAGCAACCAGAGTGTAGGAAACTGAAGTCTCTTCCCTCCACAACGAGGACAATATGAGTTGTGGTAAAAGAAGCTTTCCTATTCTGCCCAGTCAAGGTGTTCTATAAGAACCACTTCCAGGAGTGAGAAGCTAGTTTAGCATCCATAAATATTTGTGGCCTAGTCCAAACCTATTGACTTCAATCAGTGCGTTCCATTGACTTCAGTAGGCTTCGGACCAGGTCCCAAATCCTTGGTCTCAGCTGAGACTACCAGCAAAAATGCCAGTTACGATGGTGGTGTAAACTGGTGGGCAAACTCACCTGTTGGGGTGTAAGTAGAATAATGCCCCCGACAACCAGTCAGTCCAAGACCTTTTCCTTAGAGCTGCCTTGATTTCTAAATAGGAGTTCCAGAACAAGAGCAAACAAACTCACAGTCCTGGGCGCTAACTAGAGGTGACTGGAATTTCTTTTTACCCCGCAGAAAATTTTGAGGTTTCATCAAATATATTTGAGGAAAGCAGAGACTTTCTGGAAAAAAAAATCATTTTATCGAAAACCCAATTTTCTATTTAAAAAAAAAAAAAAAAGTTTTGATGGAAAATGTTTGACCGCCTGAGGCTTTCTTTGCTTCCACCAGCCAGGAGGGGAGAGGGGACACACTCCCTTTATTTCTTGGCTACTGTGGAGAGAGACCCCATATGACCTTCCTGACCCTGGGTCTCTTCTGTCTGCTGGCTCTACCACAGAGACAGGAAGCCTTTTATCTGGCTTTCTGCAGGGAACATAAGAACGGCCATATTGGATCAGACCAAAGGTCCATCTAGCCCAGTATCCAGTCTTCCGACCGTGGCCAATGCCAGGTGCCCCAGAGGGAATGCACAGATGCTTGCTCCTTGTCATGTGTCAACTACAACTCCCAGTTTTAAAGGACCCAGACCAACACATTGGGGTACATGCATACACCCAAATACCCAGGTGCAGGTGGCTTTTATGCTGTGAATACCTCTTCAGTAAGAACTGGACTGAGATCACCATCGTACTTCATGTGAGACACCCAACAGTCATGAGATGGTAATAGTAGCTTTTGGCTACAATTAGTAGGACCTGGATTTCCTTTGATAATTGAAAGGTGAAGGACTGTATCCTATTACCAGGCCTGGGAGACATCCACCCTCCTATACTGGGAGAAACATACTGAATACACCTATATTATCCCAAAGAACACATTTGCCTGGTCTTTGTTTAAAAATTATGACTTAGTTTTTCAAAGCTGCGTAAGGCATTTGAGAATTGAACATTCTAACCCCCCCCCCAGGCAGCTTTGAAAGTCTCCTCCTAATGCGATTGCCAAACCTCCAGTACTGAATAAATAGCCCTCTAGTTATTACCGGATATGTTCATGTTCTATATGTAATATGTATTTTAAAAAAAATATTAACATGGTTTTGGCAAAACATACCATTTGGCTAGCTTTCTAGCTCTAGGATTAAGCGATTTTTGTGGTTTCTTCATGACATGCTATGAAAGGGCTTCACTTTACTAGGATCTGGTGCCAGGTTTTGTGCCTATTAAGACCTTTGCCAGATCATGTTGCTCTTGAGTGAAACTAAAAATAATATAGGAATTGTCTCTTGCCTTCATTGAGTCTGTTTTTACTGTGCAGCCTTCCTGGTTGTGTGTGTGCCTGTGTGTGTTTGTCGTTTTTTTGTTTTTAACTAGCCAGTCCATATATATGGTGACTGCTCAGTTCTGACATACCATTTTGGCAAAATAGGCTGACCCAAAGGAGACCTTGCTCGTGTCATGTAACTCCATCCCCACCACTTTGATGTTGAAGTAGGCCAGCAAGCTTATGTGAGGGCAAATGCTGACGCTATGGATAAAATTGCTTAAGTTTTCCCACCAGGGTTGGTGATACACAGTCATAGGCTGGTTGTGATTCAGCTGCTTGTTTCTCCTCATAGGTGCAATCTGCTTATTGGCTTTGCTACCAAGTCAGCCTTTTTGTGAATGTCAGTGTGAATAATCAGTAGGGTGATGTGTGTATGGTAGATGGGCGGAGGTGCGTGGGGGGTGGGAAAATAGGGCAAGGGGAAAAGGGTTGGGACTTAAATGACCTTTGTAAATGTCTTTCCGTACCCTTTGTTGCTTGTAACGGAGATGTAACTTGGGTGCAGATGACAATTTAACCTGAAGCTCTGTTCTTTCCACAGTGGGTAAGCCTCACAAGTGTAACTACTGCGGCCGGAGCTACAAGCAGCGCAGTTCGCTGGAGGAACACAAGGAACGCTGCCACAACTATCTTCAGAATGTCAGTATGGAGGCTGCTGGGCAGGTCATGAGTCACCATGGTGGGTGGAAACAATGTTCAGGAGCCTCCTGTACCTCGGAGTGACTTCTGCACTTATTTCATGTTTGTTTTTCTCCGTATTTTTTTTTTTTAACTTAAAATAACCTCATTCTTCCCAGAACAGTTACGTTTAAATATTTCTTAAGAAAGACAGAAACCGTGCATGAAATCCTGGCCCTACTGAAGTCAACAACAAAACTCCCTTTGACTTCAGAGGAGCCAGGATTTCACCGTGTGTGTGTGTGTGTGTGTGTGTGCACGCGCCTATATGGATGTGTGTGCATAATATAGATTATATTTTTCATAACTGTGTGTGTGTACGTATCTATATGGATGTGTGTGTGTAAATATAAAACGTGTTATTTGCCCACCCTTTAACATAATCGATTATGAGAAAAACAAAATATTGTAGTCTTTGTAAAAACAAAGCTTCCGCGTTGCAAGTACGAAAGTAGAATTTGGCAAGATTGGTAAATGTAATGTATATAAAATGTGTATCTGTCACTATTTTTACATAATAGGCATGCTGTATGTGTAAATCGTATAGTGAAAAAGATTATTGAGACTTTTTTTGTGTAGTATAAAGTGCTTGCAAAAGAGGATATAAAAAGCAGGTTATGAGAACGTAGTTTTATCTTTAGTGGGCGGTAAAATTTAAAAAAAAACATAATTTTTTTCAGACTCTCGAAATTATTTTTGGTTTTAGTTTTTGAAGTGCAATTTTTTGATTTTTGAATTTTTTCATGAAATGGTTTATCCTTTTTAAAATATGTTTATTGAAAATTTTATTTTTTGATTTTTGGTATACTTTTTGAAAATATTTTTAAAATTTTGTTTAAAAAAAATCCTACCGAGTGACTAAGCTAACCAGTCAAAATTTGCAGCATTGCTAAATGAAAAAGAGGAAGGAAATTAAAAGCAGCCTGTTTTTTTCCTTTCTGTGTGTTTTTTGATTGGGAGTTTTCTGTTTGTTTTTTGCTACTGTGTAACTTTTCATTGGTCAGTTTAATCACATGGTGGAATTTTTATTTACTTAAAAATTTAAAAAGAAATTTTTTCAAAAATATATAACAAGAAGCCAAGACCAAAAAAAAATCAATTTAAATAAATTATTTCTAATAGAAAATTTTGGTGAAAAAAATCACAAGAATTTTTATAATGGGTAATTTTTTCATTAAATATTCTCCCCCCACCCACACACACACACAAAAGTTGCATTGGAAAAATTTCAATTGCTCTGTTAAATAATTTCAATTATATACCACCACCAGAAATGCCATGGAGAAGAAAATAAGCATTTAAAATCTGGTACATTCAGAAAGATTGATGTTTGTGACTAAACATTTTAGGCCTGATCTAATGCTCATAAAAGTCAGTAGAAATAGTCCCTCTGATTTCAGTGGTCTTTGTGGTCTTTGGGTCAGGGCTTTTTTGTACCCTGACTTTCAGACATACATGATCTTTTTGGACTGATAGTGTTTAAGCTAAGAGTTTACCCAGCCACACCATTCCCAAGAAGAGTCTTAGGCGCTTGTGACTTCAATGGGGCTTCTTTCAGGGGTTAAAGTTATGTCGGTGTGTGTAGTTCTTTTGAGAACTGGGTCTTTAGTGAGCTTTCTCCATAAAACGCAGTTATGAAAGCTACAAGTAAGTGCTTCAGGGATTGTGTTGTGGGAGATCTCTCCAGATTCTACTCCCCTTCTAGTCAAAAACACTTATCTTTGCCAGTGTTGAGACAGTATTAGATTTGCTTGGAAGGAACTACTTAAAGGTGAAACATAGACTGTGCGGGCCAAGTTCTTAGCCTTTTCTACACCTAGAAGATTCACAAGTTTTAACTTAAATCCGTTTTTCAACCAATTTAAGTTAGACCGGTCCAAACCCCTGTCTGAACACTCTTAGGGTTTTTGTACACTACCGCCTAAGTGGATGTAAGTGATGTTGCTCAAGGGTGTGAAAAAAAACACCACCCTGAGTGACGTAACTTACATCGGGTGTCTTGCTCAGGTGGAGTAATTACGTCGACGGGAGAGTGCTCTCCCGTCAATGTAATGTGTCTTCACTGGACGTGCTACGTCCGCACTGCTGCATCAATGCAGGGGCACCAATTTAATGTGGTAGTGAAGACAGGCCCTTAGTCTGGTTTAGTTTAGTTTGTCTATTCTTAATGGGTTTAAATTAATCTGGAATAAATCTGGTTTAAAGTCAAATAAGAGCATCCACACAGCCATTCAATGGGTTTAATTAAATTAGTTTAAAATCACACCTTAAGTGAATCCAGTGCAACTTTCTCATGTAGACAAGTCCTTTGGTGTTTAAATCTCCTGCCATACAAGTGAGTAAGGGAGTACAAGGCCCACCCCGCTATGTGGCCAACCTGTTTCTGCTTTGGGCAAGGTGGTGAGGAGCTGGGTCAGCAAGCTCTTCGAATCCACAGCTTGACCCAACAGTGAGCAGAGTCTGGTCTACCAACATGCCTGCCAGCGTAGCTTAGCCAACGAAGGAGGGGATGTAATCCCTGCCCTATAAAAGTGACTGCAGCAACTTCCCTCCTCTCTGGAGCTCAGGGGAAAACTAGAAGGATTGGTGACTGACTGAGACACAATTCCTTCCCACAGCCTCCCCGAAGGCGGCACAGCTATGCGGTGCCCCTTACAAAAGGGCTAAAAGTTAGGTCTTAGTCTACCGCTAAGAATGTATTGTGCCGATATTTCCTTCTGGCCCTTGCCATACTGTGTATTTTTCAAGATCAGTATTGTTGTGAGCTAACTGATTGGGGGGTTCGATATCTTGGAATTACTCAGCATCACCCTGAACTTGAGCTTTCTTGTGTGTCTTTGTAACTTTTTTCTCATTTACTATGTTTCTGGAGATACACCCAGCATGGGATTACCCAGTGCTTTTCTTAGCTTATGTTACCAGAATGAGCCATAATATATTTGCTTGGATCTATGAAACCACCGCAGCATAACTGACTCCTACCTACAATTAGCAAAGTGATTCTCTGGGGCGGTCCTGCAATGAGCTTTTTATAAAAAGCTGGGGGTGGGGATTTTCTTGTCCCCACCAGTGTCTTGCTGTTGGAGGAAGGGGAGCCCAGCTGTTTGTGCTGGGACCCATGCATCCTTGCCAATGATTAACAATTTGTTTTGCCAAGATGAGCTGTTCTAATAAGCTGGGGGCCCCCCCTGGAGGAGTGTTTATGCATTCTGCTCAATTTGGTCCTTCATTAATTCATTTACTCATTCATTCTCACAACAGCCCTGTGAGGAAGGTAAGAATAATTGTCTCTGTTTTCTAGATAGATAAATCACCTAACTAAAGCCACAAAGGGGGTTAAGTTATCAGAGCATGGGTTAAAATGCAGAAGTTTCTGGCTCTCACTCTCTTGCTTAGTCCAGTAGCATGCCACTGACGTGCCCTTTGTGGCTAGAAGCCATGCAGCCTGCTACAGCAATGCAGGTAGCTCACTTGTAGACAACTTGCCAGAAGAAAGTTGCCATGAGGTAGCAGGCTGGGCAGTGCTGGTCCTCCCAGGTGAAAAATTAGTCTGGGGACCTCTAACTCTAGGTTTCCTGGGTCCCAGCCCTGTGTGAGTATAATGGAGACCAGTGCTGGATGTCTATAGCAGTGATCATGAATAATCTGTGATCTTTAAGAAAAATCAAAGACAAACTTTCAATCTTAGCTACGCATTTATACCAGTTTACAGATTCTACTTAAAACAAACAAAAGGAAGTATTTTTTCACACTATGCACAGTCTGTGGAACTCTTTGCCAGAGGATGTTGTGAAGGCCAAGAGTATAATAGGGTTAAAAAAAAAAAACTAGATAAGTTCATGGAGGATAGGTTCATCAATGGCTTTTAGCCAGGATGGGCAGGGATGATGTCCCTTACCTCTGTTTGCCAGAAGCTGGGAATGGGCGACAGGATGGATCACTTGAGGATTGCCTATTCTGTTCATTCTCTCTGGGGCACCTGGCATTGGCCACTGTCAGAAGACAGGATACTGGGCTAGATGGACCTTTGGTCTGACCCAGTATGGCCGTTCTTATCTTCACAGAGAAAAAGGCTAGAGAAATTCTTCAAAACAGATGCTTCACGGTTACTCTTTCTTATTTTTGGGGTCATAAATAAGCAAAGAGAGGGAGTCCAGTCCTCTGCAACCCCCAAAAGTCAGCTTGACACATTACAGATGATGGGTCCTTTTATTCCTACATAATTGAGTAGAATTTGGGTTTCAATGCCGACTCCAGGGAGTTCTTCCCACCAGGATTCATGAGAATTTCCCCTGTCATTCTTTTTTTAATATCGTTAATGTGAGCTGAGCAAAGGAGGCTGAGGGTCAAGAGCCTCAGCTGATGTAAACCAGCATAGCTTTACTATTTCAAACAACATTCAGGGACTAAACATGTCCTGAGTGACTGTTTTTTACTTTTGTTATGCAGTGTTCTCTGTTGCTCAAATTATACACAGACTCCTATTACATGTGTGTGATTTCATACAACTAAAAAAAACCCCAAACTAAAAGTTGTCCAGCCTTTTGATCTACAGTCCCCTTAGTTTCAAGGAAATGGAGGCTTTGAAGCAGTGTTCCTCAACTCTTGTCACCCTGAAGACTGTCTAGGTCTGTGTACTGAAAGGATGGGCTAACAAGTTAGTGTTACTTTTAATATCCTCTCTTGCAAATGTCAGAGGACACTCAACATCTTTGCTTAGGCTCCAGTACAGGAAAGCACTTAAGTGCCTTCTTAAGTCCTTCTCCTATCAGAAAAGCACTTAAGCATATCCTTTGCAGGACTTCGTATTTGTTGAATAGACATGCTTTGCAGAACTTGGGCCTTAGTTGTGAGCATGTGTTATCTTTCTTGGTTTGTTTTTCTATTTTATAACACTAATATTCCTCAGTGAATTATGTGGACTTTGGTTTTTGGCTTTTACTTAGGTATTGATTTTTTTTTCCCCTTTAAAATTAAAAGCAAATCCAAACAGGGTGCCTCATGTTACAGCATACAGGAAATAGGCATCTGATTACTCATTTGTCAGTTGTTTCTTAACGTATATGATGCATTCCTTTTTTTAAAAACATCAAATAATAGATCTCGATTTTAAATATTTGCAATGACATGATGTTCAGTTTCACCTTTCAAGTTTCCATGCTGGCAACATCTAACCAATCTAATCTTGACTTGCCTGTGGTTTAACAAATTAAGAGTGGTTGTTTTTGTTGCTGTTGCTTTTTCTGAAATCTACATAACCAACCACATTTTGGCAATTTATCTTCCCAGTACCATAAATATTGGAGAGGGTCAGAAACAGTAATGTTTCCGCTTGGAACATTGGCAAAGGTCCCATGCCCTAGTCTCGTTTTGAACCAGATAATAGAGTCACCACCTTTTGTTAAATGTGGAGCAACCCTCTTACTATCAGTTTCAGAAATATGAAAGCAGGTACTGTATTGACGATATTCCACAGAGGAGTCTGAGCAAAATCCTTGCCTAATGTATTGATTGTAAGATGTTTCTGTGAACATTGTAACGCGTTCCTCGCTTTCCATGGAAGAAAGAAGTCCAGTTGTATGTTGGTCAAATTTCACCTAGGAAATTTCACATACCTTTATCCAAGACACGGGTGTTGGCATTTGTGTCTTTGAAAATCTCCCCATGTTTTCAATACATCCCTAAATAGGCCTAATGTAGGATTCTATGGAGCAGCCCAAGCTACCTAAGTAGTCTTCCTAAATCTAGTCTGCTGTCTGTTACCCCTAGGGTGACCAGAGGTCCCGATTTTATATGGACAATCCCGATATTTGGGGCTTTTTCTTATATAGGCTCCCATTACCCCGCCACCCCCGTCCCGATTTTTCATACTTGCTACCTGCTCAGCCTAGTTACCCCAAGCCTTGAAGTCTGCACTGGGTATTAATTAGGTCACTTGCATACCACACACCATTTTTGTAAACATTGGTTTCATCTTGTATTTGTGCTATTTCTCTTCCATTATTTTCACTGGTGCCAGCAGGATTCCCTGGTAAATGAGAAATCATTGTGTTTCTCAGTGGGAGCATCCTGTACAAATAAAAAGGCAGCAGCGTAAATCATTTTACAGTGTATGCTGGATTCTAAGACTCAAAATATTCAGCTTCCCTAGCAGCACAAACACAAATGGAATCAAAGGAATAAATTGTCCCGTGTTCTTGATTGTCTGAGTTGAGACGTTCACCAGAACAGGTCTTTTATTTCGTAATTGCCGAGTATTTGCTCTTCCTTTTTAGGAGGCAAAGGCAATGCTTTTATCATCTCATTTTAATGTGTATTGTGCTACCAAATCGCCACGTATTTAAGAATAGGAGATTCATTAGCAGTGATATCAGTGGAGTCACAATGGAGTAATGCAGTGCTGAATCATCTTGTGGCCTCCACACAGACTACACTCATGCGTGAGGAGTACATGATAAAGTCCTTGGGAACTGAGTTGTGTGAGGAAAAAGAAGGGAACAATAGAAGATTTAGGGTCCAATCCTGCTCCCCTTATTCTGGCAAAATTTCCTTTGACTTCAGTGGGAGTTTTGCCTAAGTAAGGAGAGCAGGATGGGGCCCTCCGGTCATACAGATTAGAGCAATTGTTTGTTCTGCCATTCCAGAAACCTGTTTCGGTTTGCTGCCCAAGAATCTTTCTTAAGTATAAATCATAATCATAGCGCTACTAACCTCCAACTAGCACAAAGACACTGATGGTTGAACTTGTTCAACCAAAGCTATCTTCTGTGGATGAATCAGAGCCAATGAGTCTATTTATTAGATTCAATGCTATGGAACAAGTGAAACAACTGGAATTGCCTTTTGTCATGCATAAATTCTTCAGCCTACTGTGATGAATTGGAATGATTCAGAAATTGTGGGCCTGATCCTCAGCTGGTGACAGTCAGTCAGATAGTTCCACTGAAATTAACTAATCTTCTAGTGCTTGTAAATGAGAAACCACAAGAAAACAAAGTATTGCTCAAGTATTAGGTGAGCAGTCATAAGTTTGTTTTTTTCCAGCTAGGCACATAAAAGTAGTTGGCGGTCCGTGGAGTACTTGCTGTTCATGTGCGTTTGGGGCCTGCTCCTTATTTCCAGCTGAGAGAATCAGACCAGGCATTAGATGAAGGGTGAAATAAGCAATAACAGAAGGTGTCATAAACTTCTCTTTTTTGCTTCAAAGACAGCTGAAAATACATACCTATTTCCCAAGTATTCCTCCTCCATGTAAGTAGTTCCTGTAGCTGCCACAGGGATGTTATTCAGTGGGTAAGGAGGGTGGGTAGATGTCCACAAGGCATCTTGACATTCATTGGTGATTGAGGCTGTAAAAATGTTTGAGAACCTCTGTTTTATGCCATTCACCTAAACCGGAAAACGATGAGATGATGATCTTATAAATTGGATGCATTATGGCTGGAAGAGTAGCAGTCTCATGCATGGAAAAAGGACATATACACTAAAGCCCACATTTTCAAAAGAGGACTTTGATTTTGTAAGCCTCCATTTTTGGGTGCTCAACTTTAGCCAGAAGAGGCCTGAATCTTCATTGCCATGCACCTTTTGACAGGGAGCAAAGAGAGTATAAAATGCTACCAGCACACAAGGATAGCACTTCACGCTCACTGTGCACTGGTGTCACTGAATACACACGGTGGAAGGCAACGGAGAATCAGGTCTCAAGGGTGACTTTCAAAAGTGCAATGCACGTGACAGCTCCCACAGGGAAGCACTCAAAATCGGAGGCCCACATTTGAAAATTTGGCCCTAACTGCTCAAACTTTAATGCTGTTTCGTTGCCAATTGTATTCCTTGCACCTTGTTTCACTGGTATTTTAATATGCACTATAGTCTACAGGGCTCAAAATAGTTAGTGCCATCTCTTAAGTGTAGCCAGACCTGTCTGATGTGACTTTTTGGTTTTACGTAGTACCTCCTATGGAAGATGGTAAGGAACAAGAGCCTGGGATGGACAACAATATTTCTCTGGTGCCTTTTGAGAGACCTGCTGTTATAGAGAAGCTGACAAGCAACATGGGAAAGCGTAAAAGCTCCACCCCACAGAAGTTTGTGGGTAAGCTTGAGAGAGCATTTTTATTATTCTTAGTGAGTAGGAATAGGTTATTTGTTAACTCCTAAGAACAGTCAAAAGATCAAAGGGGAAAACTGCACTCTCAGAATTGAGCGTGATTGGGGAGGGCGGGCAGGGGAAACAGTTGAGAGATGATTAAATCAAAGCAGAAAACAACCTAAAAGTGATTTGAAAGTGACTGAATTACAATACTGTCAACCCTAAAACTCATGAGTCAGGGCCCCAAAATCTTGAGATTTTAAAATATACATTTTGGGTCTTTTTCTTTACCTTTTGGTGTTTGAGCCTTTAGGGTGCATTTGGGTCACAATTTCGAACTTTTCTCTGCCATCATGAGGGCTAGAGACTTGTTTAGTGAAAGCTGAGATTCTCATGTAATCACCTGACTCTGGGAGCTGGAGGCTAAAAAATAAACCCTCAACTAACTCAAGACTTGTGATAAACCTGTGAGAATTGGCAACACTGAAATTACCTCCCTGATATGCATGGGTGTGAAAGTGACACGTTGCAGCTTTTATTAAAAGAAGCCCCTATTCCAAATGAAACAACACATTTCTTGATCCTTCAGAGCTCATACACAAGTTATTGGGTTCAATACATGGGATAACTGGGTGAAATTTAAGGACATGTTGCACAGGAGGTCAGATGAGATGATCTAATGGTCCCTTCTGACCTTAAACTCCATGAAACTATGAAATACAAGACCGCATCGGACCACTTTTATTTATTAGCCATTTATTTTAGAATCTCTGGCCCAGACTTAACTGTTTGTATCTAGGTTTCCTATACCTCAGAATGTTAAGGAGTTCTTGTTAAACTATAGCACAAGATGCTGTCGTAAACATTACCCATGTTAGGCTGTAGCTTGTGGCTTTATGCTGCAGCTCACATTGTTGTGGAGGTTGGGCGACATTATGCTACAGCAAGAGCACCTGCTGGTGTTTGGACTGGGACAGAATTCTTCTGGGGAAGTGCATGTCACAGCAGTGACTCCACTACGCTTTAGAAAGGGGTAACATATGTTTTCCACCCCCAGTATGAGGCCCGTCTTGCTGGTGCAGAATTTTCAGGGCTCATACTCTCATCCCGTCCACTATGAGGAGTCTAAGGGCTGGTCCACACTAAGCCCCCAGTTCGAACTAAGATACGCAACTTCAGCTACATGAATAACGTAGCTGAAGTCAAAGTATTTTAGTTTGAACTTAAAGGTACTTACCGCGGGTCCACACACGGCAGGCAGGCTCCCCCATCGACTCCGCCTACTCCTCTTGCGGAGCAGGATTACCGGCGTCGACGGCGAGCACTTCCGGGATCGATTTATCACCTTTAGACAAGACGCGATAAATCGATCCCAGAAGATCGATTGCTTGCCGCCGAACCAGCGGGTAAGTATAGACGTACCCTAACACTGACAGCAGTGCTAGGCTCCTACAGTGCATCACTGGTCAAGACTGTGCTGAGTTCTTTGCATCTCCTCTCTCCTGCTCCCTTTTGCACCAGCACAGGGTCAGGAACAATGTGACCCATAAAGAGAATGTTGTGGAGTTTTCTTTTTACTTGGGTTAAAATTAGCACTTCTTGGATAAAGGCATATGTTTCCTGGGATTCTTTTGCTTTTGTTGCCTATGTGAAAAGTGGTCTGAAGGGATTAGTGTGCATAAGAACTGGTGCAGAGGCACTGGTATTGTTTAGTCCTCAATACAACAGTTAGGTGCTGAATTGGAAGGGGGGGAAAAGGAGTGGGTTCTCCACCCACAAACCAAACTCTGACCACTTGAGATGGTACAACATGACCCTACTCACAGTAGATCTTCCTGATATGATCATCCCTCTCCTTACATGCTTTGATCAACAGTGACATAGTTAACATTGTTGACACTTAAATTGTCATCATTAGACTTCAGGATTACAACCACAGGTGAAAGGAAGGAGGGCAGGTCACACCTCTTTCAGAGCTGTTGTTTCAGATTATCCGCAGACTCATGCAGACATTATTGCTTTGGTGGCACATTTTTAGGATTCTTTTTGCAACCATAAGGCTAGAGAGAGACTTAAAACAAAATCTCAAGCACACTATGAAATCCACCAGAGGAAAAACGTCCCCATGAACCAGCACCATTTGCTCCTTTGAAGTTCACTGCACGGATCGAGATAACTCTGAGTCATCCCCATGTTCTGGGTGGCTTAAACTAACTGAGTTCTTTTAAAATGTAGATTGTGGACTCTGTAGAACATAGAGGATTCATTTTGTCTACCCACTTGTGAGAACCCCAAACTATCATTGTCTTTAAAGGCCTGCTTAGTGCTTTGAAATCATTGGATGGAATACATTATAGAAGTACAAATGGTTATCATTATCTTGGGTAGATTTTTTTTCTTTGTAAGATTGAGACTATTCACCTCTAGGCCCAACAAATCCACTGGCTCTGAGAAAGGGTGGAGACGGGGCCAGTGCTACCACTAGGCGAACTACGCAGTGGCCTAGGGCGGCAAGTGGTTGGGGGCGCCCGGGGCTGTCCTCAGGCATAGGCAGCTGGGTAGGGCACCTGAAAATTTGGGGCACCACTGGGTCTTAATGTCCACCCTCCTGGTTTTCCTATCCCTGTTCTGACCCTTCCTGCCGGCTCTGAGTCTTCCTGGGAAGGGGATCTAGTAGTTAAAAGAGAAACAGTCTCCAGCCTGCCAGACCTATTAGCACAAGACTGAAACTGTTAAAGAGCCATTCAAGGAGTAATGAAGACATTTAACAGGCATTTGCCAACCCGCAGGTATCTACTGTCAGTTTCTGAATGTACTGACAAAAACAGTTGTGCATGACTGTCATATTTACTCAGAACATGTCAGTCTACAGGACCTTAGTGTAAAATTTGCTTTAAAAATATTTCATTAGTGAGTTGGTGACGATTATAAAATCACATCTCTAAAAAATCCTTGCATAGATTTTTAGATGCACAATCATCTTTAGCCTTAAATGCTTGGATCTTCAGACATATGGTTTTTTAAATAAATTCTTCAAAAGACCACCCTTATCTAAAATACACATTTTAATTATTATAGTAAAAAAACTTACTTCCAAAGTCTTCCTGTCCTTTCTGTCCATCCATTTCTCCCTTCACCCCCTTTCTTCCCCCCCCCCACCCCAATTGAAGGAAGCAACAGCCCTTTGCTTCCAGATAGCTGAACAAAGAGTTTCCCTTTCTTTACTTCTGACTATCTGATGAACTAGTTTTAAGCAAAATCAGTACCTTAGTAAGATATAAAGTCCTTTGTTATCCCTAAAATTGGAAACATATTTTTTAAAGTTGGTGAAATTTCATAAACAGGTGTATTGTTATGGAGATCACACACAGTAAATGAGTGTTCCCTTTTTCTAAAAGCAATGAACATTGTTATGAACACACTAAACCTCTGTGACTGATTCATTTAAAATAATGTCTGTTTCAGTGGGTTAAATATGATTACTTTATGAAGGCTTAAGAGTACATTTTAAATGTAAAATCAGCTTAGAAATACTGATTAAGAAAATGTAAAACAGAGAAGAGCTGCATCATGTATTCCATAATATTTAATGTCGTATTCAGCAAGACAGCTGACTCACCCTTACTACAAAGTTTTTGCAAATAAATGTCTGACAAACTTCAGGGCATATCAAAAAACCTGTGACTGACATTTTTTTATTCCCAATTTTAGTGCTTTTAATTAGGTACCTTCTGCATGTCCATTCTGCGTGAGGGAGAGGGTACAGGGGTCTCTGTGGGGAACTGTGACTCTCCGCCACAGTGAGGCGGGCTGGGCGTCTTGTTATTCTTTCTGTCTTGTCCCTCCGCCCCCTCAGGCTGCCGTCGGGCAAAGGGGCACCAGCTTAATAATACTGCATAGGGCCCCATAAATCCTAAGGATGACCCTGGGGGCGCCAAAAAGTGGTGCTCTGGCTCGGCAGGGAGAAGCCGCCTTCCGGAGGCACCAGAGAGCCAGAGCGTTGGTTTGCGGGGGCGGTGAGCCCCAGCCAGGGAGGAGCTGGCGCGGCACAGGGGAGCAGGAGCCCTGCAAAGGCGGTGGCACCGCTAGCGGGGAGCAGCCGCGCCCCCGCCTCTCCTGCCCAGGCTGCGGCCTGGTGCCTGCCCCGGGAGCTCCTGCAGGCTGCAGCAGATGCATGCGGGCAGAGGCCCCCGTGCGCCCCCCAGATCCCCCCTCGCCACACTCGGGCTCTACAGCTCCCGGGCATGTGAGCCGCCGCCTGGGGGCAGGGCCCTGAGCCTGCTCCGGGAGGGGCAGCGGCAGCTCACACTCCCAGGAGCGGCAGAGCCTGAGCACCGTGAGGGGGGAGCCAGGGGGATGCACGGGGGCCTCTGCCCACATGCATCTGCTGCAGGAGCCCCCAGAAGGCAGCTCCTCCCTGCCTAGCTGCTGCAGCGGCCCAAGCCTGGCAAAGCCACTGAGTGGACTCGGGGCGGGGGCCGCCGGGGTGGGGTGGGAAGGGCTCACAGGGGGGCTGTGCACCCTCCAGGAGAGTTCAGGGGGCGGGGAGGGGGGAACCTGGTCTGGGGAGGAGCCCCTGGGCACGGCTGGCCCCTGGGCACGGCTGGCCCCTGGGGTCTATAAAGGCTTGTTGGGATTTGCCCCTCAATGAACCAATGTTACGGGGCGAGGGGGCGCAAGGTGGAAGTTTCACCTAGGGCGCAAAATATCCTTGCACCAGCCCTGGGTGGAGAGGATGGCAAGTTATAGCCTCTGGTGACACCTGGTTCTTATCCAAATCCAGCTGTGGGGGGAAAAGGAACATACTGTATTGATATTAATGATATCTTATTGTTCTGACTTTCCCGCTCCCCTGGGATTGCTGTGCATGAGTTTAAAGGCAGTAATGTTTCATCTCTTCTGCAGGTCTTCTTTTCACCACACTTACCATGACCTCACTTTTGGTCCCATTCCTTCCAAATGAAATACTCAGGAAGACTTGACGACGGTCCCCTTGCTCATTGTAACATTTCCTGTGCACACTGCAAATGTGGCACTTCTTGAACACCGTATAGCGGTATTTAGGAGAAGGTCATGAAAACATACGCTTGAATTTTCCCATGCTGTATCTATCACGGCTTTTCTGCACTTTGTGGTCAGCAGTCTCTGAGGAGCCTTGGTTATGGACCACAATACGTGCGCTCTGGCTGAAATTTCAGAAGGAAGGGAAGTGGTATGCTGCAAATGGTGCTAGTAATTGCTGAGAAAGAGAATGGTTGCACCCAGTGTTGAGGCACAGAAGTTCTTGAGAGATCTGTTGAAATAGTGGAGGTATACAAAATAATGAATGGTAAGGAGAAGGTAAAGAGAGCACTTCTAGTCACTTTCTCTCCTAATACAGGAACAAGGGGATCATCAATGAAATTAAAAGGCAGCACATTTAAAACCGATGAAAGGAAACACACTTCCACACAATGCACAATTTGATTGTAAACTTCATTGCCACGTGATGTCGTTGGCGCTAAAAACTAATCAGGATTCAAAAGAGGATTGGGCACTTGTATGGTTTATAATAATATTACAGTAAGGATTAAATAATACACAAGAGTTTCAGAAGAGATTAAAAACTCTCATGCTTTAAAGCATAAGCCAACCTATAGTTAATGGGGGTAAGGAAGAAACTTTCTCCGTGGTCGGGTTATTCCATAATTGCCTATGCAGGGTTTCTTGCACCTTCCTCTGAAGCATCTGGTACTGAGTTAGGATAGTGGCTTAGATGGAGCACAGGTCTCATCCAGTATTGCAGTTCTTATGTTCCTTGATCTGGCTATAAATATATGGTTTGTTTGGTAATACACAGTTAAGATAATTAAAGGATAAACTGTTTCATCTTTCAGTTAATGTAGAGTGAGCATAATTGGAATGGAAGATCCCATAATCCTAACGAAACTCAACAGATAAATCTGACAAGTTACTTTTCAATACTTATTTGACCAAGAAGAAATTATTTTAAAATGAAAGCCATGTTAATATGTGTTGAAATGGGTGGCAAATGTTTCTTTTGTATTGTGTGGCGCATATGGTGAATTAAAATGTACTGTCCCTGTACATTTTTGCATTATTATTTATTTTTGTATGTCACGTTCCCTTTTAAAACTCAGCCCAAGATCTTTACAGTTACGGTGATACATTCTGGTTCGTAACTGAAGGAACAGAGCAATACAAGTGCTAAGCAACTCGAGTGTTTGCTTTAAGTCTGGTGGAGTTATTAAATGAGGCATGCGAAAGGAACCAAAACAAGGTCTGAGGAGCTCACCACAGAGCAAGATAATAATCACAACTGGCAGCACTTTCAGCGCAAGGATATAATGTCAATCTAGAAAATCCTGCAGTTGGTAAAGCCTAAAAAGAGAGGTTTTGAAGGCAACCAACCAACCAACCTAAAACCTATCGCATATAATTAAGCCAATCATTTTCCTGTGCTTTACCTCTCCTCATCCTGTTTCTCTGACATCTATATTGTTGAGTAAATGGGGTATTTTCAGCTCCTGTTTTTGTGTGTGTGTGTGTGTGTGTGTGTGTGTGTGTGTGTGTGTGTGTGTGTGTGTGTGTGTGTGTGTGTGTGTGCTAAATTATAACCTCACTGTGGTCAGCATTGGAGAGCCATAGTAAAGCTCTGATTCATCCAGGTGCTTTAACTTGTTGCCTGATTTGAAGCACATGAGTAATGACATTGAAGTCAGTGGGACTATTCGCGTGCTTTAGATTAGGCACATACATAAGTAGTTTGCTGTCTCAGGGTCTGAGTTCTCAAGCATAAGTGATGTGCGGACTCTGAGAATATAACCCAGGGTTTCTCAAACAGGGGCCGCCGCTTGTGTAGGGAAAGCCCCTGGCGGGCCGGGCTGGTTTGTTTACCTGCCGTGTCCGCCGGTCCGGCCGATCGCGGCTCCCACTGGCCGCGGATTGCTGCTCCGGGCCAATGGGAGCTGCTGAAAGCGACAGCCAGTACGTCCCTCGGCCCGCGCCACTTCCTGCAGCTCCCATTGGCCCGGACCAGTCAGTGGTAAATTATACCTTATAGACTTGACTTATGTCAGCGAAAGTGATATTCATTTAGCCTCTGCTGTGGATAAACTAAACTAAGACACTGATATAACAAAATCACATATCCTGATATATATATATATATATAGATTGTGTTCTCTAAAAGAGATGTTTCTTTCAGCCTGAATAATTGAGTGAAATGCAAAATTCAACCCCAACCTAGGACCTGTGGTTTCAGCTCAGCCTCCCACTACCGGCATCCACTACTGCAGTCTATGGGCAGATGCAACCACCCTTCACCACTTCTGCAGGCCACTGCATCTGCACACTTGCAGGTCTGCAGGTTTGTTAGGCCCCAGTATTGCTGCCCTGTATGGCCATTGTTTAGACAGCCCCCTCAATACAGCCCCACTGTGAGGTGTGAGACATGTTACGTGTCTCATACAGGTGCCTCTGCATCATGGCTGATTTAATCTTATGTTGAAAAAGAAAACACCTTTGGCCTGATAATCAGGTGGTGTAAACTGGTGTAGCTCCATTGATGTCAATAGAATTTCGCTCTTTTCCATCAGTCGAGGAGCTGGTCCCATATTTCCTCATTTGGAGCACAGAGGACATCATCTGATGGTTTCCAGCAGGTCTGGAATTCATACTAGCCATAGGCTTATCTAGAGTGAAGACTCAAGACTGCCTGCATGGAGGGTGCAATTCCATCCCTGGGCAGAGGGCTCACATAAGTTCTTAAGTGGCATTTGAATGGTGCCTGGTGCTGTCCCTCTGCCCAGGGGTGAATTGCACCCTCAGTCAGGAACACAGCCGGTCATCTGTAGAGGGCAGTGAGGGATTTTTTTTTTCCCCAGTGTATTCTGTGGGTTTGGGTTGGTTGTTTGGTTTGGTTTGGTTATTGCTCACTCCTCTGAAGCATCAGAGATGGCCATGACTACAGATGGACACTGGATGGGGTGGTGCTCTGAGGTGGTACAGAGCTTTCACCTCCCCCTCCCCCTAAGGTTCTCCTCTGGCTGGTTCTTGTTTACATGTTCAGGGCCTAACTGATTGCCACATATGGAGTTGGGAAGGAATTTTCCCCCAGGTCAGATTGGCAGTGACCTTGGGGGAGTTTTGCCTTCCTCTGCAGCGTGGGGCAGGGATCGCCTGCTAGGATGATCTGGGTATATCTCACTTAATCCTTTCCCTGCCACTGCAGAGGCCTAGGCACCGGTGCACCTTGGTCCCTCCTGTTTTTTGCCTGTGGCCCACCATAGTTTAGTCCCCTGAGGGCTGTAATACCTTGGTCTAATTGTGGTTGTTGGGCCTAGTGTGGAGACAGTTGGGTGGTGTGTAGTGGCCTGTGATATACAGGTCAGACTAGAGGATCTGATGGGTCCTTCTTGCCTTAAACTCTATGACTAACACAGGGTTTTTCTCTATTACAGTTGAATGTTTAGGTGACTTTCTTTTTCTCATTCATTTTGTTCTTTCCTTTAGGTGAAAAGATCATGAGATTTGGCTATCCAGATATTCACTTTGATATGAACTTAACCTATGAGAAAGAGGCTGAGCTGATGCAGTCTCACATGATGGACCAAGCCATCAACAATGCAATCAACTACCTTGGAGCTGACGCACTTCACCCCCTGATGCACCACACACCAAGCACAATTGCAGAGGTGGCCCCAGTCATCAGCTCAGCTTATGCTCAGGTCTATCATCCTAACAGGATAGAAAGGCCCATTAGCAGGGAAACAGCTGACAGTCATGAAAACAACATAGATGGCCCTATCTCCCTCATCAGACCAAAGAGTCGACCCCAGGAAAGAGAGGCCTCCCCCAGCAATAGCTGCCTGGATTCTACTGACTCGGAGAGCAGCCATGAAGACCGCCAGTCCTACCAAGGAAACCCTGCCTTAAATCCCAAGAGGAAGCAAAGCCCAGCTTACATGAAGGAGGACACCAAGGCTTTGGATGCCACAAAGGCTTCTAAGGGCTCTTTAAAGGATATCTATAAGGTCTTCAATGGAGAAGGGGAGCAGATTAGGGCCTTCAAATGTGAGCACTGTCGAGTTCTTTTCCTAGACCACGTCATGTACACCATCCACATGGGTTGTCATGGCTACCGGGACCCATTAGAATGCAACATTTGTGGGTATCGAAGCCAGGACCGCTATGAGTTCTCGTCGCACATTGTTCGAGGGGAGCACACATTCCACTAGGCCTTCTCATCCAAAGGGGACTCTTATGAAGTAGAAGAACTGCACATGAAGAAGTACTGCACTTACAATCCCACTTTTCATTGACCCACCTTTTGTTGTTGTTGTTGTTTGTTGTTGCTGTTGTTTAATTATTATTATTAACCTTATTGTATGGACCCAACCTCAGTCTCTCTGCCCAGTTTAAGAATGGAAGGAAGGAAGGGAAGGGATGTGAGAGTTTTGTGTTGTTGCTGTCATTCTGTTTTGGTGATCTGTCTTGCATATTTTGTGGGAATTGAAAGGCAGTCCATTTCTGTCACAGTTAGCTGTACATCATGTCATATGTTGGGTATCGCTCAACTCTGGTAGCTGCTTTAAAGTCATAATGAGTTCCCATCCAATTGTAGATTAATAATTTCAGGCAAATAGGTAGAAACATTTCAGAGGAAAGCCCTTTCAAATGTATAGCTATGGTGGGGAAGATGGGGGAGTGGGCAATTGTATTCTACAGAATGAACAATTATTTTTAAAGCAAAACTCTTTTTTTTATTTTAGGGATTTAGGAGCACGAATCAAAGTCAATATTCCTTGCAAAATTACTTCCGTGGCTGAGCTATGTCCATGGCTTCTGTGTTTACTTCCCCTGTGGAATGTATACAATATGTATGTGTAACACTGTACCACATAACAAGAGTTTAGTTTCATAAGTCTTGGGGCCTCCTGTGGTAAGTTTGAGGTTCTGTGATGTTATTTTACTTAACTTATGAAGCACGTTTTTAGAATTGCTGATTTGCTGTTATTCCGTAATTGTGTTGACTCACTGGCTTCTTATAGACCTCCTAGTATCCATACCTAGGTAGTTGCCCCATGTGTTTTTAAGAAACAGCATTTACAAATAACACTCTTTTACCTAGCTTCTAGGACAGTAGATATCCTAGGAGTGAATACAAATTCTGAAGTTGACTCAAGAAATTCTGCTGCTGGTCTAAAATAATTTGTTTTTTAACATGGCAAATTTTAACATTGCAGATGTGCTAGTAGCAAAGTGTTCTTTAAAACATATATATCAAAAACTGTCTCATCTGATCATCTACCGGATTAGCCTCTCAGCAGCAGCCTAAAGTAAGGCTTACACCTCGGAAAACACTGGTGGCCAGTTTATCAGCTGGCATTAATTAATCATCAGAGCTCCGTTGACTTCAATGGAATACTGTGAGCTACACCAGCTCAGGATCTGGCCCTAGCTAGCCACCTCTCCAATGAATCCTTTGCTTTGTGATTTTGCTGAATCAGTGACTACCTAGTATCCTTAATTCTTCTTTCTTTTTTGGATAGAAGCCCTTGCAGATCTTGCTGCACCCCCTCTGCTCTAGGAGAGTGTGAAAGCCATGCGGAAAAACAATTGCTAATTTGATTTGATATCACTTCACACTTTAGGAAAATGGGTACATGAGCTAGAGGCACTAAGGGTAGTTTGATTTAGTATTATTGACGCTTACTAATTTCACTGCAGGAAGAAAAAAAAAAAGCTGGTGTGATCAGGCCATTTAAATACAGACCAAACAAGAACAATGCAAACTCTTTTTTTTCCCTTTTCTTTTTCTGACAATGCAAGACAGACGCCCCAGTCAAAATCCTGTAGGTTGAGTTGATTGCTCTACAGAAAGTAAGCTTAAACCCAACATGAAACCCAACCCTTTTTATATCAATCATTATTGAAAGTGAACTGCAAAAACAGAGCTTTAATCTGGAAACATTTGCACAAGTGCGTAGCCTTTTTGCACATGGGTACCTTCGTTGAGTTCAATGAGAACTTTTCATATGAGTAAAGTTACTTAAGTGCATATGCAATTGAAGGATGAGGCCATAATGAATCCCCATTTGCTCGTTTTGGTCTGTTTTTCTTATCTTGCCAGACCTGCAACATTAGAAAGTAGGAGCTGAGTGGTATTGATTGAAATCTTTTTATGGCGACACACTTGGCAGTTAGAATCTGTGTTTAGAAAGGATACAGTAGATCATGGCCAGATTACCTGATGACTGTTTCCCGGCACTGAAATGCTATTAAGTAGGAGCTGGTAAAGTTTAGCAGTAGCCTATTAATTATAATACAGTATGGATAGAAATGTCCCCTTATGTAATGTGAGAGCTATCAAGGATGAGAAAGAATGGACTTTGAAGAGACAGATAAAAAGAGCTGGTTCCAACATTGTCCTTGACGTCTTTTTTTTCTTCCACCCTTATTAACTTTGATATAGATTAAGACTAGCTGCCCCTATTTCTCTCATTCTCTTGTGCCTGGCACAATCAAAGTAGCTAATACCCTGCTCATGACCACTGAACTCTTTCTTTGACTCCAAGGGTAGTTATTAAAGGGCATACATTCGCTTCTATTAATGGGAAAAGAAGGGAACTGCAATTCAGGGGATGTGGAATAGGATAGCAGTTCCTCATCTGCCCCACCATTGTTCTGTAGGGCTGATTCTCTGTGGCTGTTGAGGTTGTGCGCTGGGGACAGGATTGGGAGATGGCTGTATTCTGTGACATCTTCCCCATGAAAACCCCTGGGGATTACCTTGCTGGAGATGGCAGTGATCAAGTTAGCATTGTGTCCTATGGGTCCCCCCTTCACACTCTGAAAACCCCACTGTCTGGGCTGGGGGTGGAGGGGCACAGTTTGGGCACAACCACAACGGCATAGTTCCAGAAGCAGCCATGTTTCCATTGTGGAGAGGGAGGAATAGGAAGCGGTGCATTGACAAAGGGATTACATGAAGTTGTCCCCATCCTTTGCCCATAACCTAAGATCCATGTGATTTCTCTCACGACGTGACCTGTCCCTTGCCTCCTACGCAGAAGGCAAACCCCATCCCCAATGTGACAATTGGGATGTTCCCTGAATGGTTTCCTGGCCCCATGTGGATTTTTCCTAGCTGTAGCATGGCCTCCTTTCTTTTAAAAGGTGATCATGAATTCTGCCCAACCATGACAGCTGATTGGAGAACAATCTGTAAAATAAAAAGTTCTCGAAGTCACTAGCCCCATGCTGGGGGCGGTGTGGAGCATGGAAAGGCATTGGGAAACGGCCTGCCTGAGCTGGCAAGAATGGAGGAGCTCAAGCCCATTGCTGCACCTCTAAGGGAGTGCAAACTGCTGTCGCTTCTGTAGGCAGGGTGACGGTGGGCCCCTTGGATGGCTAGGACAAGGGCATAGGAGTGTAAGGAAAGGAAAGGAATGGGAAGATCCCTTTGTGTACACACCCCGGAGGTGGCCACAGTCTGACCCAGCGTGAGCTAGTACACTCGTTAATTGATGATGCATTCTCCTTTAGGGGATGTTCTGTGGCTGTTTAGAAGGCCAGGCTCCACAGCCCAGTGTTTCTCTTGTCCCTTTCAGTGCCCTTAACCCTTTTTTCCCCTCTTTGCGGTCAATGCAGTTGATATGGTGCTATTCAAGAATCACTTGGCAGGTCAGTGCAGCTCTGTGAGATCAACCCCGAGTGCTGCCAGTTTAGAAAGCTGTCGCAGGGAGAAGTGCATGTTGGCAGGAACGCCCCGTGACATAGCACTAGCCCCTAATACCACAGAACATCTTTGTCATGCTGGGGTTGTGCAGGACTGTCAGAGGGACAGCATGATTTTAGTCATCACCTTTTGATAGCGGCAATTCCTGTCTAGACCAAACAGTTCAAGTTTTGAGTAAAGGTTTGGGCTAATTCTTATTTTAGCATAATCAGCAAACGCATGTCTCTGGGGGATTACAGTGAAGAGAGCAGTTCACAGTCAATAATGTAGGCTCCAGTTCTGCAAGCTCACATACCAACGAGGACTCAAAGGAGATTGCAGTGGGGTTCCATATGGACTTACGGGTCTGCCCACACATCTGAGCCTGCAGGATTGGGACCTCAGATGACGAATTTTTCTCTTTTGCTGTTTGCGGATTTCTAAAAGCAGCTATTGACCTTATCAAATTCATTGGTTATTCAAAATTATTTACTACGAAATTTCAGCAGATAAGTCTTTGTCTGGGTATTGTCCACTAGCAGAGAAGTTTGCTCCAAGTATTTGCTATTGTTCACTAGCCGTTTGTTCAAAGTACGTGCTAAAACCTGGCTAGTTTTGGGTAGACACGCAGGATGTGTGTAAGTCTTTGGACTCAAAACTCGATTCCAATCCTTGTGTTTAAAAATTCAGAATTTGCTTTCTGTGAGCATTTCCCATATTTGCTTACAAATTGCTTTTTCCTCAAATGTCCCTGCCAATAAACTCTTTACCTAGATTTTCAAAGGGGGAAAAGAGCCAGGTTCAGACTTGGTCTAAACAGGTGCAAGTTCTGGTCTTGATATGACCCATGGCTGGATGCTCAGACCTTTAGTTATGTTTCCATCCATCGTTACGGCTAATGAGTTTTACTGCCAAAGCCCTTTTCATTGAGTTAGGAATCCACAACTAAATATATAGGATTTTTGTATAAAACCAGCTCTTTACATGTACTTAAGGAGATTAAACCAATTGCATTCTCCTTAAAAAGTGCTTCCATCAATGAAAGAAGATGTCTCAGCATTAACCTGTATTGGGCTCTACTTAGAGAATCTGTTTTTGTAAATCACCCTGACTCTTACCTGCAGTATTAGCCTCTCTAACTTTAGGGCAGCAGTCACAGAGTTCGTACACCACCAAGTACAGAAATTCAACATTTGTCTAACTCTCCAAATTGCTGTTTTAAACATGTGCTTTGCAGGGTAGGGGCTAGAATGCTCATTGCTTTGCAGGATCCAGTCTGAATGAAATTCAGTCCTTTGAAATTGGGCTTTTGTAGGACTTAAGGGACTGGCCTTCTGCACTTTTCTTATAGATGCCCAGAAAAAAAGAGGCCACAAAAGAACAAACTGCTTCTAATTCCAAAAAGTGATTTATTCCAGTTGTACCTAATAGAACATTTGCAAGGTGAACTAAGGGCCTGAGTGGCAATTCTAAGGTTCCATAGTTAGTTAACTTCCTTTTACCTCACTACTTTGAAGCAACTATTTCTTGTAATTTCATTAAGATCTTCAGAAAGAAGAAGGGTAATAGTGTTAGCAGAGTAGGCAATATAGCAGACTCTTGCAAAAGTGGCTCTGTTTTAGTTGGCTTTTATCTTCTTTTTTTTAAAGTTTAACATCCGTGATGATATGCTGCATAGAGCATCTGGAGATTTATGATTCTGAAATAGTATATACACTGTATGATGTCATTCAAATAAGTTTTATTGTATATGTGCCTTTTTCAAATGCATTTTGAAAGCCGCTGTTTCATACCATAGCCTTTCACAATGCATTTCAAAGAAACACTAGTGTCACAGAGTGGGACAGAGGAAGCTGGGGTTTCCTCTTGAGTAGGAAAATCCCGAAGTGGTGTAGCTGGCTCTACACTACCTGGTCTTGGGAAAGGGAAGGGGTGTGGAATTGTCCAGGGCACAGCGTGGTCCAGTAATCCCCAGCTGGCAGGCAGCACATGGATAATTGCCATAGTTTAGAAACAGTTCTGACGCTGCTCTAAACAATGCCAGGGGCCCAAAAAGCTCCCGCCTGCCCCCTGAACCTAAGGGGTTTGGGGGCAGAAAGTTAGTGTAAGACCACCTTCCTCCTTTCTCTGCACCCCACTGCACCAAGGCTGCAGACTTGAGAATCTAACCCTCTGTGTATTTCAGTGCTGTACTGCGCAGCATCAAACAGCATGATGGAATGAGAATATATTGTAAAGTAGTGTATCATTGCAAAAGTTTGCTTAGCTTAAAAAAAAATTAATACAAAAAAAGGGAGGTGGAAGCTTGCGGACTACGGTACCACTGCTATGCCGATTGTTCAGATAAGATGAGAGAGGAAAACAAAACTCATCTGTGAAAGGCATTAGGAAATGTGATTTGTTTCTCAAGCCAGACGGAGCTGTGTGTCATATTAGGGGTTGTATTCGCAGAACACTTCGGTGAAAAATTCAGTATTTTTTGGTACTTGCCTTATGGGACCGGTGACCTAGTTTTTGACCCATTCCTGCCACTTTCCCAACAGTTGACCCTGCATTGCTATAGGGTTGGATCCTAGTTCCAGCACACAGCCTGAATAACTGAAGTGTGCCACAGAGATCAGTAGGGCAGCAGCCCTTCCATCAGACCATAGGGCTTTCCATAGCTGCGATGGTAGCCTCAGGGATCTGCCCCTACCTACATCCCTGCTCCAAAGGGCTGGCAGTTCCCATTGGAAATGGGTAGACACTGATCTGCTGATCTACCCTGGCTCTGCCCCAAATCTCTCTGTGTGCTGGGACATAAGCAGGCCCCACACAGAATAAACACAGAGGTTCCCCTGGGGTCACGACCCTCCATGCTCACAGTGGCTGGGTGGGAGATAGATAGAAGAGTTTGACCCAGAGCAAATATTTGACCTCTCCTGGAATGTAAAGTAGAGCCCTTACATCCCATCAGGAACTTTCCTGTAGTACTGTATAAAAGAATATTACTTGGTGTCATCTGAGCTTCATGCAGGACTTACATGATGCATTCCTGGGAGGATATGATTTCTTTTCCGATATTAATCACTTAGAATATGAAACGAGCACAATAGGCTCATGAGGTGGTAATCTGCTAACTTTCCTCCACGCCGGGTTATTAACACTAGGCCAGCATAACAATAACATGATACCTCTATAAATGGCTAAATTGCTAAACCTTTCACTTGGTATTCATGGAAACGTGTGTTCCCGCCTACGACCGTTCACTCACAGTCTTACAGGGTGGAGAGGAGTAATCTCACACAGGCATTCCATTTGGGAATAAATTCATCATTCTCTATCCTTATATGGGAGCTTTTCCCTTTCATACATACCGTAGAACCTAGCTAATCTGCATACAAAAAAGACTTTCTCTCTCAACAAAAATGTAATAGTAGGTTGCTGCAGTGAAGTCTATCATTACTCAAGCCTTCAATATTTTTACAAAAAAATACTATGCTATATTTACTAGCACGTTCTGAAGTATTATGAAATCCAAGTAAATGACAGCTGTCACGTTAAATGCTCAAATTATGTTTTGAAGTGTTTTTTTTTTTTTTTTTTTTTTTTTTTTTTAAATCATATTTGCTCACTTAGGGCCTAATCCAAAACCCATTGGGTATGTCTACACTGCAATGTAAGCCCAGGGTTAGTAGAATTTGAGTTAGCAGACTCTGGATTTATTAACCTAGGGCTTGAGTGTCTACAAGCATTTGTAACACCAAGTTAGAAATGGTTGAACTCTGGGTCCCAATCTGGGGCTCCAGAATCTACATTGCATTATTCAGGCTCATGTCCAACCACCAATATCCCAGACTGGAGGCATCCTCCCAAAATGTGGCTGCTGTACCCCTTTGTTTGTGGTGCAGTGTGGAAAAACTTGTCTGTCTACCAGACTTAACTGGCCAAAGGACAAAGAAAGTTGGCCCATGGGATTGTGGAATATTTTGGTATATTCCCAGAGCATGAGTCCAGTGGAGCTGCATCTATACTACAAAGCAATAGGGCTTGAAGCCTGTTGATTCAGGCTTGGACCCTCCACCCCTACAGGGTTCTAGGACCCTGAGTTTGAGCCCAGGGTTAGCACAGTTTGTGTGTAGACAGAAGTGGGGGTGGCTTGAGCCTGAATTCAAACCCTGGGTTCGCACTGCATTGTTGACGTACCCATTGAAGCCAATTGAAGGACTCCTTTTGACTCCAGTGGGCTTTGGATGAAGCCCATATGCCTCAGTCCAGCAAAACATTTCATCACATGCTTAACCTGAGCAGTCCCACTCAAGTCAATAGGCCAACTTGTTAAGGACTAAAGTTAAGCATGTGCTTAATTTCTTTTATTGGATCAGAGCCTTATTTGCTAACTTGTAAAGTTCAATCTCTCCCATTGGGTCTCAGTCACTAGTACAAATTAGTGAGGTTCTACGGTAAGTATGTATTCATTTAAATTTGTGTCCTAGACTTCACCCCATCCATGAATGACTAGTAGGCTGTACTTTTCATTGCGAATCAAATGTAAAATACGTATGCCCCAGCAAAAGCAGAATCAAGAGCATGACTCCATAGTGGGCACTAAGGCACCGTTTTGCAGGGAATTGGGCCATTTAGTTTTACCTCAAGTGACATAGAGTAAGAAAAGCTTTGTGAAGGGGCAGAGGTTACTGAATCCCCTACTATGCACTTACTGAGATTTGACATTACTTACTGGAAATGGATGTTCATTTCTGAACACACTGTAACAAGGGAAGGACTTTGGGTTATTTTTGTAGTAGTTCAAACTTCTGAAACTGTGATCAATTATTTGACTAATTGTCAAGCATTCTCAGAGCTTGAACATCTTCACTTCCTGTTTCATGTAGCAAAGTGTTCTTTATTGCTTTCTCTTTCTCTCTTCCCCTCCTCCTTCTCTTAGCTTAAAGACTGGGCCACCTCTTATCTCCCATAGCTTTGGGCTGTCTAGTTTATTATTATTTTTTCTGTTTGTTCGTTGGCTGTACAGGCTGTTTACATATTTTTGTACTCAAGTGTAGTTTTATATTAAAAACAGAGGGGGAAAAAAGGAAAAAAAATTGATTTGAGAAAAAATATTAAGGTACATAATCTTTGTAACACTTTCAAAACTAGGGTACCTAAAGAGATGACTCCACAGCTATGTACTTGTAATACTGTATATTTGCCTTCCTTTTTAGTCAGTTTTATTTTCGGGTTGTAATTTTCCCGCCTAAAATGTATATCTTTTTATGAGAGACTGGAAACTTTTAAAGCAAATGTTTGAAAGATTTAAAATTGTAAAGTAAAAAGTCATATACTTTTTTTTTTTTTTTCCTTTTGGAAGAAAATGCTTTAAAAGAAGTTTTGCTACTGTTGTATTCCAGGGTTGAGGTCACTGACCTCAAAATTGCTCTTGATGCTTCATTCTTAGAGCTTGCTTTCAGAACCTGCTTCTTGCAAACATGGAAGATTGCTTATATTACTCAGTTTGTTTTTAAAAAAAAAGACAAACAAAAAAAAATGTGGGGGGTTATTTTTCTGTTCAAGTGCAATATTTTCCTGACGTCTTAAAAATGTACAGTGGTTTCTTTTTCTTTCCTCAGTCAAAACAAATACAAAAAAACCCCAAATGCTCTATCTTAAATCCTTTAAAGGATAAGATTCAAAATACATTAAAACTGCAAAGCAGACTGACAAAAGGTGAGAAACTAAAGGCTAAGGCTAAAACCCATTCTGTATTCCCTGCTTTTGTTTGACATCAAAACATACGATGGTTTGAATTAAGGACATACATTTTATTGCCTCTATTTCTCTTGTTCCTTTTTAAATACAGTTTTTCTTAAGAAAAGCACTTAACATGGACATTTATAAAACACGTGGGGCCTGATCCAAAGCCTACTCAATAGAAAGACTCCTGTTGACTTTCATGATGGGTTTTGGATCAGACCCTAACCTCTTAGCTAAGGGAAAACTCCCATTGATTCCAGTGGGAGATTTGCCTGTATAAGAAGTGCAGGACTTGAGACCAGAAGAGCTTCTTTAGAGCTGTCGTTGTCTTATATAAGTGTAGATGGGGCTTGTTTTACATATCATACATATTTATATCTAATTTTTAAATGTCTGTTTCCCAGTAGACTGAAGCCGCTGTTCTGTAAATATGTATTTAGGTACTAAATAAAAAACTCCCTCTGAGAGTTCTTGGACAGGCAGTTACTGCGCATGCACAGTAGCCACTTTGGTCTTTTCAATTTGTATTTAAGACGTTTCCTTATAATAATAGCAAAGGCAATCCGAGCTTATCGTGCGCCAACCGATTGGAAATAATGTTGGCAAGACGCTTTTGAATTAAAAGAAGCGAAACACGTTCAACCTTGTGAGCGCCACGGGTTTTTTTTCATGCTCGTAGGGCCAGATTCTGATACCGACGGCATTTTGAATAGCCCCTTACTCCACAAAGGGTCTTGTTAAAGTCAGTGGGATCACTCTTGGAGCGAGAAGCTGCTGAGCATGAGGAGGAGGGGTGTCAGGATCTGACCCTGAAGCTTGGTTGCATATGAATGCACCTTTAATCATTCCTGTGGAGTTGCACCCTGCTTACCCTAGGGCTGAATTTGACATCTGTCATTTAGGAAGAGGCAAACCAATTGAGTAGCATGGCAAATGGCTTTCCTCCAGGTTGAGTTCCAATTCTGTGCAGAAGTTTACAGCTCGTTTAAACCTCTAAACGTCAGGGTTGAGGCCTGATTCAAAGTCATTGCGAATCGTCCTGCTGCCTTCAGTGGGTTTGGAAATATGCCCTTATGACAGAAGTTCTGAAACAACCTTTACAACAGTGGTACTCGTGAGCCACTCTAATGCAAATCTATATAACCCTGCTAATCGGTTTTGCCACTGCACATTGAAGTATGGGACCTGTATCTTCTTTTCCTTCCCTTTAGCGTATGTGCATAATATGGTTCCATCATACCTGTGTGTATGTGTACTGTGTATGTGTATGAGTGTTGTACAGCCATGTGAGAGTGCGAGTCTGTATGTGTGTATAAATACAAGAAGAAGCTGCAGAAACTTTGTAATACTTTGTGAAAAGGATTATATTATAAAGGTTTGTACTGTCTGAGTGCACAGCTACTGGAATAAACGTAGGGAATCTCAGGAACAAGCATATAATTTGTCCAAGACTTATTTCTTCTCAGAAGTGTAAGTGCAGTTTTTAATTCTGTATATTATTTAATATTTTACCAATAAAAATAAACTTCTGACATGAAAGGGTTTTCCATACAAACTTTCTGGTGACATTGGTGTTCACATACATTTCTCTCCTACAACTGAAAATATCAATAGCCGAATAACCGTGTAGTAGGAATCACACTCACATATGATGGTGAATCGTTTTAACGAATTGGAAAGAATTCTCATACAATACAGAAGACATGAAAAAGACGGGACAGACAACGATAGTCTGTCCATTATCTTCAGTGCATATAGGTTTGGCCGCATCTGTTCAGGGATGTTCCCTTTGAGATCAACAGTTCACATGGAAGCTAAGCTGGTGGCAACGGACAATTGTCATTTGGCCAACAGTGTTTAATATGAGTTATCTCAATCCAGTTCCTATTGGACACACATTTAAATTAGTCACCATATTGGCACCCTCCCCAGAGAGGCCTTTTGACTGGATTTGGAGGTAGAAGTACTCCAATATCCAGACATGCTCCTTCCAGGTTAGCTTGGTGGGGAAGCTTCCATTGCCTGTACCTGTTCCTTCGCTTGATAAAAATAAAGGACTTTGGTTTTCAGAGCTGTCAATCCAATAGCTGTCACAAGCACAAGATTCACTTTCAAATAAATGCTTTTTAAAAATAAAATTAAAAAACCCACCTCATGAAACTCCATAAGTTGTGGGTTGCTTTTGTTTTTAAAGCTCTTATAAAATGTTGGTTCAGTTTCTAAAAAGCATTCATCCTATCTCCTTAAGGAGCTCATCCGTGTCGTCATAATGCTAACAGCTCTGAGCAGCCCCTGAATGAATCGGCACCTTAATTTAAGTGCTGCTGGTGGATATTGTCTCAGAGACGTGTGCTTACGTTTAATTAGCAAGTTTTTGTCTGTTTTTTTTTCCCCACGGTGTGTTCATTACTGTTAGCTACGGGTTTTCGCTTTGAAAGATTCCAAGATACAGGGAATGTTACGCACTAAGCACATATTTTCACTCAACAGTTGCCCTCCCAGCTGAAAGAGAACTCATGTCACACTGTTATGAGATGGAGAAGGTGGGAGGGGCAAAATAGGGGCCTGCTTCAAAGTCCATTGGAGTCCGTGATGGTCTTTCCATTCGCTTCGGTGGGCTTTGGGTCAGGCTATAAGAGGTTAGGGGGAGAAAGAAAAAAAAAATAAACCTGAAAGTCTGGTGAGTTCTTATTTGTCTGCGCATGAAGGAGATTCCATGCAGGTCTCAGGTCATGAAGGAAGGGGCTTGAGGAAGTCTACTATCCATGCTTTAAGTACAGTACACTATTACACCCGCATACATTTTTTGGCTGAGATTCAAATAATGGTGTAACAGCGCCCTTTGCTGATGCCTCCCCTGACAATAGCTAAAAGCAAAGCAGCAGGACAGCCCACCTTAAGTCTCCACCTTAAGTTAGGCATTAGGAAATAAAGTCTGTAGGGCTGAATCTTTGCCAGGGAACCACAGAGTTTTTCCATCTACTTAAAAATGGCCCCTCCCCTGCTCCCCCAGAAAGGATATTAACATGCAAAAGTTTTGGGAAGTGTTTCCAACTGTAATTTTGAGCCATTGTGCCACCTACTTGTGTCTTCAGCACAACCTCATTCTGTCTGCTCCAGAATGGAAGCCTTGCTGTAGCTCATGGCCCTGTCTGCTTTTTCTTGTTTGAATCAAACATAACCATGCTAGGTCCTGCAACAACCAACCTCGTCTCTTCCCCTTGATGGATGGGAGCTCTTGTGCACCAACCATCCCATCCCATTGTTCACTCCCACAGTATGTAAATGTGTCCGGCTTGCCTGTCTAGGATATTTGAATCAAAGTGAAATTTTTCACAATTGTGGCCGATGAGTCAAGGCCTTTCTGAAAGATTTTTGTTCGTAATCATCCATGTAGTGCTATTGGTGTTCATGCCACTTCAGACAAGTAAGGAGACTAGAATCCTGACTTATAAAAACCCATATAGTGTAACAATCAACCCAACAAATGATAGCCTTGCTAAATCTACATAGTTGTCCCAATCAATAAGAATTAGCTAAGTCTCTGGCTTTCTTCCCTCTGGCGCCAATGTTTCTAACATGACAGTATCTTTGTTGTGTAGCAGGCCAAGAAAATGACCAGAACTGAACCTGGATGTGTCTTTGTGTCCTCAAAAGTGGTGAGTGGGCAAAGAGATTCTTCCTTTATTTTACCTCTTTATTTGAGCGTTCGCTCCCTGAGTACCTATATTGAATCATTTTTAAGTACGACTCCACAAGGAGTATGACAGATTTTTTTATATATATATATGAGGGACCGATTCACTATTCACTCCACATTCACTATTGCAAAATTCTGAATAATTGAAGGACTAAAATAAATTTTGCTTGGATTTCAATTTGAACTTAATTTTTTTTAATGTCAATCCTAATGTATTTAGTCCTCAGTAAACTCCACTTTTACCCTTCTGCCCTTCAGAACCTACTTTTTGTCTCCTGCTGCTGTATCATATGGGCAGACCATGATTTCCAGCATGGTATTATCAGTGCATAATTTTTCACAGTAGAGTACCTTGTGAGCTATAATGACTCTTGGATACAATGAAATATGAGCTGAAGGGATCAATGTGTAAGTTTGCTTGCAACTTGGGGCTGGAATGAAAGCTTTTTTTTAAAATTAATATGCTTACGAAATAACCTGCATGTCCTATTAATGTCTATTACAAGTAACACTGATGAGGTATTTGAATAAAACATTTATCAGCGTGTTCGTGCAGAAGAAAGTCTAACACCTTTGATGAAACTATAGAAGTGCTAAGTATTATCTCACTACAACCCATGTTCAGACTGAAGTAGGAACAAGATATCCAAGACTTCCACATAAGTTTAGAACCTCCATTCCTCCCCAATCTGCCATCAAAACTCATCCCGGGGCATGGGGGACTGTCCCAACCAGACAAGGGAGAAAGATCTTGATCCATCCCCTCTGATCCTTATGAACCATCCCTAGTTAAGGATGGTTAGCCCTGGTGCTTTCTTATTGGCTAAAACTTTGCCCTATCTAATATTGAGGGCTGGTTGAACATTTTCTGTCTAAACTGTTCGATTTTTTTTCCCAGTTAAGTTAAATTTCCCAAAGTGTCTGCTTTTTTCAGAAAACATTAAAACTTTCATTGAAAAACTTGAAAACATTAAGCCCGCAACGCTTTCTGCTGTTGGTCAGACACTTTTCAGTTTTTCAATGAAAAGTCAACGTTTTCCATGGGAACCACCACCATTCACCCCTGTTTTCTCACCAGCTGTAATAGTATCAAGTGGCCACTCAAGTTTCTTCCTGGGCTCCAACTTGCTAATCCTTATTATTTCCTTTTGGTTGCATACATCAGCGTCTCTTCCAGTGTTAGGGCTGGTTATGTTTAGTTCACTGTGACACTGTAAGATCCTGCAAGGAATGAAGAGTATTGCATAGATGTGGTAGCCGTTCAGTTGTGATTCCAGTTTTCAGCCCTTCTAACTGTTTATTTTGTGGCTTTTACCAGCCGATCACTATCTTCACAGCAGAGGAGAGTTAGATCTATCAAGTAGAAGCCTTATATTCCTAAAATAAAATAAATACTAAACAAATCCTAAAATGTCCATCTCTAAACATCTTAATTGAAGCTTTTACCCTCTTTGAAATAAAATTAACTTGTTTCTATCTTATATTTTTAGCAGGTAGTTGCAAAGTCCTACCACCCTTCAACTTGAAGGTTCTCAACAACAGTATATTTTAACAATAGTTGCCCCTGACTTTAAAAAACAAATCACCTCAGAATGTTAGTCACAATTTGTAAGAAGCAGGTGATAATACAAGAGAAAAAACTCCTAGTCATCTTGTTCACTTTCAATAGTTATGCTAGGCATGTCTAAAAGTATCAGTATGTTTACAGGAATGTTAAGACTAGCTTTTGAAATCTATTTTAGGAGGTACTTTCTATGTCCCAGTACCTACCCAAAACTAATTTTAGACACATTTCCAGTGAACATTTTTCTGAGTGTTATAACGTGGTTTTATAGTTATTGCAATGCAGTTGTGAGGTCCAGAGCCTCCATAATGGAAGTGAAGGAGAAGTTCACACAATGGGCCAGATTCTGGGGGGAGGGAGGGATAGCTCAATGGTTTGAGCATTGGCCTGTTAAACCCAGGGTTATGAGCTCAGTCCTTGAGGGGGCCACCTAGGGATCTGGGGCAAAATCAGTACTTGGTCCCAGGGCCAGTGCTACCATTTAGGCAAACTAGGCGGTTGCCTAGGGCACCAAGATTTGGGGGCGCCAAAAAGCGGTGCCCCCAATTTTTTTTTTACATCATTCCTACACCCCCTCCCCGAGCACGCGGTCGCTGCTCCACTTCTCCCGCCTCCCAGGCTTGCAGCGCCAATCAGCTGTTCGGCGCCACAAGCCTGGGAGGGGAGGAGAATGAGAGCGGGGGCGGCATGCTCGGGGAGGAGGCGGAGCAGAGGTGAGCTGGGGTGGGGTGCTGCTACACGGCTCCCCGGGGG
>NW_020664413.1:63555140-63653083 GCF_002925995.2 Terrapene triunguis | reverse complement strand
GTGGATTATATCACATATGTAAGCTACTTAAATGGTCCTTTTGAGATCACGGCTGCACATTTTCATGTAACTTAAGTTCTAGATCCCAATCAAGACTATGTCATAGATACAGAGGCAAAAATTATAAAGTGTCTACTTATTTTAGATGCTCAGTTTTTGAGTGTTCAACCTGACACCTAGGGCCTGACTGCCTGGCGTTTTGCCACCTGCAGCTATCAGAACCTCTGAAAACGATGTTCTAGGCATCTCAGGTTAGACACCGAAAACTAGTGGAAACTTCTGAAAATTTTGGCCAGTATCATTTGAAAAGCACAAAGATGCAGAATAGCATCAATATGTATATCCAGATCTAGCGATACAAAAATCACATGTAACACACTTGAAAATATCACTGTGGTACCTGAGGCCCAGATGCTCAAAGGTATTTTGAAATCAATGGGAATTAGGCACCTATATACTTTTGAGGATCTAGGCCGTATATAAAAATGGCCACATGTTGTCCACTTCATTACCACAGTGCTGTATATAACAATGGGAGAGGATTAGAAGGGCAATGAGTGACATTGAGTCTTGACAGGGTCAGAAATTGTAGCGGCTATGCAACGTGCTGATTAATGTACATCTGGACTATTTCTCTTTGCTGAATGGATCCTGCTCAGTATTTATGACAATATCATGCTCTAATGGCTGGCCCACAAAGAGGTTGCTTTATGAGCCCTAATACTCCTGCTAGCTAAAGGAGATTGTCTGTTTGCTCAAGTGGTAGAAGTCTAATTTTTGGCCCAGACATTCCTCAGTTCCATTCCCCATCCAACTTGTGCAGATACAGTGCTGCCATTTACTTGTTACAGCAAGGTGCAAATGGTACTTTCCCTGGATGGCCTTTTACAACTCATGTCTTCAGCCAAGTAATACAATTCCTGTTGTTCCACACTTGTTAGCCATGCAAGGTTTCTTCCTTAGGGAATGGAGAAGTTAGCAGTAGGCTCTGTAGTATAGCTTGCCAAACAGAGAAGAGCAAACTGACCTATATTATTATTTATATTACAGTAGCCCCGAGGGGATCCATTGTGAAAAGCACCGTACAAACATATGACCGAGAGGGTTCCTGCCTTGAAGAGCTCACAATCTATAAAAGATTGAGCTTTTTTAGTATCCCATTGTAATGCAGTCTTTTCAGACCTCAGATTATTCTTGTCTCTCTTTTCTGAGGCTTTTCCAAGATGTCAATGTCCATTCTAAAGTGTGGACATCAGTACTGGATATGGTATTCCAGAATTGGTCTCACTAATACCATATACAATGATAAACATCTGTTCATTATTTTTACTCAATATTCCCCGGCATTTGCATTTGCTGCTTTAGCCACAGCATCAGACTGTTAGTTCATATTTAGCTGATTATCCATCATGACTGCTAAATCCTTTTCTGAGTCCCTGCTTTCCAAAGTACAATCCCATATCCTATAAGTATGACCTATGCTCTTGGTTCCTAAATATGACCTTGCTTTTAGCTGGATTGAAACGTATATTCTTCAAGTGAGCCCAGGTTACCATGAGATCTAGTTTGGTCTCTATAACTGTTCTGTTATTATTTATTTCTCCTCCAATTCTTGTCCTCTGTAATCTTTACCAGTAATGCTCTCATGTTTTCTTCGGATAATTGATAAAGATATTGAGTAGCATTAAGCCAAGAATGGATTTATGTGGGACCCCACAAGGAACATCCCACACTGGATGGTGGTTTCCAATTTCCAATTACTTTGTGAGATCTAGCAGGTAGCCAGTTTTTAATCCATTTATTATATATGCATTGATTTTGTCCTCTCCCATCAGAGAGAATGAGAATAGTACTGACACTGAATTCCATGTTTATAATCGTCCGATCAGCTAGAAAACAACTGGAAGATAAGTTTCTTCATTAATCTAGAATAATGCATCCTTTACAGTATACCTCAACCAGTTTTAGGAGAAACCTTTATATAACTGAAAAGAGCTGACGGCATCCTGGATTTAGTGTGCATACAGTCTTAGACATCTTTGGTAAAAGATAACCAACCTGTTAAGGAAGGAGTGGTTCTGAAATTTGCAACACTATTCATTACATATTACAAAATTTAAAGTCACTCATTCCTCAATGGCTCTTTCACTCTCCTGCACTGCAAAATAGAGGCAAATACAATATCTACAGTGCACCTCACTTTACAACAAATACTCATATTAAAGATATAATGTTTCCAGGCTGTTTAGAGCCTCATGCTGTTAAGGAGAATATGGCAACATTTGCTGTTCTTTTAGTTTGATCTGTGTATGGCTCTAAGCTAAGGCAATTGAGGCAGAGGTTGAATAAGATCATGGAAGCACAAAGCCTTGATGCAATCTTCCCTTTAGTGGTTTGCCACAATTCCACGGTGAGTCCCCTATCCCAAGCTACACGTCAGCAGAATCTCCAATCTAACGTTTATCAAGATGGAAACAAAGCCAGGCCTGCACTTCTAGATAAAATGTTTAGCCTCCTAACTGCCTGGTGGCTTATCTGTTGTCCTGCAGCTTTATCATAACTCTTTTCCTGACCCATTTTACTTCTTGTTTTCAGCAGAGCTGTGAGGACTTGTTTAAAAAAAAAACTTGCTTTCTGAATAAGTTCTCTCTCAATGTTAAAAGCTCTTCAGCCTCTCCATGCTTACAAGCATTGGGGCGGGGGAGAGTCTCTACTCATAATCGGCAGAGAAATCATCTAAAGGGGAAACCATTAAGAACTTCTCTCATGCTTTGGTTCATACAATCTGGTTTTCTGTACCTCCTTTGGATCTCCACTTTCAAACAACAGGAATAACTGTTTAAGAATAGGACTTGAGCACATTCATCTGTTGGGTTTTTTAACCTGGCCTGGGTTTAAATAAATTGATTCTGCCCCTTCTGATATCCAACATGGATTCCATGAATTCAATGTACTATCTGGTGTCACGATCTGCCTCTCTTCCATTGAGCCTCAAATATAAACAAAGAGGACTGGACATTGATAATAAGACAGAGAGGACCTCTACCCTCTAGGATGTCATTTGGTGATGACTGAAAGATGTAGCCAGCACATACTTGTTTGGTAGTCCATCTGACGTTAAGTTTGAGGTCTTAGACCACTTCACAGTGAATGCTCTCCACCAAACAAAACAGCTAGCAACCAGCACTAACTAGAGTTACTACCTGCAGTCACTAGAAGATGTGCTACATTTTATGGATATATAAGTATGGTGGGAGCTGATTCACTACATGACTTTCAATAAAAAAAACAGGTGCTACAGGATATAGAATGGGTGATTCAATAAGTACCATTCTTCCCCCCTGGGTCTATATGGAATAAATAACTCGGTATGGTGCTGCTAGAGTGCTGTCACACTGGATGATACATTAAGCACAGAGTAGAACATAAAAGCTGCCAAACTGGGTCATACCATGGACCATCTTACCCAGTATCCCGACTCCAAAGGTGGTCATACCAGAGCTTCAGGGGGATGCACAGAACAGGGCAATCATGGAGTGATGCACCCCTGGCCTTCCGCTCCCAGCTTCTGGTAATCAAAGGTTTAAGGTTGTCCCAAGCATGGGGTTGTGTCCTAGACCATCTTGGCTAATGGCCATTGATGGACCTATCCTCCATCACCTTCTCCAGTTCTTTTTTAAACCCAGTTATACTTTTCACCATCACCACATCCCATGGGAATGAATTCCACAGGTAAGTTGTGCATTATGTGAAAAAATACTTCCTCTTGTTTTGTATTTAACCTGCAGCCTATTAATCTCATCAGATAACCCCTGGATTTTGTATTATGTGAAAGAGTAAATAACACTTCTTTACTCACTTTTCTACACCATTAATGATTTTATAGACTTCTATCATGTCCCCCCCCACCCCTTAGTTGTCTCTTTTCTAAGCTGAACAGTGTTAATCTTTTTATAGTCTTTCCTCATATGGAAGCTGTTCCATATCCTTGATTATATGTGTTGCCTTTTTGACTTCTACTGCATACTGAGCAGAAGTTTTCAGAGAACTTGGTGACATCAAGACCTTTTTCTAGGGTGGTAACAGCAAATTTAGAACCCATCACTATATGTATAATTAAGTTTTTTTTTATGTGAGTTACTTTGCAGTTGGCAACATTGAATTTCAGCTGACATTTTGTTGCCAAGTCACCCACTTTTGTGAGATCCCTCCATGACTCCTCACAGTCTGTTTTGGACTTAACTATCTTGAGTAATTTGTATCATCTGAAAACATTGCCACTTCACTGTTCACCCTATTTTCCAGATCACTAATTAATTAATTAATCATTAATGAATATGTTGGAAAAAATACAGGTCCCAATACAGATCCTTGGAGGACCCTTGCTTTATAGCTCTCTCCATTTTGAAAACTGACCATTTATAACTACTCTTTGTTCCCTATTTTTCAACTAGCCTATTGATCCATGAGAGGACATTCCCTCTTATCCCATGGCTACTTAGTTTCCTTAAGAGCCTTTGATTTGGGACCTTACCAAAGCCTTTCTGAAAATCCAAGTGCATTATATTAATTGAATCACCCTTATCCACATGCTTGTTGACACCCTCAAAGAATTCTAATAGATTGGTGAGGCATGACTTCCCTTGACAAAAACCAAGGTTCTGACTAATGTGGTTTCTAAAAACCGCACCATACTTTAAAAACAAAAAAGGTGATGTTAACATTGGTGTCCCCATCAAATTTATATTTAATAATAATATTTAACACATAGGTTCCAATCCTACGATAACGTAGGCAAATATTTTCCTTTACACATCAGAGTAGCCCCATTGAAGATAATACATACATTTAAGCAGGTGCATGACTCCGTATGTGTCTGGGACCTTACATTGTAAATATGGGACTAGATCCTCAGAAGGTGTAAATTTGCATAGCTCCATGAGAGTCAATATAGTTGCACCATTTGCAACAGTTGAGGCTCTGACTGTTTATCTTTAGATCTCAAAGTACTTTACAAATTTTACAGTTTCTGAATATTTTTCTTTAAAAATAAAAAAATAAAACACTTTGTAATAACATGAATGGATATTATTCCCAGTGATCCATTTCCCTGTTACTTCAAACCTGCCCTTTCTGTAATAAATTCATGTTGTTATCCTGCTTTGGCTTGACCATGGTTCTGGTTCCCCCTCTTCACCTGACCAATGGGAAGGCGAGAAAATATTAGTATGTTGTGTAGTGATTTATGGGCTAAGAACAGGAGCGCCACCAGCTTTTCTGCCACCCTAGGCGGCGGAAGGTCCTGCCCCAAAATGCCGCCCCCCACAGAGGCGGCGGAAGGTCCCGCCGCCAAAATACCGCCACGGTCACTGCCTCCCAAATTGCAGTGCCCTAGGCGACCGCCTAGGTCGCCTAATGGGTTGCGCTGGCCCTGGCTAAGAATGATGATGCAGTCAGGTGTTTTGTTAAGGCCAGTGGTGATGGGTGCCCTAAATATGCTTAGATTAATAGTTACATATTGTAATTAGAACAGACCAGGAGCAGCATCTGCTGAGAAGTTTGTTATACAGAATGGGCTGTAATCCAATGTGGTAAAACATACTAGGATTCTAGTGCCATCTAAGTAACTTCCCAGGTAATATGTACCACCACATAGAGGAATGCATGTTTGTAGTGCATGAAGCTATCAGAAATGTGGGGTGACTGTGTGTGCTTTCCAAACCACTGAAGTCTGGGACATTCTGGATGTAGAATTCAGAGACTCATCATGGTGCCTGGAGCTGAAGCTGGGAAGTGAACGTACAAATGAAGTGGGGCTGAACATAGATTGTAAATATGGACACTCTCACTCTACCAACATGATTATCTTGTGGTTTTGACTCAGTACAGACATTATAGTTGAATTAAAAGTCACGATTGGCTGTCTGACTCTTCAAAGTCATAAGAAGAGAGCTAGGTGAAAGTGGTGGAACATTTGTGTGAAAAATGTCATCAATTAATTTTTCATGCCTGAAAGTTGGATTTTTTTTCCTCAAAAGCTGATTTAAATGACCTTAGCATGGACTGAGGATCTGGCTTATAGACACTAAATTCACTTTAGGGTTACCATTTAAGGGAACATGGATGGGGGTTGGGGAGAAGATAACAAAGTGAATTTATCTGCCCACTGCTAGTTTTCACCCAGCTCTGGTTTTGACGTGTTTTTCAAGAACTTGTGTCTTACAGCAAAGATGACTAGTTGAGAGAGGGCAATTAGAAAAGTAAGCAAGCCAGTCAGTCAGTTACAACCAATGAATGTCCTTGGAAGACACATGGCCTTTCACATTATCCCTTATTAGTGTAATTAATATTCCGAGGTTGTCACCGTTCCACCCTCCGTTTCCCATGTTATAGTCTCCTCATCTCAGTTTTGATTTTTCCCTGTGCTCCATTTTTAGTAATTGTACTTAGCCAGTTGTGGAGTCATTATATCACCATCCCAGCACATTGAGTTGCAATCATGTGTCACCACCTCCCAAGGTCTTACCACTCTGTCACTGCACCCTTTTAGTTGCACTATTTCGTTGCTAATCATTCACTCCTCCCAGCAACAGCCCTATATCCTCTGCAAGCATGGCACAGCCTGTTTTATTTTTAAAAATTATGCATATTAATCAATAGAATTGATACCATCTTTTATGAAGTATTTAACAAACCTGGGAACTCTTTGGCCAGTCATCCAAATATTGCACTGTACCTTTGTCTGTAAAGATAAGCAGGAAGAGATAAAGAGTTCTTGGGGGGCAGAGACCATCTTTTTGTTCTGTTTTTGTGCAGAACCTGGCACAATGGGGTCCAGATGCCTGTCTGGGGCTACCTATATGCTACCGTCATTCATATAATAATGAGAATATCAGTTGAAGGAGCATCTCTCCTGAGCATGTCTCATTATGTCTGGCACTTAGCAGTTGAATGTGCCTTGTAAAAACTAATTTAGGGGGAGATCTTCAAAGGCACTATGTGCAGTTAGGGAACCAGCTCCCATCTGTGCTTTTGGAAAATCTTCCCCTTGAAATGCATGGAAGCACATTAGAAAAATATCCATTTGAATGATAAGCCAAAGCCACAGAGATGGAAACGGTAACAGTTAAAGCATTATGGCCTTTCTCTGCCTCAATCCCCACATGCAGTTCTCTTGACATGACAAAAAGATAAGCTGAAGATAACGTCGGTCAGAGTCTTAGAAAGGAATACGCAGCAAGGATGTTTGCAGTGTTGGGAAATAGGATGTGAATATGGAGTAACTTAACATATCGTATGCTGGCTGGATAAGATCAGGAGAGAGTTCCTTTTTCAGTTGGTGTCCATTACTGGGTAAGCAATGGCATATTGCCGGGCTGTGTGTCCACAGTCAGTGCAGTAGCTGGGAGAGTGCTTATCTATGGGACCAAAGCAAGAAAGCCTCAAACCACTGCTGGAACATTTTGAAATAGACATTTCATAGAATCATAGAAGATTAGGGTTGGAAGGGACCTCAGGAGGTCATTTAGTCCAACCCCCTGCTCAAAGCAGGACCAATCCCCAACTAAATCATCCCAGCCAGGGCTTTGTCAAGCCTGACCTTAAAAACCTCTAAGGAAGGAGATTCCACCACCTCCCTAGGTAACCAATTCTGTTTGTTGCCCCACAGAAACCATAAAAGGCGAATAAGGTCCTTGCGGCCTCTGGAAGCCTGTGGTGACTAGATCTAGGCCTGCACCTTTACCATGTTCCCAATGCAAATGTGTCACATGGTATAAAGCAAACTAATTTAAATCCCTTATTTGGCACCATGCTGCTTGTCTACCCTCTTCACCATTTTTAATCTCTTTGCAGTACATTATAATATTCATGCAGATATACCGAAAGGCACAGCAAGCTGGATCACACCAACACTACAAGCAGGGATTAAAACAGAGCTCATGGAAACATAAGAGGATACTGGGAAAAATTCTCAGCATCTGGGGTATGATGCAACACCAGGGGAGTCAACGTAAGGATTCCCAATGACACTGGATCAGGCCCACACATGGCAACGGATCCACATAACATTCATGCTATGGTGTTAGGGGAATTACCAAACAAACGGATGGAACCACTGACAATTTAAAAAAAAAAATTTTTTTTAAACATTTTAATTTTAATTTTAATTCAGACAACCACAAATAAAGTAAAAACTGACTCTATGGAATAGGTTTCAGCTCACATACTTTGTCTGAGGAAAGCACATAGAAGCAGGTATTAAAATACAAACTCATGTTGAATGAATAGAAAATACTGAAACTGATGAAAATATACTATTATTATTTACATTGTGACACAACCAAAAATGGGTAAAATTGGGAAACTCTGTAAATTTCCTTCAGAGGTATGAAAGGACAATAGACTTTCTGGATTGGGGATACATATATTGAACTCAATAAAAAATAACCAACGTCCCCAAGGATGGACGATAGTATGGCTATATTTTTAGAGAAGAAATTTGCCCTTTTGTCAAGGTCCTAGAGAGGGCTATGTACCACTCAAATCCCATTGTTTTGAGGGCTTTAGTGGCACTTGAGTGATGCCTAGGCCTCATATTTGCCCTATGCACAAGTGTAAATTGCAGCCTGACAGAAAATTGCTCAATTGTAAGGATGGCCTATACTTTAATGCAAAGTTATGGAAAACTGAGAGGTAACAAAAGACCAGAGAAGGCAAAATGGATTTTACAAAAGGATCTTCAAAAGAAAAGCTAGATGGAAGGGTGACAAGTATCCGGTAAGTCACACTACTATTCCTGTTACAGTAATGGAACAAATGAAAAATGAAGTGTGTGTGTGGGGGGGATCACTAAACATCTAAAAGTTAACGGAACCATGAGCCACAAGTAAACTGAGTTTATAAAGAATTATAAAATTTGCCAGATGCACTTGATTGCATTAGATAAAAAAAAAAAGGGCTAGATTCTGTCGTGGTGTGAATCAATGTTAATAGAGTCAATGAGATTATGTTGATTTACATCAGTTAAAAATCTAGCCTGAAAGGTAGATGAAGGGAAAGTGGTAGATTGTTGTAAAGCACTTAACACAGCAACTCTTGGAAATCCTCTAGTCAAATGAATTCCACTTGTGGGGACAAGGACACTGTCATGTGGACTGAAAACAGGCTATAAGACTGTAAAGAAAGAAAATGAATAGTAAACTGTTGAGCTATGGGCTGCCCAGTGGGGTATGGTAGGAATTGGTGCTACTGTAATCTTGATATCATTCAACGTTTGCACTGCTGCTCTTTGTGCTATATCTGTTCTGTGGCTAAAGAACAGTTTCCACCAGTGGCAAACCATAAGTCTCAAGTATATGTAATTTTTGTTTTTATTTTTTTTTATGAATGGATTTTAAGGGTTATACTATGTTCTTCTGATTTTAGCCAATGCCAGAGGAATGCATTCTGCTGGCACCATTTCTATTTTGATAGTCTGTGCCAGCAGGATGAAGTTTTTTTGAATTGTAACTCCTATATTCTTTGAAAGCTAATTGCTCACTGTGTGGTTGAGACCTTTTCAGTGTTCTCTACTAGGAATTGTTGGCTGCCCACCTGCTTCTCCTGTTTACAGCTTGTGATACCAGAAAGGATTAGGTCAAGAGGACAGCCAATGAAAACGTGGACTAAGCATTACAATTCTGAGAACTCCCTGTTGTGAGAGAGGTTGTGACAAGAAGAGGAAATAGCACAGCATGAATTCTTTCTGATTAGTGTAAAGAACAGAGGAAATGGAACAAGAGTAATCTATTCCCATGATCGTAAGATTCAAAGCTCCTTGTCTTAATCGGGTGTTCTACTTAGGGTCTGGACTGAGACATGAAATGAAGTTTAGTTAAACTATGAAATCATTTTAGCTACTATTTTAATGTTTACAAAATAATATGACAATTCAGTGTAGTGCTTATGAAAATGCTCTGGAGACTCAAGTCCTCTGTCCACACTGAAGATACAGTATGAGGATGCAGTCTTTCCCACATGGTTCTTCCAATGTTTCACACCTGACCTGGCAAGATCACCTTTAGGAGTGAGAGGTAGTTTAGTCTTTATGCAATAAAGTGAACCACTGTCTGGATTTTTTTTTTCTTTCCACTTTTTCATTTCATTTTACCTTTTGCGTCGGTCACTCTTTGGAGAATTTACAGAGGGGCAGAGTAAAAAATGAAACTTTGTCAAAAAGTCTCCAAATATTGGTAAGTTCACGAAGGGAAATGATGAACAAGAAAACTCGGACAATTGCACTTTAAAGGGTTACAATTCCAGTGCCATGGATAAAAGTACTGACCCTCTTGTAAGCTCTTTGGGGCAGAAACTGCCTCTTGCTCTGTGTACATACAGGTATTAGCACAATGGGAATCAAACGTGGATAAGGGTTCGATGTGCTACTGGAATACAGATAACAACCTGTTTTGATTCTACTAGTGAAAACCAACAACCCCCTCAATTGAACAGTGTTTATTTTTAAACCATCATACAGCAGTTTTTAAAAATGTAATTTTAGCAACGGAGCTATCAAACAGAACTTCATTTTTGCTTCTTATATTTCTTTCAGGGAGGATGTTCAGAGGCCAAGAACTTGAAGGTTGTTTCAGGTTGGAGCCAGTCAAACAGGAATTTTCTTGCCCTGTGGACAAATGGTTGGCCTGCTTCAAAAATTCCAAGTAATTATTATTGTTCTTTTCTGCCATGGGAAATGTACCTGCAACTTGAATACATCTTGTGGCATAACAACAATCCCTTCCCGTTGCCCCAGTGCACAAAATATAGTCAATCGCCTTATGCAAAGAGCAATTTCTCTCTCATCTGTTTATTGCTCTGCCCTTTTTCATGTCTAAATGCTTGGTTTCTTTGTTTTATTTTTGGTAACGATTAATGCTCATTACAGGGGCATTTGCCTACAGCCACGCAAAGCGGAAGTCAGGTGCTGTGCAAGATTACACAGACAACTGTGCCAAATGCAGTTCGGTCCTTACCTGCAGCACCTCTGCTGTTCTTGTTCTCAGCCTCCTCTGGCTGAATGCTGTCTGCTGTGCTAAATCATGGGATGCCTTTATGGGTCATTGAGCTAATGTATCCCCATGCAAAAGGCATTGACTTTACCCTATATAGGGATGGATGAGCTGTGCCCTGGCAAAGCCTGTTCATGGGTTTTGGTAACACACCATGGCAGGCTCCCTTGGAAGTTTGGATTCTGTTTTACCGTTCAGCAGGCCTCATGCCCAGAATACCCTCCCAATCCTTCCTAAAGCCTGGTGGCCCATTCACTGGTCTTCAGAAGGTGGTAAATAGCTGCTCTCCAAACTTCTGATATGCGGTTAGTAGGCAGCTAGGTAAAGACCACTTTTTCCCCATTCCAAAGGAACTCTGGCAGTGGAGGTATGTTCTTTACTTTGGGTTCAGTGTAAACGCCTGTTAAAGTCCATATTATACAAACCACATGCAGTCTGGTAGACTCTGCTCAGGAGTGGACCAGGCCCAGAACAGTAGGGAATATTTCGGGCAAAGCCAGAAGAGCGTTGGTACTGAACTGTATGGAAACTGAGGCATGGTGTCTGGATCCAACATGCCAAGTTTTTCTCAGTGCTATCTGTTCCTCACTCACAACCCCACTAAAAATCAGGCTAACACTGAAACAAATAGTTAAAGAAAAGCCTGGCTGCTAGGTAGCCAAGTACTTGTGAGTATCCACACCATATTTCTAGTCTTTCACCCTTGGGCCATTCCTTTCACTCCTGGAAGGAGGGAGTGCCCTTAAGTCATTCAACAGTGACTCAATTTGGCAGGTCAATGAGAGGTATTAATGGGCTCTGAAAGAGATGCTGACTTTTCTTTCATTATTTGTTTATAGAGGAGTGGGAGGAAAAAATGCCAAGGGGAGTTATATATGCAATGGTTAAATTTACAACATGCATCTGAAATACTTCCTTGCCCTGTTACAGTCAGTCCATTCAAAACTTGTTTCTTTCCTCTCTGACAAATGATTACACGAACACGCAAACCTACTCCATGGAAAATAACCTGAGAGATGGCAGAAGTTCTCAGCTGTTTTCTGGTGACTTTGTTTCAACAAATGATTAAATTCCCCAGAAAGGAAATGGTTAAAAGGTGATCTTCAGCAGCTATCACTTTGAAGTTCTAGATGCCAAACTATATAGTTCAATAGGGGAAATAACAAGGCACATCAACTTTCTTTGAATGCAGGAAGTGGCTTCCATTAAAGCCTTATGAAATTTTGCAGAAACATGGGCATGAAAAAGTCACAAGTCTTACCAACCATTCACATTTGTATTCATGTACAAAAATAAATACCTTATTTAATAGCTGCAAATACTCCTACTCCAACTACAGTGCTGAACTGCTAATATAACTCCAGATAGTAGGCTTTAAACTTGTTAATGAAACAGTTTAACAAAGCATTTAAATGAACTCACCACTGGCAAAAAGTAAAGTGGTATTTCTGAAGACCACTGACGTATTGAAATGAGACTTGTCTGTTTCAGGGTTGGAAATCAGTTTTAAATCAACAGACTGATGCTGATTTACACCAGCTGAGGATCTGGCCCTGTTTAGTTACATACCAAGTATATGTAAAGTTTGTCAGTTTTTGAGTATCCCCAAACATTAACAAAGCAGTGGTCAAAATTATGCCTACACATATTACTAATTATTCTCACAACTCCAAATTTGGATGAGGGAGGGAAATGGTTGTCTAAGTGGTAGCAGGCTTTATAATTAAGTGGTGAGAACTTAAAGAAGAGAGCAGTTAGCTTAACATGATAAATGTTGCAGTTGGAAGTTAACTATATTTTTAATACAGGATGGACCAAATGATTAATCAGTTCTTAGCTATAATAGATGCAGCATTTTCTTGTTTGTTTGTTATACGAGGTGACACACCTTACTTTGTACAACAGGATAAGCCTGCATTTGACTTTGTTCCAGATACAGAAATGACTAGCAGCCAGCAAAACTAGGAAGAAAATAATTGCCAGTGGTTCTGTTTTGGTCAGGACAGTCCTGATTTTCAGGTCATGGTGTCAAATTCTGTTCCCTCTTGCACCTGTGTAATTGGGGTTCTTCAGGGGTAGCTGAAAACAGAACTTTTACCTGGGTAGCAGCCACTGTTCCCTCAGTTTGCGCAGTGTTTTGAACACAGTTCCTCCGCCCAGTCACTGGTGTGCTGGAGAGAAGGCTGCCTGTCTTTCTCCTCCTTTGTTGTGTCTCACTGATCCCCCCAAATATGGAAAAGAGAGGGAGCCCGAGATGGAAAGAGAAAGCAGCCACCAGGATCAGTGCACTGCCACAGGATGGCTGATGTTCTTCACGGCAGCTGCAGTAGAGGGGTTGTCCTGAGGCCTCTGCTGGCAGCAGTGGCGGCAGGCAAGCTGCACCGCGGTCCTCCTATCGTGTTGAGCTGGGTGGCCAGTTGGGGAATGGGTCCCCGTTGGTTCTTGAGATGGAGGGGTCTACTCTGGCTGCTGGAGGTCTCCCTTAGGTGCTATGGGGAGCAACGGAAGATTATGAGCAAGGATACTCTAGAATGGTGTATTATTTCTCAGTACACAGTAATTACTAAGTATCAGAGGAGTAGCCATGTTAGTCTGGATCTGTAAAAGCAGCAAAGAGTCCTGTGCACCTTATAGACTAACAGACGTATGGAGCATGAGCTTTCGTGGGTGAATTCCCACTTCGTCGGATGCATCCCACGAAAGCTCATGCTCCAATACGTCTGTTAGTCTATAAGGTGCCACAGGACTCTTTGCAGTAATTACTAAGGGGCTCCAGAGTAAATTTGAGAACTGATTTATTTGATCTCAACCACAAAACATAATTATTTGATACACATGAGCCTCCTTCTCCGAAATCTGGAAGCTTCTCTCTCTCCAAGGCTTAACCTCTCTTTTGCAAATCTTAAAGCTTGGGAAAACCTGCCTAGCCACATTAATTGTCTCCGAACATAAGAGGAGAAGGATTTGAAGCCAAAAGGAAGAATACAGAAAGTGCTTTTTTGTTTCAGTCTTTTGCACTATAAATTCTTGGGAATACAGTCCAGACAGGCCTGCAGCACTCTCTGATGATTAAGTAGCAAAAGGTTAGCGAGGTCAAGTCCTGTGTAGACACAGTAACAAGCTTGTCTTTTGTCTTGTAATTTCAAATTGGTAGTGGGTAATTGAGAATCTGAGGTGATTTGATTCTGCTGAGGCTATCCAGTCAAAAGTCATAGCAATGTTAGTGGTAGCTTCAACTCTAAATAACCAAACAGTTCTATTTGGATGTTATGTGACCAGTGACTTTAAAATAAAGCTTGCAAATTAGTGAACAGAATGCTGGCTATCATTTTCAGAATTGCACTCCACCAAAACAAAATCCTTCTCTTTGGCACTGTGTTAAACCTCTATGAGTGGAACATCCATTGATGTTAATGGGAGCTCTGTGTACAGAGGGCTTACGTGAGACTGACCTTATTGCACTGTGTGTAGGCACTACACTCACATGCTAAAACTAGACTCTCAGTGGTTGTACCTAAAAGAGTATCAGATCCATAACAAGAACTTGTGGTGAGAGCCATCTTACCCCCCCCCCCCCAAGATCAGCACCGTCTGCCCATCTCATCTGGCTAGATTCCAACTCAGTTAGTTAGCTTCCTCCCGCCTGAATTCCACATTCTCAGTACAGCAGTACAGAAATGATACTGACTTGCTTCATTTTTGTAGGCAATTTAACCTTTAATTCTGAGACCCCGGCCATAACAGCTCTGTGCATATGTGTGTGGTACAGATTGAGTGGCACCCATTAGTAAGAACTCCACTGGGGGTTTGTGGTCACCTCCTTACAGTTAACACTTAAAAAAAAAATACTAGCATGTATTTTAAAATATAGAGCATCAGCTGGAAGGGGAGACTTTTAATATGAAAGGGTAATGTTTGGATGGATTAAGGGTAAATAAGACACTCAATTTGAACTAGATCCCAGGCCAGAAATTCTGATGGATCTGGAGTCGTTACACAGGAGTTCCTTGCTCTCCAGTTAGCACAATGTCAATAGGATCGTTGTTAAGCAGCAGGCTGGTAAACACAAGAATGTTTTCATTAAACAGCATTGGGATACAAAATTGTTTATAGTAACCTTGCTTTCCAACTCCTCAGAAGCCCAAGGAAATTCTACGAGTGATCAAGGCCCTTCATTCCATCTTTCCCCCGATCTGTCAGTGCAGTTGCATGAAACGTGAGCATTCATTCCCCTAGAAATAATGGGGATTTCACGGGGTAGAAAAAGTAAAGGGAGGTTTGTTTCCCAATTAAGGGCCAAATCCTGCCTTTGCTTATCACGCAGGCATGAGACTCCATTTTAGTCAAGGGGTATTTTGTGCTTCAGTCACCCATTTGTAAATTGGGGATAATAGCAAATCCCTACCTCACAAGAGTGTTCGGTGAATAAATACATTGTGAGGCGCTCAAATGCTATGGTGATAGGTGCCATAAAAATACCTTAGATAGAAAGCTGGTAAGATATTATGGAATGCAGCTGGGGAGATTGCCTTATGCTCAATCAGTGTGACCAACTCTTGCTATTTATTGTGAGTCTTGCAATATTTGGTTCACTTCTTAAAGTCCGAATTGGTGGAATCGAGAGATCTTGTGAAAATCTCTGCTTTTGAAAGTAAGTTTCTAGTGCCCATATGTCACGACCGGGGCGAGGGGAGTCAGACCTAGTGGTAAGAGCAGGAGTCGGGAGTGAGGTACTGGGAGGTCAGAGTCTGAGACAGGCTAGAGGGCAAACCAAGAGTCAGGCAGGCAAGGTCAGGTTACCAGGAGATCAAGGTCAGGCACCAAGTTACAGACAGCAATCGAAAAGGAACCAAGGATAAAGCAGGGTCAGAAGCTGGAGTCTGTCTATTGCAAGAAGGTTTTGGAGCAGAGACAGGCAGGCAGTCTGCACTGTTGCTAAGACAGCTTCTGATCATGGCTTCCTGGTTTAAGTACTGGTACCAGCCATTCAGTGGACTGCAAGAGGCTGTCATTCAGATCCTGTCAGTGGTACTTCCTGCCAAGCCCAGCCTCCCAGGCTCCTCCTTTGGGAGCCCCACCTCAGCCTCCAGTGGTGATGCATAGTCCCAGGTTCCAGCCCTGCAGGTTCTTATACCATTGTTGTGGAGAAAATCTTGCAAATATGACCCTAGTGCACCTGAAAAGTTAAAAAAGAAAGTACATTTTCTGAACCCCCCCCAAAATGTATTATTTTTGAGGGCCTGTTTCACAACTCTCCCATGGACGATGAAAGGTACTGACTAATCTGATGTTCTAATCTAAGATGGCAAAACCTCTTTAAGCATAATGGGTGGGATTTTCAAAAGAGACTCCACCACGACCCTTGGTAAATTGTTCCAATGGTGAATTACTCTCACTGTTAAAAATGTACAGCTTCTTTCCCCTCTGAATTCGTCTAACTTCAACTCCCAGGCATTGGATTGTGTTATACTTTTCTCCGCTAGATTGAAAAGCCCATCTGAGACAAAAATTACCATGTGCATTAAGTCATGAATAACAATACTATGTACACATAATTGCAACAAATAAATAGCAATTGAGCAGTTCATCGCGAAAGGCAATCTGTGCTTCTCGGTGTTTAGACCTGCCGGCGTGGGGCCGTGCAAATGGCCTGCCTCTAAAAATGACACTAAACAGTGTTTTGTGAAATGGCACCTTGGATTTCGTATTCACGTTAATGGAGCTATTCATTACACTTTAGAAAATGTAATTAAAAGTGAAATCATCCATTTGCTGTACAGTTTATTAGCCCTGTCTAATTAAAGTCTGTCTAAGAGAGAATAGCTGTAATAAGCGCAGGTGGAATTCCTGTGAAATCCTACACCTGAACTGCTTTCTCAGGGCATGTCCAGGCCAGAAGGGAGATCGAGTACAGCAAATTATTCTGGTGGAAGGAAGCGGGTGAAATGATTTCCTATGACTTCTTGTTTGTTACCCCACAGGTGTCCCAAATAAATCAATGTTGGCCTGTAGCAATCGCACACATTAGGTAATCTCCAAACTTTGTTCAGAGGCGACACACTTTAAATACTTTTTACTGACCACCTGAATCTGCACTGCAAAGGAGCTGTATAAATGTTTTGAGGTTGCCCTGCAGTTCATATTCTTTCAGCCTTATTGTCACTCATGCCTTCAGACACACAAAACTCCCTGGCAACTTGTTCAGTCCTTTTTAGATCACTCTTGTGCTTCAGCTTCCGATGGGAGGGTAGGGACAGGTGTTTGGTGTATGCATTTGGCATGCTGAAGCGTATCCAGGAGTAGGACATTTTGAATGTTGATTTCTTACAGTGCTATGAATCTGATGACACTCCCATAGGAAAGAGGCTTATCTGTGCATAGATTTGGTGCTCGAGGCAGTTTCTAAGTTGGAATCCTTTCTAGAGAGGAAGGATCGTCCAGTGACTAGGCCACTGACTTGGGAGACCAGCGCTCAGGTCCCTGCTTAGTAACAGAATTCCTGTGTGACCTAGGGCAAGTCACTTAATCTCTCTGTCCCTCGGTTAGGCACATCTGTAAAATGGGCCCAATGGTATTTCCCTACAGTGTTGTGAGGAAGAAATACATTAAAAGATTGTGAGGCGCTCAGATGCTATGGTAATGAGAGCCATAGAAGTAATTTAGGAAGCAAAATCCTGAATAAACTACAGCCACCATTATTTTGTTTTATATGTTACGCAAATCCACCCTGAATGCATTATATGAATTTAAATAAGCAGTGGGGGCACATCATGCATAAGAGTGTGAAGAAGCACAGCAGATATGCAGGGTCACAGAGGTCAGCTTGCGTCTCTGCTCCCAGCACAGCACAGAAATTCTCACACTGTATAGGCAGAACTGGAGGCAGGTGTCATTTGCACCATCAGAAAAAATGGAGTTTTATTTCCGGGTTGCCGATACTCATGATTTTATGGTGAGTCTCGCAATATTACATGACCCATCCGCTGCAGACTGCACGGGAATCTCCGCTTTCATTTTAAAAGTGCGTTTCTAGTCCTCACGGCTGCAGAGAAAACTTTGAAAATGTGAAGAGAGCCCGCCTGAATAGATGAGAAAGCAGAAGGCAAATAAAAAGAACAGAGTATTTTTTTTTTCTTTAATTTCATGGTTTTTAAGCCAATCTCATGATTTTCGAGGCTTGACTTGTGATTTTTGATTGCTCGCAGTTGGCAATGTGGTTGTTCATGTCTAGCTTGGAGCTAATGAGCTGAGCTCTTTCCCTTAACATACCTTGCGGGAGGTGAAGTGGCCATCAACCACCCTATCCATGGGCCCTTTCCTCAAAGCCACTCCCTCCCGGGCTTTTCCACCAGACCCATCTCCCTAATGGAATTACCCTTGGGGTGTGTCTACGTTGCATTATAATCCCAGGTCTAGGGGACCCGCACTTGAGTGTCCAAGCTGCATTGTAAACTGGGTTTGTTTCACAACTGTGCTAACATGTCCATACTGTATTACGCAGACTTCTGACGTGGATCTGTGTCTTGAGCTGTATCCACACTGCAAAATGATAGGGCTTGGATCTGAGACGCAGCAGGACTCTGGCTAAGCCCCCTCTTGCCCCTAGGTAGCTATCAGATGACTGGAGGATAGCTAATGTGACACCAATTTTTAAAAGGGGCTCCAGACGTGATTCTGGCAATTACAGGCCAGTAAGGCTGACTTCAGTACCAGGCAAACTGGTGGAAACTATAGTAAAGAACAGAATTATCAGACACGTAGATGAACATGATTTGTGGGGAAAAGTCAATATGGGTTTTGTAAAGGGAAATCATGTCTCATCAGTCTACTAGGATTCTTTGAGGGGTTCAAGAAGCATGTGGACAAGGGGGATCCAGTGGATATAATGTACTTAGATTTTCAGAAAGCCTTTGACAAGGTCCCTCACCAAAGGCTGTTAAGCAAAGTAAGCTATCATGGGTTAAGAGGGAAGGTCCTCTTATAGATTGGTAACTGGTTAAATGATAGGAAACAAAGGGTAGGAATAAATGGTCAGTTTTCAGAATGGAGAGAGGTAAATAGTGGTGTCCCCCAGGGGTCTTTACTGGGACCAGTACTGTTCAACTTATTCTTAAATGATCTGGGAAAAGGGGTAAACAGTGAGGTGGCAAATTTTTCAGATGATACGAAACTACTCAAGGTGGTTAAGTCCAAAGAAGACTGCGAAGAGTTACAAAGGGGATGTGACAAAGTGGGACAGTTATTAATGTTTCCTCTGAATACTGTGTGGGTGCCTCAGTTTCTGGCCGACACTCTGTCTCCTGGCAACTAATGGCCTGGGCCCTTCCCTCCTGCAAGGGGATGCTAAAGGTGTGGGAGAACAAAGAGGTCAGGTGACCTGCTGGCCCGGGAAAGGAACTCAGCAGAGAAGAAGGGGCTGGAGGGGGTTTCAATTTGGAGCTGGCTGGGGACGGGAAGTGAGGGCTGACGGGGTTGTCTGGCTCACTGGGCCCCAGAATGGACCCGGCTGAGGGGTCCCGTTCTCTGTACCTACAAGCTCTGTTTTAGACAGTGTTCCTGTCATCTAATAAACCTCTGTTTTACTGGCTGGCTGAGAGTCACATCAGACTGTGAAGTGGGGGTGCGTGCAGGACCCTCTGGCTTCCCCAGGACCCCGCCTGGGCGGACTCGCTGTGGGAAGCGCACGGAGGGGCATATGCTGAATGCTCCAAGGTCAGACCCAGGAAGGTGAAGCCGTGTGAGCTTCTTGCCCTGAAGACAGTCTGCTCCAAGGGAGAGGAGGCTCCCCAAAGTCCTGACTGGCTTTGTGGGGAGCAGTTCCAGAGCATCGCCCGGGGACTCCGTGACAAAAGGGATCTCACAAAACTGGGCAAAAAAATGGCAGATGAAATTCAATGTTGATAAATGCAAAGTAATGCACATTGGAAAACATAATCCCAACTATACATATAAAATGATGGGGTCTAAATTATCTGTTACCACTCAAGAGAGAGATTTTGGTATCATTGTGGATAGTTCTCTGAAAACATCCACTCAGTGTGCAGCAGCAGTCCAAAAAGTGAACAGAATATTGGGAATCATTAAGAAAGGGATAGATAATAAGAGAGAAAATATCATATTGCCTCCATATAAATCCATGGTATGCCCACATCTTGAATACTGCATGCAGATGTGGTCGCCCCATCTCAAAAAAGATATATTAGAATTGGAAAAGGTTGAGAAAAAGACATAAAAAATGATTAGGGGTATGGAACAGCTTCTGTATGAGGAGAGATTAATAAGATTGGGACTTTTCAGCTTGGAAAAGAGACAACTAAGGGGGGGATATGATAGAGGTCTATTAAATCATGACTGGTGTGGAGAAAATAAATAAGGAAGTGTTATTTACTCCTTCTCATACATAACACAAGAAATAGAGGTCACCAAATGAAATTAATTGGCAGCAGCTTAAAAACAAAAAGGAAGTATTTCTTCACACGTTGCACAGCCAACCTGTGGAACTCTTTGCCAGAGGATGTTGTGAAGGCCAAGATTATAACAGGGTTCAAAAAAGAAAGAAAGAAATTCATGGAGGATAGGTCCATCAATAGCTATTAGCCAGGATGGGCAGGGATGGTGTGCCTCGCCTCTGTCTGCCAGAAGCTGGGAATGGGCAACAGGGAATGGATCACTTGATGAGTACCTGGCCTGTTAATTCCTTCTGGGGCACCTGGCATTGGCCACTGTCAGAAGACAGAATACTGGGCTAGACAGACCTTTGATCTGATCCAATATGGCCGTTTTTAAGTTGTATGTTCGGGTGGGTCCCAGGAATTGAGTCTTGAGTGCCTGCTGACCTGAGTCAAACAGATTTGTGTGTGGATGGCAGGAGGATTTGGACTGAAACCTGAGTCGGGTCCCGGATTTACACTGTAGTGCAGACATACCCTTAGGCAGTGGTTAAAAGTAGATTCTGGAGGGAGGGCTCTCAGTGAACCAGCAGAAGAGGAGGGGTAGCTGTGGGGAGCACTGTGTATCCAAGTCAGGGTGAATCTGGGAGAAGATCTCCCTCTGCTTTTAGCTCTCCCAGTGTCCCCCCTGGTCCCCCTTATTTTAACCCTTCCTATTACAGCTGCTCCTGCTGTATTCTACTCCTCCAGAGCTCCAAAGCCAATTTTTGCACCTCCTGCAGGTCTAGATGCTGTTGGTCCATGGACCACCAGCTCTGGATTTAGACCTATGGGTGTTAGGAGATGTTAAACGGCCTCAGGGGTAGGATACCCTAGCAGGAAAGGAGGTGGATTAACGTTGAGACCTTTCATTTTGCAGTACATTCCTGCTACAGCCCACACTAATGCTTGGTATTATGTTAAAGTAATAACAGACAATGTTAATTATCATCTTCCCGAGAGTGCAGATAGCTTTTTTTTTTTTTTTTTATAAAGGAGAAACCGTGATTACTCATCAGGCTCATGTTTGCAAACACTCCAACAACTCTAATCCAGGTTTTCTGACATCTTGCTACACAACCTGATGTGCGGCGATGCCTGATCTTATCAGTGGGATGAAGATTGGAGTCACGTGTAATTTGGATGGCACAGGAGAAGCCTGGAGCAGTTTAAGTCCTTGCTGTAGAAATGCTGCCTGACTTCCGTCTCCATGGCGCCACTTATCTACCACTAACCAGTTCTTCATGAGTCACTCCTGGTTAAACAGAGCCTCCCCTGCCTCAGTTTTGTGTAGTGACCCGGTCTAGGTTATAGAGGTGAAAACTGGCCTGGTGTGTGTGTCCTCTCAGCTCAATGACCTATAGGGTACTAAATGGCCCAGAACCAGGCTACCTGCAGGATCTCCTCTCCTCACCATGCCATACTGCCAAAGCTGCAGTCAGCCAAGGCACTCGAGCTGGATTCTCTAGTTACAAAAGAGAGGGAGCAGCTGCTCAGATGGTCTCTGAGAGGGCTCCAGAACTTGCTCCACCCTGATCTGAAATATTTTAAATTTGGCTACCTTCTAGGCCCACTGCAGAGGACACCTGTTTGACAAAGCTAAGGGTTTGCTTCCAAGGTGATGAAGGGATGGAAGTGACGGGCTGGCCGAGTTCCGGTTTGAATTGATTATTTTAACACTACTGAGATTAATTGTACTGTTAATGGTGTGGCATGGGATTTGCAGCCTTGGCTAAGTCTCACTTTAGTTATTATTTACCTCAAAATAAATAAATTTCCAAGCTAGTGCCTGAGATTTCCCAGAAGTAAGCAATATCTACCCAAAGCATGACTGGCTCAGGAGTAAGCCCGAGAGCAGCTTTCTGTTCTGTACAAGGCAGCTGTAGAACTAGTGAAGAAACACGGTAGGCTTCAAAGCAGGACAAGATACGCTGGAGCAAGTCAATTAAAACCAGTGTAGCAAATCTACACTAGGCATTTCCACTGAGCTGAAAGCACAGGTGGCTAAAAACCCCAAACGTAGACGAGAGGTAAAGGCTTGTCTGGACATTCTTATTCCACGCTAAGTGTACCTTTGTGCAGTGCAGCTTAGGTCTGCTTTAAAGGGAATTAACCTAAACCGCCATTCCTTAGTACGGAATAAGAATGTCCATGTGGGGGATTTAGTCCAGAATAACAATTGCACTTTAAATTCACACCCTAGCTTATTTCACAGCAACTTCCCCATGTAGACAAGCCCTAAATCATAGACAAATTATGGCACTTGGGGAGAGACTGTGCCTCGAGAAGAACTCAGCATCTTGTTTCTCCTTTTTTTGTCCAGGATTCAGTAGACGTTTTAGATCTAAAGCAAGAGCCTCTGCTGCTCCATTAACCAAGGCTGTAGCAGGCTCATAAACCTCTATATATGGCTTAGTCACTTCTAGAGGGGAAGACAGCACCACACTGAGTGGTGTGGGTCACACAAGCAGGATGCGTTCCACTCATTGGCCTGATCACTTTGACTGTATTATTATATCTATTACAGAAGTGCATTTACCCTGGCTTTCCCACCAGATGAATGGTGGAAGGGGAAACCGAGGCAAAGAGAGGGGAAGTGATTTGCTCAAGGTCACACAGTTGGTCAGTGGCAGAGCTGAGAATAGAATCCAGGCTTCCTAACTGCTGGTCCAATGTCCTGTCCACAGTGACTACGTCATGCTGCCTCAAGGTCGTAGCCTTTCACAACACACTTCATCTGTTTTGTCTTTTTTAGAATGTGTTTTCTCAGGACAAGCGTCTTTCCACATCTTCCTGGTGTGTATAAACAGCTAGTGTAAATCAGTTTAGTCAGTGGAGTTACACTGATTTATACCAACTGACTGACTGGCCCTTCTTATTATGTCTGTACAAAATCTAGTATATTTGGGGTGCTATTGCAACATAAATGAATTTTATTTTTCAAAAAAATAATATAAGCTATTGGTTTTTCAAGATCGAAACTATTAAAAGCCAGTAGAAGGATGGAAAGATCATGGGATGATATGTGGCATATGATGGCTGTCTTTTGGGGGAAGTTAGGGAAGGGTTAAAAATCATACTTAAAATAGGATGCTAGCTTCTACTCTAATTACAGAGCAGCCACCACTGCTCTAAAATTTCAGTAGAAGCGCGCGGGAGGTGAATAGGGGGGAGAAGGGAGGTGGGTGGGAGGGGGTGGGGAACACACCATGCAAGAGAAGGAAGGAGGAATATGAGGGAGGAAATCCAAAATAAAGTATAGATGGTCAGAGACATGGTTATAAAAAGCCCAAGTAGTGAGAAAATACGCCAAAAAACAAATCAGGTGCATAGCTGTGTGTCTGGCATGGTGTCCAAGGTGTTACTGACTTTTCCAGAATGATGGCATAGCTTTCACATCACAATGAAGCAGTCTGGAATAAAAGTCAACAGTGTAAAGGATTCTGGCACAGGCATTGGTTTCTTTCAGTCTTGCCCATGCGTGTCTTCAGTTCCACCCTTTTTATTTGAACATATTTAGCGCCGCTGATGCATGGAAAAGTCCCACTCTCCATTTGTGCTGGCATTTTCCTTTATTCTTGCAGTCACTCACAAGAAATGAAAGGAGCTCAGGATTGTGTCTCAAACATGTCTGTTGTAAATTGACTTCCTCTTTAGGGGCTTGTCTACTCTGGGACAGTCAGGAAAATTAATCCGAATTAACTAAAGGTGTGAATTTAAAGTGAGTTAGTTAGACCCCTGTGTGGACACTTTCATTCAGAATTAAAGAAGCCTTAATTTGGGTTAGTGTAAGCCTTTAGTTTAAATATAGTTTCAATTTAGTTTCAAAACCTTAAAGCAGCTAATAGCACATGGTCGTTACTAACTGCTACATGTGTTTTCTGCGCATGCGGAATTATTGCCTTCTTGAGACGTGAAGATGCAGTGTGTGACCCCTTGCTCAATCATTTAGCCGTGTGCAGAGTAACATCAACAGTAGAGGATGAAGGGTGGCTTAAAGGTACCAAAAGCATCGTATCTAGAGCAACAGCCTGAACAAAGTAGGGTCACATCAGTTGCATTTCCAACCTGTGCTTTGAAACTAGTTCGCTGTTGTGCACTGCTTCCTGATGGGAGTTTATTCACTGAATACCATATAAAGTGTCTAGTCCATATTAAGTAATTTGTAGCTCCCTTTCAAAAAATTAATTCTCTCTCTCTACTCTTAAGAGCCTGGTCCAGACTCTAAAAAACTTCGCTTTGACTTCAGCCAAAAGGGGCAATTATCAAAAAGGTAACTCTTTAAAAAAGAAAATAACTGGACATCACATGACCGCATATTCTCCCTCAAGGACTCCTATCCGAAGATGTTTTTTCTAAGAGCTAATGCACCGCATACAACTTGGAATCTGAATATCAAGGGCTGTTCCTCTATGCCTCCATCATCACCTGTAGTAAAACTTCTGCCGCAGAAGGCATGGCCTGCATAGGCGAGGATGGAGTTTAGGCCGCTTATCGTTGTCTAGTTCTGATGCGTGGCATATGAGTGGGACTCTCTCTAATGGAAAAGTTGGAGAACACTGGCCTATAAATCTGAGTAGGAAAAAATGACGGGGGTGCAAGTTATTTCCAAACAGAACCTCTGGTGATCAAAGTCCCACCCCCATGCACTTGTGCGTACACTTTAATGGAATAGTTTTATTTTTGAATGAACACGTGTATTTTTATGGGTTACAGAGGAAGCCCCTGCTCTCAGAGGATCTTCTCTTCAATCACCCACTTGATACTGCATTCATTCCCTCCAGCCCCTGGGTCACAGTCCTTGCTTCCAGCTAAAGAGAATGGGTCAGAGCTGCCTGCAGATCCTGTCAGTAATGCTCTGTAATCAAGCAAAGGGATCAACAGCTGAGTGATGTGAGCCACTCCCTTCTCCCCCAGGTGCTGAGAATGCTGTCTAATCTGCATTCCCAGTCTCTGCTGGCTCAGTGAGTGGGAAAACAAGGCAGGGGAAATGTCAAACAGGAGCTTTTAGTGCAGTCCAGAATGCTATCAACAGACGACGGGGCCCATCCAGTAGAGGGGAAGTTTAATGAAACAGAGAAATGATTTCCCCTTTATGATTCATTTTTTGTCCAGAAATTATTTCTGTTAATGTTTGTTTTTCAGCTGAGTATTGGGGAGAAAGCTGAGCCAATGAAATGAAATGAAGATTTTTTTTTTTTTTGTAACTAGGTGATGGTCACAGACTGTGCACTCAGTTGGGAATTAGCAGGCAGGTTGCAAATGGAAAATGCTCTCCAAAATATTGTTTGATCTTTTGGGGATCCCTTGTTCCTTCTGAAGAGGATGCTTGGCTCTTTTGGAGCTCCTTGCCCTTCTTCAGGTCCTGCATGGAACGGGAGACAAAAAAACATTGAAAAATTTGTCTCCCCTAACTTAATAAAATGTTATTACCAAATCACTTGGAACTAGAATTTGCCACCCTTACGCCATGAATTATTCCATAGGACTCAACGGAGCAACATCCTACTCAGCATGGGTATTAGCATCTAGCCCTTAAAGAGAAAATCCAAAATACTGCTTGCCACAGCTAGGGAGATAGGGAAACATAGAAGCAGCCCAGAGCAGGAAAGTAGAGGCTGACTGAAAGGGGTTATATGGAGACACCTATAGATTATTTTTGTTATTCACTTGGTTTGACTGCTCTGTGTTGCTCCATCCTGGCGGAAGTGGAGCAGTTAATAGCTCACTCACCTTTCATGTGACCCCTTCACTACCACACCTTTGAGTGACAATTACAAAAACAGCGCCGAGAATTCCCAAAGGGTGAGGGCAAATTAATCCCTTCAGAACTACACCAACCCGATACTTCATGGGTGGGTCTCTGCTAGTCTCAGAGTAAATTAATGTCTTTTCTCTTCCTCATCCACGGCACTCTCCCTTTTCGTTTACAGTGCGTGCAATCACCTGTCCCGTGCGCCCGTGATGACTGCTCTGCCTCCCCTGATTAAAAAGCTGCTGCCTCAGACAGCAAGTAACAGTCATTTTACCCTCTTAAAGACCACTCCTTTTCTCTCTTCTTCCATCCCAATGTATAATTGAGGACCAAATTGCCTACTGGTGTAAATTGGGATAGTTCCTTTAACATCAGAGTTGCTACACCGGTTTATCTCAGCAGACAGTGACATTGCCTCACTGTTTAGCTTCCTCTACACCAATGACTCTCAACCATTTTTTATATCTTCCATATTGAATCCCTCTCTTTCGTCTACCTGGGACTGCTCTCCCATTCTATATTAGGTACTTGAATGACCCTCATCAATGCATTAATTCTGTCATCCCTGTGAGCTCTGAAAGCCTTGTCCCCATTTTTGCAGGTGAGGAAACAAGGCATGGGGTAGATTAAGGAACTTGCCCAAGGACACACACTAAATCTGTGCTAGAGCTAAGCACTGAACTCGGGTCTCTTGAGCTCCTGTCTTCTGCCCTCTTCATATAGAGCACCTTTCCTCTGCTCCTAGTTAGCATTATGGAAAGGGCAGAGTGCTCATGACCCCTTGACACTTTTGCTTACAATCTCTTTGCTGAGAGATCATGAATTTAAAAAAAGCCACGATTATTTCTTTTTATGCAGGTGCAAGGTTCCAGATGGACAACTCTGGAAACTGAAGGCTTCTATTTAGCAGAGAACATGCAGAAGAGTAAAATTCCCCAGCACCATAACCCAACTCTGTCCTACAGATGATGACCTAGGTGAGCTAGTGGGTACGGTATACCAGATATTTAGAAAATTTGTGTCACATCACTCTAAGAAGGACCTTTTACAGCTCTGTGGTTTCAATGCATGCAGGTGGCCATAGAGGGCACCGAGAAATGTAACTGCCTCTGTCCATGTGGCTTAGGGCAGGTGGAAGACCTACCCCATTATTCAGTACATTGTCATCTGTATTGCCATCTGAGATCAAAATGGCTTTCTGTGTTTTTTATCCTGGATGCCTTTTTTCTATGATGTCGAAGAAAATAAAACATTAGGTAGGAACTGACACTGGAGCCGTGACTGGAGGGGTTGCTCTGTTTCCAGGCAAATGGCACGGTGAGTGTGCACAGTTTAATGGTGTACATCTTTCTTAATCTTTATTTGTAAGTATTGTAACATTTTATCAGTTGAGATTGTTTTAAATGTCCATGTAATATGTTTTGGATTTTGGGCATTGGCGAAAGGCTAAATCAATAGTAATAAATGTTGCTTTGCTTTGCTAGGGGTTACATCAGATTCTATAACTCTTCCATTTTTGGCATCTAGTCTGAGAGTGTTTGTTCCTCCACACAAGCTGCTCTCACAAGGAGCCCTCACATGCTAAAGCTTTAGATCATGGCCAGCCTAGGTGGGATTCAGATTAGTAATCCAGAGGTAAAAGGAGCATTAATCCCCTGAGCTGTTCTGTCAGGCTGTGCCCTGGTTATTCTTGCTAATGGAAGTGGTTTAGCCTGCACCTGCTTGTTGGAGAAAAGACAATGCACCCGTCTTTGTCCCTGTGATGGGGTGTAATCCCAACACGGGCCCTGAAAGGGCTGAATTAGGTCAAGTGGGCCCAACCAGCCAATTAAGCTGCAGATTGGGGAGGGATATAGGCTGTGTGGAGGGAGCTAATTAGAAGGAAGCTCACCTGTGAGGGAACAAATGTGGCTTCTATAAAGCCGGGAGGCTGGAACTAGTGCAGGGAAACTGCATGGAGGAAGCCTACAGTCCCTCTCCCTGAGGAGAGGGAGAAGAAGTCTGATAGGAAGGAGTCCAGTAAGGTTGGGGTAAATGCAGATCTTAACTGTTCATTACAGGGCCCTGGATGGAACCCAGAGTAGAGGGTGGGCCTGGGTTCCCCTAGCAACCACTGCAGAGTGCTGTTGCTAAGGGCAGTGGAAATGAAGACTGCAGGTGTCCCTGTTGAAGTGACATAGTCAGGGCAGGGGGCGTGAGGACTGCCTGACGCTGCCTGTGGAGAGAGACCTTGAAAGACCACCCCAGAAAGGGAAACTGCAGAGTCACCAGGCCGTAGGGCTGAGTCATGAAGAGGAAGCGGCGGCTCCTGGAGCGCGAGAGGGGCTGCAGACAGAGTGATGGAGCACAATCGCAGGAAGGGGTGTGGGCCTGGAATCCCCAGAACCGCCAGGAGGAGGCATCGTCTAGCAGTGAGTAGAGCCCTCCCCTCCCCTCTCACCACCTCCCACTCACACATGTGCACACACCCTGCTCCCAGACCCAGGCCGCCTTCACAGCGCTGCGGCAACCTCACAGTCAAATCCAGATGAACACATCTCTCTCAACTGGCTTGGAAAAACTCATCAATTATGTTGTTACTGATTTTTATTTTTATTTTGTAATCCATCAAGACCCTGGTCCAGCTAAGGACATGCCATTGAAGTTCATGGAACTACGTGTGTTCTTGAAGCTGAGCACTTGCTTAAGACCTTTCATGGACTGTCTGTGGTCTACATTCAGAGGGAAAAACCAGTGTAGAAGCTGACGGTTCAGTACTTTGATACACTGTAAAATCCATCAGGGATAGACACACCTAGGGAGCCCAGTAGAAATAGTGGAGCAGTATCCAATGGAAATCAATGATGCACATTCACAAGCTGCTCAAAAGGTGGGGTTTTCCAAGCTCTTGCAATATGAAACACAGCTTTCATTTCTGTGCCATGAGGACAAGCTTAATGCCACGAGGACTCATTTTTAGGCCTTTCCTGCCCGCTTATGCCCAGCAACTCCCACTGCACAGCAATGCTCTAATTTCCAATTCCTGTGGTTAGAATGGCAATTCTACTCACTGTGGTAACCTACTAATAGCTGGTGTGTGTGTTCATATACACACGTGCAGGGGAGGAAAGAGAAGCTGAGCTCGGCTGGCTTGCAACAGCTACTACTTTTTAAAGCACAGGTACCACGTCATTGTTCAGCGCTCAGAGAGCTGCTGACTCAACTTTTGTAAAGTCACTCTTCTTGTATTTCTGAGCAGCTGTGCATAAGTGATGGATCGCTTCTTTGTCCTGTCCATGCTAGCAAATAATTAAACAGACAAACTAGTGAAATGTTTGTCAGAAGATGTTTAATTATGGCTTGTAAAATTACCAGATCAGTGAGTGTATGAGGGATACATGGTGGAACCCAAAATCATTTTAGCCTCCAGTTTGCCAGTAGAAACCCCAACTAAAGCACAAAGGATATAGAGTACTGAAACCAGTCAGAAACTGTTTTCTCCTGCTGTTGGGGACAGAGCAACCCATACCAGACCTATGATCTGGTTTCATGGGAGCAATAGTTGTACCATGTTTCAACATTGTTTTCAAACATGACAGTTTCTTAGTCTAGAGTAGGATCTACCATTATTCATTACATATATCCTTCACTTCCACTCTCAGCTTCTTCAAGAGCTCCCAGACACACATGGGGCTGGTTTGCTAAATGCATGATATCCTCTTTCCATTCTCACTTGCTGTCACACAGCAGAGGGGTGTGTGTGTGTGTGTGTGTGTGTGTGTGTGTATGTCTGCACGCACATTAATTCAGCACTTTCATCACAAAATAGCAATTATAAGTAGTTTTACCAAATAAAATGTACTGTTGATTAATAGTTATTAATTGATATTTCTCACCAACAATATCCCATAAAAGGAAATATTTAGAAATAAAGATAATAAAAATACATTGAAATAGACACAGGTCAGAGTTAAGGTTCTTGAGAGGTGATATAGTAGCACTTAATGGTAGCATATTTAGTCATTTTGCTATCGGTTTCCTAGTCATTAATGAGAATTGCTGAGGTCCTGCTGTATGTGCAACTGAGAAATAATATAAACAGAGAAAAAATGTCTGTCCACATATATTTACTTAATTTAGCCAAACATTTGATAACAAATTTTAGTTTCCAATGACACTTAAGTGTAGCACTGGAAAAGTATGAAGACCCTTCCCCTCCCCCCCCCCAAGCTTACAAGGGGGAGTCAACATCAGCTTTCTAATAGGATCTTGGTGCATCTTTAGCTATGGAAAGGCAATAGAGAAACAATTCAACTATTTTAGGAATAACGGGGTAGTTGAGCCTCCCCACCGTGCATCTTATAACCATATTCTCACCAAGACATTAAATTATTTGCCATTTATTTTCTCTGAATAATTCTTAGTCTGTACCTGGCTTGCAAGATATTTGATATGAAAAAACTATTAAAAATTAGAGCACTCATGATGGGATGTACTTCATATTATATTATAATTAATATTAATTTATCATAGCACCCATAAGCCATAATCATGCACTAAGACACAATTGTACTAGAAGCTGTACAATCACAGAACGGTGACGTTTTTATTGCTTGGTAGATTAAGTGTAAATCTTAGAATCAATTTTATGGTGTTAATATTTTTAACTGCAAACATGAAATCTATTTTCAGTGAATATTCTTCAGTGTTTAAAAATTTAGGATGAAATCCTGGCTCCCACTGAAGGAAATGGCAAAATTCTTGACTAGGGATGGTCAAAAAATTCTGTCAAAACTGTTTTTTATGGAAAATTGGGTCTTTGATTAAACAATTTTTCTTTCTCAGAAAATTTTGATATTTTGTCAAAATACTGAAATCCTCCATATTTCTATACAAAATGGCATGGCATTGCCTTGCCTCATGGAAGTTGTAGTCCTGTGTGCCCATTCTCCTCCATTGGCTGGACTTTCTGTGCAGACTACATCTTCCATGATGCACCATGTTCTCTCCTGTGGGGAGGGGAGGTGGTGAGTCATAGGAGTCCTTGGCAGTGGTGTATCATGGTAGTTGTAGTCCAGCCAGAGTGTCCAGCCTGTGGAGGAGAATGGGAGGGAGCATAAGGAATGTAAAATGTCATTCCCATGATGCACCATAGTGTTATTTTGAATTAAAATATTTTGGTTTTGGCCAAAAGGTTCCTTAAAATTTTCTGCAGAAAATTTAGAGAAAAATGAAAATGTTTTTTCAGAAAATTTCTGTGGGGGAGGGAGGAATATTTTCTGATTAGCTATACTGCTGACAGTAAACTTGTTTCTAGAATAGTTAACTCAAAAGGGGCTTTAACATAACCATGGTGAATTAATTAAAAAACCCAGATGAATTTTAGTGGAAAATCTTTTATGGTATTGGTCCAGTTTCATGACCTTTGGAAATTTATTTTGCAATATTGAAGCTGCACACCCTGAGTTACTGGGCCAGATCCTGAGCTGGTTTAAACCTTTGAAGCTCCATTGATGTCAGTTCAGATGCCCTGACAAATATCAGATGAGACTTCTGGCTCAATAGGTTTATTTTGCACTATGTTATAAAGTAAGGGCTTGTCTATATGCAAAAGCTGTACAACTTTAATTATAATGATATAGTTAAAGCAGTTGTACAACTCTCTAATATGGATCAATTATATCAGTATAAATATGCTGATAGTGTTCTAGCTTATACAGGAGTCAGCTATACTGATCAATTAATTATATCAATATAACTGCTTCCCCAATAGGGGATAGACTATTTCAGTAGAGTATCATAACCCTAAGCAAAAGTGTATGTAAACCAGGCCTACCTGATTTTAAAGGTGTAGGCTTTTCAGTTAAGATGTTCCTTCAGGAATGAGAAAACAAACCTTTCAGCTTGAAACAAGCTGATACCTGAATCCATGGAAACAACTCCACAGCTCTGTTCATTGTGTTTATACAGTAATTAAGGGTGGATTCTAAAAGAACTGGAGCATGGCACCTCTGACTGCTGTTTGCATTCAGAAACTGGGAACATGAAAGCCACATTGTTACATTTAGCCAGTGGCATTATTCTAAGTCAAGATCGTCAACTCCAGCCCGTAGGACAAGAGGAGCTGAGAAAATGTGGACGGTTAGTTTCCGCCTTTGAGTGTATCACTCACAAAAAGGAGACAGATTAGTGGATGAGTGACAGTCAAGGTGTTTTCAAAGAAGTCCATTTTTTATATGGTATTTGAAAGGTCATTAAACAAGGGAGCTTGACACAGAGGATCTGTGCCATGAATGAATATCTTCAGAACCACTGCAATTCTTAGTATTGAAAGAGCCCCCCAAAGATCTGGATTGGGGGCCCAGTTGTGCTGGGTGCTGTACAAACACAGAGGAAAATGCTGTCCACCCTGCAGTGCTTGCAATCTTGTTTAAGTCCTTGACACAACAAGCAATTGTAATGATAGGAGAGTAGTGCGGAGGGAGTGCACTCTGAATGTGACATGTTCACAACCCGCACCATGTGTCATACAATATTTGCTAAAGGGGCACTCCAAGCCTTTAGTCCAGGATTTGGTTTTTTTCTTGTTCCACAAAGAGTTAATTACAAGTGAGAAGGATGTATTTCTTTTTGGCATTACCCATCATGTCTCGGTGCAGTGAGAGAGATTCCCTGTTCTCTCCCTCGTTTTCGTTTAAAATTATTAGTTCCATCGTGTTTTCAAAGATATGAGGCTTCGGTGCAATTAAAAGATTCCAAAGTGGCAACCCAACACACCAGTAGAGCAAGATTCCAGCTTTCCATGGTAACAGCCTCATATTTTGCCAATCCCTCCTAGTCCACCCAGACAACCCTAATCCTCACCTTTACCTGAAAAGGCGCCCAGTTCTGTTATCAGAAAAGATCTCTCTTAAGCAAATATTTACAAGAGTGTGCTTTAGGGGTTTTTTTTGTTTCTTTTTTTGGGAGTGAGCAAACGAAGGCTGGTTCCACTCAATGCACTAGCATCACATGTCATGGAGATGATTACAAGGATATACATGGTCTGCACTCCAGCATTTACTGCCCAACCTACATGTGGGTTGACAAGGGGATGACTTCCCTGACGAACACAGAGCTACGGTTGCTAAGGTTGACCTGATATTATTCCTTATTGCCATGAGTTGCAAGTTCCTTGCTGTGCATGGCAGATATCCAGAAGCATTCCTGGTTAGTTACAACATCTTTCCACGTACAATGACAGGCCTTGCCTTTTCTTTTGCTTCCATGAACTTTTTAAATAAATGTCAACATGATTTACATGGGAGGAGACGATCCTGTGCTCCCCACTGAGGGACTTTGCATTGGAAGATGAAATGATGTGATGCTTAGCCAGTTGTTAATGTGCCTCATGTCTAACATCACTGTATTATTGGTCTGAAGGCAACAAACTGGTTGGTTTGTACAAAACAAATGACTAAGGAATATGTGAGGGTTTCAGTTTATGTAATGACGTTGTCTGTCCTGGCAACCTGTATCACTGAGCCTTAAATAATTCTTCACTTCCTTTGTGAAATAGGATGGGCTAATGGGTAAGGACCTATCAAGGGACACACTCCTACATGTGCTACGCATGTCACTGAAAACCCAATGGAGACAGATATCTGTCCCAGAACACTTGCATTCTGGACATGACAAGCAAGTGAGGATACAACATACACAACGAAGGAAGCAGGGCAAAAAAGGATGCAGGTAACAGATCCATGGCCCCATGTTTGCCCCATGTAAGCATGCATACATCTCAGTGGTTCAAATATTTCTTTGTCAAACCTACACTCTCCACTCATTGAAGTCACTACAAAAGCTCAGCTTCTGCAGCATCACCTGAAAAAAACAGTGTGTTTACTCTTTAAGCAATCAGCTTCTAGAAGCATCCAAGCATCAAGGGCAGTGTGGAAGAAGGAACAGGGTTGTTCATGTGAGCAGATAAAAAAGAGGTATGGAGGCTGGTGTCCAGACTGAATGATGTAGGGTTTGAAAGCAAGGACAAGATGCACGCACAGCACCATGTAGTGCCAGGGAAGTGTGCTCTAGTTAAAACAAGAGGCGAAAGATGATTTTGGCAGCAATATTTTTGGATGGACTGGAGGGAGGCAAAATTAGGCACAAAATGCTTCCTAGCTGTGTGCCTCAGTTTCCTCATCTGTGAAATGTAAACAATATTGGTAAACCCTGACTTCTAAACCCCAGATATCAGTGTCTCTGAGTTATCAGAAATTCATATTCAGCCTTGTATCTGAAGTTCATACTGAAACCAGAAGGAAAGTTTCAAGAAGGTTTTTGAATGTGTTTGAGACCTTCTTAAAACCAGGGTTTACTTGTGCTTAACCACCTCACCAGGGTGCTGTGCGGCTAAATTAATTGTTTGCGAAGAATATTGAGGTCCTCAATGGAACTGCAAAGTACCCTTTGAAAAGTAGCAGGTTCCCCATCAGGAGGGCTGTTCTAGTGGCTAGGGCACTAGCCTGGAACTCTAAAGAAGTGGATTCGATTCCCTGCTCCACCACAGACTTCCTGTGTGACCTTGGGCAAATCACTTAATCTCTCTCTGCTTCAGTTCCCCATCTGCAAAATGGAGTGATGTGCGGCTAAATGCATGAAAGCTTGTGAGGTGTTTGGGTATTACAGTAATGATGCGAATATATATGCATTAGAATAAAAACGCATGGATCACTTACCTGTAGGTAGATTTATCGATAACTATTCAATCCATATTAAAACCACTTTATTAGTGGGTGTGGGATTAGGGGTATCTGAAGGAATGAGATATTGCGGTTAAAAAAAAAAGCCAACAAACTTTGAAGCTATCGGAGCCACCCATAGAGTTGGTGAAAGGTAGCCCTACCCCTGAAAGAACACTGTGTTCTCCTTTCCATTCCCTCAGACCCTCTCCCACATAGTGGGAGGGGATGACCATTGCATGTGCTGTTTTTCAGTACAATGATAACGTTATAGGTTACGTGCAACTGGAGCTTAGATCAGTTTCTATCTTTCTACACCACCCTTCCCTTCCATCATGCTACATGAGGTTCAAATATCACAACCTGTTTTAAACAGGAGGCATTTGTCAAAGAAAACAACTACAGGCTAAAGACGCCATCAGGATTCCACTCAGCTTGACTCTCAGCTTTGTCTCCTTTCTTTACCATGAACCACATCCTGTCCAGAACTCCTTATGGCACACAGAGCCATCTAGTGGCTGAATAATATACTTAAAGTAAGCATATCATTATAATATAATGCACAAACATGTGAAATAGAACATCAGAGGAACACAGCTCTGTTTAAACAAATTGGCCTCCATTAGTTAAAAATTGGGGTATACCTTGCAAATCAGAAAGGTTGCCAATGCCATGATTTAAAAAAAAAAAATCGGGTTCAGATGCAGACCCAAACTTTACAGCTGGCCTTGATGCATATGCAGTTGAATTTGAGGGCCTATCCTCAACTGGTATAAATTGGCACAGGTCTATTGAAGTCAGTGCAGTTACCTCAATTCACCCCAGAGAAAGATTTGGCTCCATCATGGTATTAAGGAAGCCGTGATCCAAACACTCCCAAATTTCGGAGAAGTTTGCCCCTGGATTTGGTTCCACAACTTTTTGGCTCAGATCCATTTCTGTTTATACAGCGCAGAGATGGTGTAAAACTAGAAAGGGGAAAGAAAAAAAGCATGCGTCCCATATTCTTCTTTGAGAGCAGAATTGCAATCTGTGAAATGATTGGTGCTTCAATGATTGTTTTCAATCACTTCTGAGTAATCTTCTCAGCAGGATGCTGTTGTCTAAAGTATCAACTCGCTCAACAACTTTTTCAGTGGTACTTGTAAAGTTAACCAAAGACTGGATGCCTACTCTTTGGTGACATGGCTCATTTTGTCTCTCTTAATAGACTCCATATGTAGGGGTGATTTTCATATGATAAGCTATATTTGTGCATCTTTGACAATTTTGCCTGTATTCACTCCATTATTCCTGGTCCACCAAGACTATGCCTAGTTGAGCACCACCAGATAACAGGGATAATGGAGGCTAATGTTCTAAGTATATTTTGTAAGTACCCATATGACGACTCCATGTCTGAGATGTTTGCATTCAGAGTCAAAAACCCAGAGGTATGTGAGCAACTTCCATTGACTTCAATGAGAGCTGTGTGAAAATACATCTTCTGAGAGACACGGGCACCAGAAAATCATAGCCATATAACTGTTTGACTTCTTAATATGTATATTCCACTTGGGGAGCCTAGACTTTATATACACCAAGGAGTCTTCCTAGATTACAGGGCCGGCTCCAGGCACCAGCGAAGGAAGCAAGTGCTTGGGGCGGCCAATGGAAAGGGGTGGCACGTCTGGGTCTTCAGCGGCAATTCGGCGGTGGGTCTCTTAGTCCCTCTCTTCCTCTTTGAGCTGCCGCCGAAGAGGAAGAGAGGGAGCGAAGGACCCGCCACCGAATTATGAAGCGGCACAATTGAGCTGCTGCCAAAGTGCCGCCGACCGGCTTTATCTTTTTTTTTTTTTTCTCCCCCCCCGCCCCCGCTTCACCGGGCGGCAAAAAAGCTGGAGCAGGCCCTGCTAAATTATAGGCCATCTACATATATGTTCCTTTGAAACCTTTCAGGTACTGGTGTGTGGGATTTCCAAAAAGCACCAGAGATTTCAAAAAGCACCAAAACGATGGAAGGGCCCTGTTGAAATACTGTTATTCTGGCAGGAGAAGAAGATATTCATCTTAATGGGGGGGGGAGAAGGGGGGATTAGGATGTAGCTTTTCATTAAAGCCAGGTTTCAGAGTAACAGCCGTGTTAGTCTGTATCCGCAAAAAGAACAGGAGTACTTGTGGCACCTTAGAGACTAACAAATTTATTTGAGCATAAGCTTTCGTGGGCTACAGCATATGCAAAATGCAGATGCATCCAAAGAAGTGGGCTGTAGCCCACGAAAGCTTATGCTCAAATAAATGTGTTAGTCTCTAAGGTGCCACAAGTACTCCTGTTCTTTTCATTAAAGGAGCTTTAAGTTCACTGGATAGTATAGAGCAGCGATTTTCAAACTGGGAGGAAATGGAAAGGTGTCACAATCACTTTCCATACTGTTAGATGGGAAGGGGAACAAGCTGGCTAGATGTGAAGGGGCGCCTGGTATGGAAAAGAGGGTCCCAGTATAGCAAAAGTTGAGAACCACTGGTTTAGAGTATTAGTAATGGGACACAGAGTCTTTCACGGCTGGGTCACTAGTTCTAATGTGGCTAAGTATGTGACTGGTAAGAGTTGTCACATGTTAAAAGTTGTTGGCTGTTTCAGTGGTCTATGTGGAGAGAGTTGATGGTTCCTAACAAAGAGAGACACATCAGAGAAACCACCACCACATTAACGGGCACTCCCAACAGCAAGGACAAGGGCTGAAGTGGCATGGAGGATGAACTAGCCACTAAATCCCCACCTCCAGGATATGGGTAAGGTGCTATGTGGCGAAGCTCACCCAGCCATCACCTCAGCTGTTAATAGCTAGATGATTTCACCCTCCAGCACTGTCAAATTCTGTTACCACAAAAAAATTAATCCAGACCCTTTGGAGTCAATGGAAAGATTCCCATTGACTTCAGTGAGCTTTGAATTAGGTGCAATATTCAGAAAGAATGAAATTTGTGCAGAGAAGCAAACCAAAGCCTATGTCCCACTGAATTCCTCATAATGGGGGAAAGTGGGACCTGTATGTTGTATAACATTGTGCTGGCTGGCTGCATACTGGTGAATTTCACCCCAGAATATTTTGTTCAAAATATCTATTCAAATTAATACTTGCTTATTTTAAAGCAAAGAGATATATGACCAATTTCCCCTGAAACTAAAATAAGATATAGCTTATATAAGGTATTGATAAACAGGGCTTTTGAAAGGACAAGGTGACTCATTGCTCCTGGATTCAGAAAAAAAAAGAACATATAAGCAATTACAGGGGTGTGAAATATTTTGTTCCTTAATAGCCTGACAGTTTTGACAGCTCTTAGATTATCTTCCCAAAACTCTTAATCTTCCCACTTCAACATTAATTTTTATTGTACTTTTCTATTAATAAAATCATTTATAAGTGGACAAAGTATATGTGATCTGTAGACTGAGCTATTTAAAACCGTGCAGGAGCCTTTTCTTCCTAAGGAAAATAAATGGTAACAATATGAAAATTTCAAATCATATTGCTACAGGTTTTTGGTTTTAAGTTTATTGTTCGGTTTTAAAAAGGGGACTGGGAAAATAGCTGTTATTTCAGTCTTTTCTATTGCTTCAAAATTTCCCATTATAAATTAGTGTTTTAGCACAGTCAGATTATTTTATTTTTAAAGGCGCATAAAAATAATCTGGAACTACAAATGTGTACCTTTTTTATTGAATGTTTCTTCTACAATCCAACACATCACTAATTTGTTGGTTTTGTTTTTATACTTGTATTCCAGTAACGCCACTTAGAGACATTATGGTCTTATTGTTAGGGGGACCAGACAGCAAATGTGGAAAATCGGGACAAGGGGTGGGTGGTAATAGGAGCCTATATAAGAAAAAGACCCCCAAATCTGGTCACCCTACGTATTGTGAACTGAATGAGGCAGGGGTCCGGTGGGAAGGGAAAAAAGCATGTGATCATGTAATTATGGACTGTATCATAATGCATACACACAAGAGGGGCAAATTAAATTTGCAAGGACAACATTAATGGTGATATTTCCTAACTTTTGAGTACTTAACTTTTCAACCTCCGTGTTCTATTAGAATAGTTTTATGTGGTTAATTATTATATTACACTGGAACCTAGAGGTTGAGCTGGGGCCCTGTCTTGCTAGGTGCTGTGCAAGCATAGGGTAGGAGACAGTCCGGGCTCTGAAGAGCTTATGGTCTAAATAAACGAGAGACAAAAGGTGAAACGGGAAACAAAGGCAAATCTCAGGGCTATTAAACCCCAGTCCAATCCACTGAACCACATTTTTAAAAGGTGCCTTTTAATGCCTTTCAATCAGAGCTTTATGACACTCCTTTTCCTCTTGGAGGTGAACTATGGTGGGGGTTATTTATTTCACGTGTTAGCCTCACTGAGGATTGGTTTGGGTCTCAGGTCCAAACTGATGGGTTTCTTATGGTTAATTTCCCAACAAAGTTATAACTCCATCCCCTGCATTTGTGGGGAGTGAGGAGTTCACCCAAAACTCAGCTACCGTTTTTCCCAAACCTCCTCTCAGATTCTCAACAGCAGACAGAACCCAACCATCCTCAGATACAGGGGGAATTTAGATTTTGAGCCAGACTTTGAAGTGTAGGGCATCTTTACTTGTTTGTGCTTTCCGAAAAACTTTAGGCAAACCTGGGCAGAGTTCTAAGGCCAGTTTCATCTGGGTCAGGTTTCCTCCAAACTTTAGCACTTAGTTAACTGACATTAATAGATGCAACTTTTAAAAGGATTACTCAAAATGAAAATTTATTTCGCAACTGTGGGCTTGATTCATCAACATCCTAGTGCTCTTTCAGGCCAGCTAGACTGGTTCAAAGGGTACAGAGGGTAGACATGAGCCCCTGTGATGCTGGAGGCTCCTACGCTGGGGCAGAGCTGTTCTGAAGAAGCTATGGGTGCAAGGATTGCCCCAGGGTAGGGCATAGGCCATGGTGGGAGTACTGTATGTACGAGGAGGTGTGGTTGGGGTAGACCTGCACCCTGGTCATTATGCACTGCTATAATGGCCCTTAAGAGCCATTTCAACAAGAGTGCAAATTCTGGGAGCCTCGAGGGCTATTCTAGTGTGTGTTGGAGGCTGCTCCAGCCCCCATAAAGGCCAGAATAAGAGGGGGCTCAAGCCACCTCCTCCCAGTTCATTCACTGGTACCTGTAACAGTGGAGGGAAGAATCCTACGTTCCACACACACATGGAATAATGGCCGTACGCTGCATTTTTGGCTAGAGCTTGAGAAATGTCCAGCATTGTAAGGGTTAATTGAAAAGATCCCTCCCTCCCCCCCTCACTTAATGACCACTTTAAGTTTGTTAAAGAAAGTTCAGTTGAGTCCCAGGCCTTTACATTTTACAGAGATATTTGGCGGGTCTATTAAAGTCTGTCTAGAAGGAATTTCATTACAGCTACTAGACAATAATCCCCTAAAGCCGCCACACCTCTTCTGGGCTGTAAAACATTGAAAGGATTAGATCAGTTGCCTTACCCCTAATGGATTTCTGGAGAACCTGGACCAACTCTTGCAGATTGTGCTGAGTTTAGCAAAAGGGTTCATTTTAAAAGAACCAACATATAGAGCAGATAAAAAGATTCTAGTCAAGATGTTAATGTAAATAATTAGGGATTTTTTTTCTCCCCAATAGTTTTCATCTTTTTTTGGGGAAAACATTACCCATGGGATTCAGAGTTGTGGTTGCCAATGAGGTGATGGTGTCTAATATACTGTATCATCATTTGTATTGCAGTAGTGCCTAGTAGCTACAGTCATGGACCAGAACCCCATTGAGCTAGGCGTTGGACAAACACCAAACACAGACTTTTATAATTGAAGTAGTATGGAAAGCTTTACACCAGCTGGGATTACAGGCCTCGTCTTGGTGGAAGACAATAATAAAATCCAGTCCAGGATTTACCTGTGATGGTCACAAATGAAGTTTTAGCTAATCTGGTTTGCAATGCTGTGAGGCAGGTGTACGGCCCTGCCATCCCATAAGTCACTTTGCGGTAATTTGTTAGCCAAGTCTGACTTCTCTCTTATGACTGTCTGGCACAGGTGAGGCCTGGGTCTGAGTGATGTGTATTTTGCCTGCTGTTCCCCAAACACAGATTTCCTGTGCCCTTCCCTCTAGGGCTTTTAGTATCAGGTTCCTTCAAAGAGTCCACTTTGTGCCGGCACACAAAAATGCCCCATTGAGCTGTGAATATACAGCATCAAAGATGTCTTCAGTAGCTGCATTCAGAGCAGCCCAGTGATGTTCAGGCTAGAAGACTATACAATTTTCTGTAAAATTGCAAATGAGATGTTTGGAAAAATAGCTGTTTAACGTGCTCTTCAGTGAGGAGTAAGAGGCAGAGAAAGCTTGATAGTTATGGGGTGATTGTGAGCAGTAACCCTGTTTACCTTTCACTTTACTAACCTGTATTCACTCTGGCTTGGATTTCCGCCCTTTAGCGCCTCATTCTTAGGTTTTCACATTCTTGAGATCCAGGGTGTTAATGAAAGATGAGCCTGAACTCTGGGGGAGTTTGGATCCAGATGCGATCCTGGCACTTGCTCCTGTTTCTAGAACACATTGAACCAAAACCCCAGATCCACATCTCCCCAAGCTTTGCAACAGTTAGGATCTGGCTTCAGGTTTGCAGTTTGCATCTCAGCCCCATAATAAATAATAATTGTAATTTTTAATACTACGGAAGCTTGTGCCCAATGCTGGTTTACAGGAGATTTGGGGATGTAAGACTGAACTTTTATAGCCTCTTTCCCCAACACAATGTCCATTCCATTTGTTTCCTAAATATGAAGGGTCATTAAAATTTGTAAATGTTTTTATTAGTGTTGACAATAGAAGGTGAGGTGCTACGTAGACAGCGTTGAATACCTCTGGCTCTTCTCTCCTACTAGCAAATACCGATATGATTTTGCAGTGTACTTATAGTCCAACAGCAAGAGCCTGGCACAGTGCTAAGCAGGTAGTATTTATCATCAATCTTCTTCTTTTTTTTTTTTTTTTTTTTGCGCCTCTGGGTGCAGTATTGTGGGTTACACTCAATCCTGACAGAAAAGGAAGATTATTTTCCCCAGTTCAATTGCTGATCCTTACTTTGAGATTAACCCTCCCCCACCCCCTACCGTGCATGGTATGAAATCAGCAAGCTGCACAGGTCCCCCTTTGTCTAGCTCTGAGTTCAGGTGTGTTATATGGGTAACAAATATTGTAAGGCATTAGAGTTATGGTCATTTACACCAGCTGAGGATCCAGCCCATTATTTTTTTCCACCTGCGTATTTAAGGAAAAAGTAAAGACAGAAAGTTAAACCTGGCACATTCTAGTGATATCCTACAGCATTTTGCTGAGTCAGTAAGATGTGTGGGAAGACTAGAATCCCTCCCCAGTGATATTTATGGATTGGAACATAAACTACCTACCACCTTCTGAGTAGCTTGGAACGCCTGCACCACTCGCTGACGTCAGTGCTGGTGCTCATGGGTAGACCCTATGTTCGTTAAGGAGAAGAAAAATGGCCCAGTGATTAAGGTGCTCAACTGGAACTCAGGAAACCAGGATTCAACTGCCTATTCCACCCCATCTGAGTGACCTTGGGCAAATCACTTGGGGTATGTCTATGCTGCAATTAAACACCCATGGCTGGCGTGGCTCAGCTGCCTCAGACCTGCGGGGCGGTAGAATTGCAGTGTAGACTTTCGGACTCAGACTGGAGCCTGTGCTGGAACGTCTACACTGCAATTTTACAGACCCGCGAACCCACGTTAGCTGACACAGGCCAGCTGCAGGTGTTTTATTGTGGCATAAACATATTTCGAGCCTCTCTTGTCCTTCAGTCCCCTGTTTGTGAAATGTGGACATTAGCCTTTCCCTACAGTACAGAGTGTCGTGAGGCTCAGTATAATAACGTTTGTGACTAGCTCAGACATTGGTGGCGGCTTCCTCCAGGCCTGAGTGGTGCTCAACCCCCCGCTCTACCCCAGGCCCTGCCGCCACCCCACTCCTTCTCTCAAGTTTCCACCCCGCCTCTTCCCACTCCCGCCCTGCTTCTTTCCCCCCCCCATTTCTGCCCCCTCCCCTGAGCGTGCCCTGTCCCTGCTCCTCCCCCTTCTTCCCAGAGCCTCCTGCATGCTGTAAAACAGCTGGTCACAGAGGGTGGGCGGGAGGCTCTGGGAGGGAGTGTGAAGAGTTGATTGGGGTGGGGGGGGCTGCCAGTGGGCGGGAGGTGCTGAGGAGTAGGAGGGGAGCTGGTTGCCAATGGGTGCTAAGCACCCACAAATATTTTTTTCCGTGGGTGCTCCAGGGCTGGAGCACCCACAGAGTCGGCATCTATGAGCTCAGCTATTTGGTGATAGAGGCAATATAAGAACCTAAGGGCTTGTCTTCACTACTGCGCTACATCAGCACAGCTGCATTGATGTAGCACATCTGGTGAAGGAGAGTGCTCTCCCATCGACGTAATTACTCCACTTCAAAGAGAAGCCGAAACTATGTCGGCAGGAGAGCGTCTCCTGCCAACATAGCACAGTGTAGACACCTTTAAATCCAATGTTGCTTACGTCACTTGGGGAGGGGGGTGGCTTTTTCACACCCCTGAGCGACGTAAGTTACATTGACTTAAGCGGTAGTGTAGACTAGCCATAAGATAGATAGAAGTAAGCTGTAGAGATGGGTAAGAGTATTTTTTTTTCTTCCTGCAAAAATCATCAATATTTTGAAATATTTTCTTATCCTGAATTGGAACAAAAAGTCAATCTTGAAAATTTTCATGAACTGGAACAAAAGAACCTAGTTTGGTACAATCAGAGCATTTCATTTCAACAATTTCAAAATGTTTCATTTTGATTTTGAGCATTTTATTAAAAAAAAAACTTACTAAAATTAGCTTAAATTTCTAAACAAAATCAAATTTTTCATTTTAAAAAATGTCCAAATGTCCAAAATTTGAACCTCTTTCAAAACTTTTTCAGTTGAGAAATATGTCGAAACTAAACTGATCCTGCATGAAGTTTCAGGTTTGATGAATCAGCATTTTCTAAAACTAAAAAGCTTTTGTCAAAAAATTCCTGACCAGCTCTAGTAAAAAAATAAGTTGGAAGTAAAGAGAAAATACGAAGAGAAAATAGCCCAAAGTATTATGTTACATTGAAACAATGGTATTAAGGTTTCAGGATCAAGCACTTGCATTGTAGGAACTTCCAGGGTTAAGATTGCTTCTGGAAACATAGTTCTACCTTCTTGTGTGTACGACTTATAAACAATCTTCAATTACATGATCACGTACCATCTTTTCCATAGGACCTGCTACAAGTTTCTCCTATAATACTGAAAAAGAGCAGCATATGTGACCATATCCCCTCTTGACCAGCAGAGAGGTTAAATGATTTTCAGCAGTCATCTATCTGTCTCAAGAGTCTATGTTAGGGAAATACGTATCTCACATGTAATTCTATAGCCAATGATCATGTGGAACTAGGAGGAGAAAAATTTAAGTGAGAGGTAATGGAACAACTTGAAAATCTCATGAGGAATAAATCACCAGACCAGATGGTATTCATCTGTGAAAGCTGTACAAGATAAAATACAAAGCAGCCAAGCTGCTGATAAAATATGTAACGTAGCACTAAAAACCCACATTCTATTTATCTCCATAGACCTGGTGTACACTACGACTTTAATTCGGATTTAGCTGCGTTAATCCGAATTAATCCTTAACCCGTCCACACAACGGAGCCAGTTACTTCGAATTAAAGGGCACTTAAAATCGATTTCTGTACTCCACCCCGACGAGCGGAGTAGCACCAAAATCGATTTTGTTAATTCGAATTAGGGGTAGTGTGGCCGCACACCACCGAATTAATGTGGTTAAAATTAATGGGGTAGTGTGGCCGCACACCACCGAATTAATGGGGTTAAAAACCGAATTAATGTGCTTAGTGTGGCCGCGCACAATCGAATTTATACAATCTGTTTCCCAAATTCGAATTATCTAAATTCGAATTAATCTCGTAGTGTAGACGTACCCATAGTGTCTGAACAAAGAACAACCAACTCAGTTCTGCATTCTGACATCCAAAGTTGACTTCATAGAGGATTCTTTTCCAGAACCTGGCTGGGCGAAGAAAGCTCAGTTTGGTGGGGGGTTTTATTAGCTCTGTTGGTTGTTGGGAGACAGTTTAATTAATTAAGTAGGTGGGTTCTGCAACTTGTTCTAAAATGAGTCAGACTTCAATTCACTCACCTCTCCTCTGGCAACTCATTTCTCTCAACCAAGTATTCTTTATCTCTAGCTCTTGTGACTTTCCCCCTAGGTTTTATCAACTGCCTTGTCTCAAAGGAGAGCAACCGATTGATGGGAAAGCAGTCTCTGGTGTAGCTGGGTGCTGAAAAGGATCAGGAGCAAGGCCTTGATTTGACATCAGAAGCAGGCTGTGAGCCAATGAAGGCTGTTCTTGGTGATAAGGCCTGCTAAGGAGGTGGCCGACCAAATTCTGCATAAGCTTGGCGCTTCCTGATAGCTTCCATCTTCAAATGCTAAGTAGAGTTAAAATGCAGTAACCCAGCACAGGGCCTGCAGAGTGGCCAGCTTAATGCTAATCTCTACATAAACAGCAGGGTGATCCACAAATCAGTTGGGTTCCATCTCATTTCCAGGAGAAACGTGTATAATGAACCAAGTTATGAAACATTTGTAGGTTCTAATTAGTATGTCTTCAGCAAGGCTAAAACTTGCCTCTGATTTCTTAGACCGTTTTTGAAAGAGTTGACAGAAGACTAGATTATAAAAGAATCCAGTGAGCAAAGCAAGAGGAAATGGTGGTGTTCAGTGGTTAGGGCTCTAAACTAGGACTTGAGAGACCTGCGTTTACTTCCCTGCTCCACCGCAAGCTTTCTGTGTGACCTTGGGCAAGTCACTTAGCCAGTCTGTGCCTCAGGTCCCCATCGCTAAACTGTACTTTCCTGCCTCATCAGGATGTTGCAAACAATGGAATTTGCAATTTTTTCTGTCCTTTTCATTATTAGGACAATATAGTCCATAATAATGAATAGCTGTGCCATTGGGAGCTCTTCCAGGGCCAGTGGTTACTGTGTACAGACTCTGGTCCCTAAGTTGCTGCTGGGGAAGTCATGACAGCCGCATTTAGGCATCAGTGCATCTTAGGTTCCTCATGGTGCTGATGCCAGGGCTCAATAAGTGGCCTTGGGCATCAGAGGGGTTCTCATGTAGTAGACTTGGGGGAGAAAGTAAGTGCATATGACTTTGAACACACCCAGAAGGAAGAGCTACTGGCTAAACAGTCCATATGTACACAGCCATTTTTCAGTGGGAAAACTTCACTTTTAAGGGTTGTTTCTCAATTTTGCATTAAAACAAGAGATGTTTACTTAATCTCTTGCCACTTACTTGTTTACACAGTGTGTTCTATTAGGGTATTTAGCTTTTAGAAGAGGAAAATGCCTAAAACTATAGTGTGCTATAATATTTATTAATAGTAATTTCATGTTTGGCAAAATTATAGTTGTTTTAAAGGTCCCAGGAACCAATTAGTAGTCGACTGCAATTATGTTCATGTTTAAATTAGATTTAACTAATTAAGGAACTCTTCTTGTAGAGGGCTATAAAATGCATATTTATCTCAGATTATAGGCAGTCTGTAAACAGATTTGTCACATGTTTTAAAAGCCTATATTTTTGATTTGTAGTCCATGTTTAGCAACATAGTAATTGAATGGAGAACACATAAAATTAATGAACATATGTATAACCCAACAGATTTCAACTACACAATCTTTTTTTTTTTTTTTTAACTTCCTTAACCTCAGAACAGCAGGAGTTTTTTTACAGATATGATTAGAAATGGGCATATAGTGGGGAAAACTTTTTGCTAACATTTTGAATTGGAAATTTTTAATTTCTGTTCAATGTGTTTGCATCACTTTCTATTTACCGTTAGAGAGTGTTCATGCAAGCAAAGTTTTATGCTTATAAGTGTGGGAAACGAATGTTGGATCCACATATTAGATTCATTTTGTGACAAAAGTGTTTGATTCTGGAGGAAGTGGAAGTACAGGCGAGTCTCATCTTACGCGCATTTAACATGCGCAAATTCAGCTTTGCGCGGTCAGCAAAAACAAAAATACCAAAAAAAAGAGAAAAATAACAATTTAAATACTGTACCTGTAGTGCGGGCGATTCCGCCCGCCATTACACTCAATGTAATTTTGACTATACGTGATTTTCGCTTTACACGCTGACAGCAGAACGTAACCCCAGCGTAAGATGAGACTCGCCTGTACTATATGTCTTTCCTTACTGCCCCCCACCCCAGCAAATGGCTGTGGTCTGTAGCTATGAATGACAGGCTCTGTGAAAGACGCTATGCTAGTGGTAACTATGGACCTGATCCAAAGCTAATTGAAATCAATAGGAAGACTGCTGATGATGTCACAGGGCTTTGCATTAGGTTGAGCATGTTAGGAATGTTCACTAAAAGGAAGGATAGAAGTGTAAAGTATTAACACTACATCAAAGAATGCTCCTTTTCTCTTCATTTCTTTTACTGCTCTCATCACCACGAGCAGTTACCGCTGTTAACCCCATGAAAATAGAGATTTTAATCTGGGTTTTTCACTGAAGGAAGAAGCTGTGGCTCCAGTCAATCTTTGCTGCAATGCAAACAAAAATTGGATTAACTTGTTCTGTAAAATACAGTGTAATGGAATGACCATCACCCAATGCAAAGTGATTCTTCTCCCTATCCTTTGCTTCTAAGGCCAGATCAGTGCAAGAGAAGGTTTGCTGGCATAGCTACACCGGCCAACCCTCTTAGAACAGACATTGTTTTTACTGGTGAAAAAGTGCATTTTATGATGTAGCTTATACCAATTCCCTGAGCGAGATAAGCTATGCCAGCAAAAGCACTTTTATGTCAGTATAAGTGCCTCTGCTTTTTGCTGCCGTAGAAATATTGCCCCCGCTTCCCCCAAATCCCCATCACCACTCCCCAAGAGACAATACTATATCAGCAAAAGTTTCTAGTACTGACCAGGGCTAAGAAGACAGTTCTATTTAACAATATTTCGGCATTTAGAAGTGTGTGCAAACAAAATTGCAGCCAAAAAAAATTATTCCCACTTTACTCAGAATAAGAGATTGCATTCACCCTTGAGGGGAACTGAATCGGACAAGATATTGAGCAGCAACTACTGCAAAAGATGAGATGGGAATCTTTGTCACCAAATTGATTGAAAAAAAAAATCAGTGTTTGACAGGTGGAATTACTGCATGGCTGAGAAAGCATTCTACAGTCTGAGATGTTTGAATTCTTTGTTTTATTTACTACTGCATTTAGCACTCACCAGCTAGATAACCAACTACTTATAAAACATATTTAATGTTAGAAGCACTCAATATAGTTATAAAATGATTTTTAAGGGCATGCAAACATGGTATGTTAGCTATATCCAATGAACCATAGTTTCCTCTAGAAAAACAAAAAAAAGCATTTTCCTTGGTAAACTGGAGTGTCTGATCCTGATTTGTGTAGGTGGCCCTCACAGCTCCAACTGGTTGACTTATTGGCATTTGAAGGGAGCCACTTTAGAGAAGAAACTAAAGAGATCAATAACCCTTATGTGATGGAGCTTTGTGTGCTCCAGGGCTGCTAAAAACTCTGTGATAAAGAACTGCTTGAGAGAGACACCGAAATTAAACAAGAGGAAAAACAGTGGAGTGGCTGAAGGAGGTTAGTCTCATTTTAGTGCCTGGGACATTTATCTACTTAGGATTTGAATCCGCCAATACTACAGGTAGTTATCACTCTGGTGGAACTCCAAGGACTACTTCATTGGAGTTATTCTTGATTTATAGAGGTAAAAGCAAAAGTAGAGTCAGACCTACTGTCTCCTAGCAGAGGCACCAAAATAAGAACAAACTGTTGTGGGTTTTTTTTTTTTCCATTTATGAAAATGAGGAGTTTGGAGATGAATATATTCTCCAGTCCCTCGAGGCAGATAACTTAAAACAAGTATTGGTCTTTCATGCTCTAAAGGTTTATAGTCTCCTGGGGCCATTAAGAAAAAAATCCTTTTGAGTCTCTAAATTATACCCACTGGTTCTCCTATAACCATTACTTTGTTAACTCTTTCAGTAAATTCTAACATCTTAAGATAGAACAATTTTTATCTACAAAACTCATGCTGGTTTGTTCCTCTCATATTATAGTAATCACATTTCTCTCCTTTTCCCCTCCCCTTCCCCCCCATGACCTTTGCAGCTATTTTTCCTGGGAATGAAGTGAGGGTCTGTAATTTCATAGGAGGACCATTAGCCCCTTTTGAAAAGCTTGATGCAATGTTGGCCCCATTCCAGTCCTCCAGTATAGTAGCTGCTTTTAATGATTGATTATCTACGATATTTTTATATGCAGTGTAGTTGTAGCTGTGTCGGTCCCAGCATATTAGGCCAAATTTATTATAATTTAGTTGCTGGAACAGATCAATCACCTCTGTATTGATACCTATGCCTCTGACTTTGCTTCACCTTCACTTATCTGTGTCTTCATGTTATTTGGGCTCTATATCCACTAGAAATACACACAGTGTGAAGCGCAGCTCCCCCATGACTACATCAACTGTGGCTGAACATAATTTGGCTGTTGATAGACATTGCCAAACTATGGCCAACACATGACACAGAAAGTATGGTAGGATCCCTGTCAGAATAAGGTGTAGATCATGTTTTCTGCATCAGATGTTGAAAATGATGTAACCTTGTCTATACCACAGTGTTCAACAAAGTTTGATGCCCAAAACCAAACGCAGTTCTCCCTCAAACACAGCGCCATTGCCTGCTTCACTCGCTAGTTTGAGTGCACTTGATTTCTCAACTAACTACATTTTTACTTTGCCTAGTGCTTTTACTAGGGTAAAGGCAAGAGTAGCTTCTCCTCTTGTGTGCTGCAGAATGAACTGCCTCAAGAAGAAATTGTTGAGGGATCTGGGCAGTATTCATCCCAGTTTACAAGTAGGCGGTTGAAGTTGCCTACTACTATTCCAATAGATTTTGTTATCCCCTGATGATGCTCTGTTTTGACTTCTGTTATTCTGAGGCTGACACTACAATCCCACTATTATACTTGTTTCCTTGATGCTCTAGGACAGGGGCGGGCAAACATTTTGGCTTGAGGGCTGCATTGGGTTTCCAAAATTGTATGGAGGGCCGGTTAGGGGAGGCTGTGACTCCCCAAACAGTCAGTCGTGGTCCGGGCCCCAGTCCCCTATCCGACCCCTCCTGCTTCTTGCCCCCTGACGTCCCCCTGGGACCCCTGCCCCATCCAACCACTGCTTCTCCCTGTCCCCTGATCGCCCCCGGAACCCCTGCCCCTGACTGCCCCCTGCCACCCCATCCAACCCCTCCTCTCATTCCTGATTGCCCCCCCTGGGACCTCTGCCCCATCCAACCACCCCTTCTCCCTGACTGCCCCCTGGGGACCCCTGCCCCATTCAACCCCCCCTGCTCTCCCGCCCCGACCCCTATCCACACCTCCACCCCCTGACCACCACGCCAAACTCCCCTGCCCTCTAACCAACTCCCCCACTCCCTCCCCCCTTACCATGCTGCCTGGAGCACTGGTGGCTGGTGGCCCTACAGCTGCGCCGCCCAGAGCACCAGGACAGGCAGCAGTGCCACCCGGCTGGAGCCAGCCACACCACCACAGAGCACCAGGTCAGGCCGCGGCTCTGCAGCTGCGCTGCCTGGCAAGGGTTCACAGCCCTGCCGCCCAGAGCATTGTGCTGGCGGCGTGGCGAGCTGAGGCTGCAGGGGAGGGGGCTAGCCTCCCAGGCCAGGAGCTTAGGGGCCAGGCAGGAGGGTCCCGCGGACCGGATGTGGTCCCGCGGGCTGCAGTTTGCCCACCTCTGCTCTAGGATTTGTGTCAATATTGACTGTACCATCCTGCTCTGTATCTCCATTCACCAAACTGGTTTATTAAACTCTTACTCTTTACATAGTCTTCTCCTGCATGCATTGAGACTTTCATTTTCCTTATCTAGCTGGCTGAGCATATGGAACCTGGGGCCTTTCAGGGGGAGCTGATTGGCTTTGGTTTTAAACCTTTCTTTTAATCATAAGTGTTCCTCACTTTGTATCCCGGGGGGGAGGGGGGTGTCTCCCACTGCCCTGTGCTAAAACAGAAATAACAATGAATTAGTTGCTCAGCTCTTTCTTTGCAATCAATCCTCCCACTTCACCATAGTGTGGTGGTCTTTCTCAGTTACTCCAGACAATCTCTCCAATTCAATAGAATTGCCTCACTAAAAGTTAAATGCATCGGTAGGAACTGCACCCGAGCCTATCCTGTTGTAGGTGAGAAGTCTAATGACGCACCGATACATTTGGAGAGCAGAATAACATGACATTTTCCCTTGTCATCTTAGATTTCTGTAAATGGCTGTGCGCGCTTGTTGCATAGATAATAAATAATAATATCTGTACCACAATAGCCTAATAATATAGTGCAACACATTTTGTCTACTAAGCTTGTCTTGCTGATACAGGCACCAAGACTGAGACATTTAAATGTGAAGACATGGATCCCTGAAGCTGAACATAAAATATTTATATGAAAGGACTATGGACCAATAAATTCCAGTTATAAATGTTTATAGCTGGAGGTAGCAATAAATAAATAACCTCCCAAAGCAATATATCAATTTGCACTTATTGTACGTCGTCATCATTAGATTTTCAGGAAACGGTAATTATAGCAGGACATGGAATTAACCTCATGTTTAATGAATGATTATCCAGTGTAGCTGTGGTTGTTATGCCATCTTGACACATTAAAGGCTACGAAAGGTAGGTACGGGAGAGGTATGGGACTGCTTCCATGTTATTAGCATTTACATGATTAGCCTGTTCATAATGTAATCAATCAAAGTTGTAACAAACTAAAAAAATTAAGTGGTAGCAGAAGTCTCCTGATTCTATTACTTAAAGTTGAATAAGGTAAATGGTAACATTTTCACATGATCATAAGCAATACAGAGTAAGGATCACTGAGGGTGAAATCCTGGCCCCATTGACATTAAGGGCAAAACTCCCATTGATTTTAATGGGGATAGGATTTCACTCTCTTCTCCGTTAGAGGGAGTTTCATTCTCATCTTATCCCTGCCAATTCCTTATTCTGCTATTATGGCCGCCTCTCTTCTCATTATTTATTGCCATCTCCATATTCTCTTCCTCACTATATCTGGAATCACCTCTTTTCAGGCACGGCCTATTTTCATTTTAGCTCTTGTCTACACAAGAAACGTTCACTGGCTTAATTTAAGGTGAGTTTTTAAACCTACTTAATTAAACTGGTGTAAAACACCATGTAAATGCTCTTGTTTCAAGTTAAACCAGGTATTCTTTGGTTTAATTTGAGCTGATTAGGAATCAGTTTAAGATAAACCAAAACAAACTACTCTTAAACTGAAACAAGTGTGTCCACCCAGCCCACCCCTAGTTTAACAACATTCATCTAAAATCACACTTATAAGAAACCCAGTGTAGAGTGACCAGATGTCCCGATTTTTATAGGGACAGTCCTGATATTTTGGGCTTTTTCTTATATAGGCTCCTATTATGCCCCACCCCCTGTCCCGATTTTTCACGCTTGCTGTCTGGTTAGCCTAACCTAGTGCAACTTTCTCACGTTGAATTTTTACTATGCCTGGCACACCATGAGTGCTACTATGATGTAAGATAAATCCAGATAATATGTATGTTACTTATTCTATCATATTTAGCTATCTTTATTAACCTTATTCTATCATCTGTCTGATCGTATGTTATCTATTATGGCCCCATCATTCTACATGTCTGAGCCTCTCCCTCTAAAAATAGAAATAACTCTAACCTTGCATCTCTTTCTTTCTTTCCTGCCTATAGAAGAAATAGCTTGATTAGTATTGTTGCCCCTTTAGCCTGAGCAATTAACCAAATTCAGAGCCTGGCAAGGTTTTCCCATTAGGATGAGCAATTGCTCATCCAAACCAGGTATGTTCTTGGCATAATCTTCTTTACTTACAAAAATGTACATAAAGTCCTGTTTCCCTGAACACAGTAGAAAGACACAACAGCTGGTAGTTTCCTTGCCCAGAAATCTCCAAGTCTGCTATTCCAGCAAGCTCTTTGCCCAGGAAGCTCTGTTGCACTGCTTCTTCTCAGGGTCACACTCACAACTGCGTCTCCTGGCTCTCTGCCTCCAATGCACACAGGCCACAATGTAATCTGAGTTTGCAACCAGTGAAACCCCCAGGCCCACACAGCTTAGCTCTGACCTGCCAGGCAACTTGGTGCCTTGGGGAGGAGCCCCACAGTTCTTGCCTATTTTTACTACATAAAGGGTCTTGATTGCTCTTGTTGAGCTGGAAAGAGTGCTTGGCTCCCCCAGTGACTTTATCGAGGTCTATGATAGTTCTTAGATCCAAGACCCCTCCCTGTTGGCATCCACTAGTCAGGGCTGGCTCCAGGCACCGGTGCTTGGGGCGGCCAATGGACAGGGGCGACATGTCCGGGTCTTCGGCAGCAATTCAGCAGTGGGTCCCTCGGTTCCTCTCGGAGGGAAGGACTTGCCGCTAAAGAATGAAGCGGCGCGGTAGAGCTGCTCCCGAAGTACCGCCGATCGTGGCTTTTTTTTTTTCTTCGCCACTTGGGGCGGCAAAAAAGCTGGAGCCGGCCCTGCCACTAGTACCTTTAACATTATAGTAGGGGTGTATGTGTGTGTGTGTGTGTGAGAGAGAGAGAGAGAGAAATAGAAAACTGTATAGAAGGAAAGTCAGGGCAAAGAGATACATTTTTGCACATAGATCTGACAATTTTGTGACTAATAGTCCTTCTTATTTCATGTGACAGAAAGTTCCATAGCCTTGCTTCAGCACCTATGCAAATTCCATCTGATGTGTTCACAAGCTGGTTTTCATTGACAACTCCTTAGTTCCAAAGGAGGGTAGCTGTCATGGGAGATCGTTGTCCTGGAGGGAGAAGCAATTTCTCAGATAGCAAAGTACCTCGGACTGGTCTACGTGTTCAGCAGAAAGCAGACCACTGTAGTGATATCGTGACCTATGGTGCTGAGCAGATAGGATGATCTGTTTTGGACCAGCTTTATTTCAGGGTGTGTGTCTTCATACCTAGATAAAAGTTGCAATAATAAAAGCTGGAGGTCACAAATACATGGATCACAGTGACCAGGTCTGTGTCAGATGGATGGGGCTCAATCTTCAGGCCATTGGTTGATGGAAGTTGATTGGGATTTTTTTGCTATTTGGATATCCAGGAACATTGAGGAGTCCAAAAGAGCATTGAGCTGCCAGACTAACAAAATAATCTGAGGATAGAAGCCATTGATAGTGGGGGATGGTACAGGACAGCATCTCTAACAAATATCTTGCATTTTAAATGCATAAGCACTTCTGAGACGTAATTAACTTTTCTTATACTTTTCTTGGCATAATGAACTTGGAGAGGTTTTTTTCTTTTACAAGAGAGAGCTAGAAACTTGCCAACTTTCCCTCTTTTGTTCTCACAGTGGTGGTAATAACTACCTGACATAAATTTAGCTGGGAAGCTAAACCAGTTGGTTTACCTTTTGGGAAAGGCAACCAGTTCACAGGCTTTGATCTGCACTCAAATGATAGATATGTCTAAGGGCGGCTGAAAATGAGAAACAGGCAAATATTTGAATGCTGTATTCCATTAAAGCCACTTTAGCAACGACTCCACCCAAGAATCTCCTAAAGGACTTTCAGATGTATTATCTAAGGAGTGGCCTTTAAATGATCAGGTGGAAGAGGACAGCAAAGTCAAGCATAAGAATAATGACATATATGACAAGAATACACAGTGATCCAAAAAACCAACAGACCACCCCCCCACAGAAAGCTCTCCCTTGAGGTCCTGGCCCTTCTTTACTGTGCTGGGGAAAGAATATTTTAATGGGAGCGGGATCATACCCTAAATGTGGTCTCTAGAAAGCAGATTGGAAACTCATTTTTCATTGAAGTTAATGGCAGTTCTTCCAGTGACTTCAGCAGAAGCAGGATGTAGTCCTTGAGCCCCAATACATGTGAGTAGTTCCATTGATATCTGTGGACTACACTTTTGCTGAAAGTTAAGCACACGATTAAGTGATTTGCCAAACGGATGCCTTGGAGAGCAATATTTGTGATATACTGTAGAAAGTAAGTGTGTCATTTTTATTGCGTGCCTGCATTTGGGAAACGCATCATTTCAGCCTGCAATGAAGCTGAATTTGGATAACATTGCAACAGCATACCCCAGGCAGATGTAAGAGTGGACAATATCAGCAAATGCTGACTAAACATTCTCTCTGTTGGACCCTTCTGGTTCCTTCAGGTAGGGAAGAGCCTTCAAGTACTTTATTAGCAAGCATTGCCACCCTTAAGTGTCTGCAGCAATTTGCTCACGGGGCCTTTATTAGAGCTGGTAGAAAAATAATCTTTGGGTAACTTATTTAACAAATTTCCTGATATTTAAAAAAAAAATACATCATTTGACATAACTCTTCCAGCAGTTTTTTGCTACATTTTGCTACATTATGAACTAATATTTGTATATATTTAATTTTTATTATTTACCCAGCTATAGTCTTTATTCTTAAGTCCTTGCCTGCCACATTCCACCTTATCCCTTTTTGAAACAAAAAAAAATACAACATCTGCTGCTTTCCATCCTATTGGTCCCCCTGAAATCCCAACTACCCCTCACCCTATAGTTTGTTCGCCGAGTTATCCATCAACCAGCATGTACACAGCGCATATTCCAGGTGAAAGGGCTTATTGCTGCAGACAGAAGGAGCCTGCTTTTCTGGTGATAGTACTGAGCTGGGCATCTTGTTTATTAAAAAGATAAATCTATAAAATGTCCCAAGCTGTGCCTCTGCCCCTCATTTGTAACTCAGACAAAGATGAGTGAAGATGACTACATTTATTTATGTAGTGGGTGGACATTCCTATATGGCAAATGGTGATGAGTGATCCCTTGTACAAGTTTGATCATTAAATAGCTGTTTAGTAAATACAAACTGAAACACCTCCAGTACATCTGAAATACAAATACCTTTATAGTTTGTCATCATGCTGGTCTATCTGCAGAGTGTGCCATATGCTGGTATTTTAGTTACTTGTTATAGGTTGGGTGGTTGGGACAATCCATTTAAGAAAGAAAATCTACAACAAAGTTTGCTTTCTTATTCCATTACTTTTATCCCTTCTCCATCCTTCAGCTACAATGAGCCTCTATCCTTTAGCTACAATGAGCTGTTTCACACCTGTTGATCAATATTCTTGGAGAGGTGCAGATGGAGATATAGTCCATTAGGTGCCTTGATTTTCAAACTCGCTCCCTCACCTTGGTCTCCCAGAGCCCAAATTTGTTAACATTCCAGGCATGCTGCAAAGCCCCTCTTTGTTACAGCTGTTGGGGATGGTGTGGGCTGAGATGGATATGTTTATGGACAGTCATTTTGTCTATGCTGTGATTTTTAATTTGTGGGATACACCCCAGAGTACAGGATGGCACCTATAGTTGTATTTTTGAAAATCTGAACTTGTTCTAATAACAATTAATAGGTAATTGGGTCCTAGCTCATTCAGGGGTTTTAATGTGAGGACCAAACATTACCTCCACCTTTGGTTGAGGAGCTAGTGTAGCATGCAGAGGATTGATTACTGTGTGCTTCCAACTCCCCCACGGTGGAGTTCTGCAGCCAGTCAAATCATTCTGTAATAAATTCACATGCTTAATAATTCTGCATAATACAGTGCCACTCCACAACATAATGTAGAACTGATGTGCCATATTGTGCAAGTACTCTCAACAGTAATAGAGATTGTAATCTCTCCTGCCATAGCAAATCCTGCAGCTCATACCTTAGTGGTAATGTAGCTCACAATGCATTTGTATCCTGTATTAGCCACGAAGCTTCCAAGGTTTGCAAATAGTATCATTTATTATTTGTATTAATGTAATACCTACGAGCCCAAGTCATGGACCAGGACCCAATTGTGCTAGGCAATGTGCAAACACAAAACAAAAAGACAGTCCCTGTCCCAAGGAGCTTACACTCTATATCCATCCCTTGCCCATCAACTTTGGCTGACGCAGATCAGCATCTTTAACCAGATGCCAGAAACTCCACATATTTGAGGACTTTTTTCAGAAATCCTCTTCAGGACTTCTGCTTTAAGACATTCATTGGCATAAAGTGACAAGAAGCAAAGCAAAGCTACAACAGAAAGACGAGAGATGCTTGCTGATTGGGACCTTTCACCATTAAGAGTACTGTACTTTCTGATGAACCTGTCATTGCTCTAGGCACTAATGTTTTCTGGGACAAATCCGATCAATCAGAGGCCCTATTATTAATACAATAAACTAGCTACAGGAGACCTCTATATGGAATGGTATTCACTGTAATGAATAGGGGGTATACCATAAGATCCTTATGTTCAAGGCACTCCATGACTGCCTAAAGCTCCAGGATGAAGACTGTGGTTTACAACTCTGCTCCTCTGGTGCAATGGAACTCTCTATAATAAGGGTAAAGCTCATCTGTGTAGCAGACAGAACTTTCACGGTGGCCAGTCTGAGATTGTGGAATGAACCCTCTCGGGAGGGAAGGTCCATCACAAACCTCCTCACCTTCCATTCCAACTGCAAGGCCCACTTCCTTGACCTTGCCTTTCTCACATAGCAGTATGCATATTTATAAACAAATACAAACAAACCCTAGCAACACAAGATGCTGCCCTGCACATGGCTTCTCTCTGGAGGGAGGATGAGAGAACAGATGTGTGATAGCTGTTAGTTACGTACATTGCTTAATGCGCTAATGGACGGTGCTTAGGCTCAGATCCTCAAAGGTATTTAGGCTCCTAACTTTCATTGATTTCAATGGAATTTAGGAGCCTAAATTAATTTCAGAATCTGGTTTCAGATACTACAGAGATGGATGAGGTGTAAGAACCTGAATAGACTAGACTAGAAAGGTGTAAGTGGTTACTGGTTCTCAGCCTTGCATATAATGGAGAATTAAAATCTGATGCCTTTTAACCTATGGAAATTCATTTATTTCAGACAGATGATTAATCTCCTACATGACAAAACACTAAAGGCCAAAATTTTCAAAGTCTAGTGATTTGGGTTCTGAACATATGTCAACTTAAAAGGACCTAATTTTTCAGAAAGTGCTGAGCACTCACCCACTGAAACCCAGCTTCCTTCAAACTATCTCCAGTTGGGTGCCCCAAAATGAGGTACCCCAAATCACCAGATGCTTTTGAAAATCTTGGCCTAAACTCTTTACTCGGGTAAAATTTCTGTTTGTTTCCTGGAAGTAAGTTAAGTAAGGACCTTCATGACACAGATGTATGACAAAGCAACCGTGCTAGGAACTTGAGTATTTAATTTACAGAGCAGTTTTGAACCTTATGATCTTTCAAAAATTAGTGTTGGTTAGAATTAGGGATGATATCGGTTAGACACTGATCTGTGCCAGCCAAACTTGGTGGGCAAAGAATGGTTTATAGTTTGTAAGCTCCTTGGGTCAGGGATTGGGTGGCTGTTCTCTGTTTGCGCATTGTCTAGCGCAATGGGGTCCTGCTCCATACCTCGAGATGTAGAATTTTGAGTTAAAAAATGACATTGTAATAGTGCCCATAGGGCCCAGACAGTGTTGGGTGTCTATTGTGCTAGAGGTTGTACACATACATAGGAAGATGCTTTTCCTGCCCAAAAGAGACAGTGATTTCATCCATTGCCTTTGTAAATGCACTTCAAGTCTATGTGGATTAGACGATCCTTTCTAGCACATTTCCTAGAAAAAAGACCTGGCAGATTTTCACTTAATTTGTCTTTTAACTTGTATCATGTCAGAGAGTCCTTAGAAAAATTGATTGTACACTTGTGATTCCCCAAATGTGCTAGCAGAATTTCTGATGATCATGGTAGGAATTCATCATTTGAGCTGCACAAACTGATGGAAATATCTTCCAAGAGAACTACGCCCTTAATTGCTGATGTGTTAAAGGGTAGGAGTTTGAAGGATATGCACTCTTTTTTTGGTGGTCAAACAAGGTTTGGCACCAGTATATTTTTCTCTTCTGTATTTGAATCTGAGCTCTAACATTGTAGACAGCCAGAGAGTCACATACAGCCTATCAGTGCAGTGTGGAGACAGTATACTCTACTACATTTCTGAAGTGGGAGTTTTCGTGCAGGAAAATCAAGCAAACCCTTGAGCAAAAGGAGAAAAGACACGCATCACCAAACAAAAAGGAATGCCGTAAAGAGTATTATCAGAATATTTTCATTGCCTATGTGGTAATACAAATGATGATAATATAGATAGGAATGTCTTATAGTTAGATCTGTTGTAACTATTAAACTGTTTAAATGGATTCACACATACGGAGGCAGTGGAGGCACAAGCAGTGAGTTGGGAAGAGTGGAGGCACAAGGAGCGGAGTCCGGGACAGAAGCAATCGAACAGAGAAAAGAACTGCCTGTGAAGTCAAAAGGGGGTGGAGGGGCAGAGGCCTAAGGAGGGGAGAGTGGAGGCAAGGGAAGTTCAAAGGGAGGGAGTGACACAATGGGAGGAGAGGACTGTCAAGCACACCAATATGTAGAGGCAGGGATTTCAATCCCAAGCTCAAATCCCCTGCCTTGCTATATACAATGCCAGTACAGTTCTACTGCCCCTCATGCTGAGTTATTAGTGGGGTAGGAGCGCTCACTGGGTAATGCAGGAATGGAACCCATGATAGATACCAGTGCTAGTATTGTGTGTGGGTAAAGGGAGATGTGCTCCGCATTTACACAGAATGCCCACTGTGATGCCAGGGCTGTAGACTATAGTCCTCTTGATCTACACATCAGGCAGAACAAGGACAATGGAAGAACAAAACTTGGCCCAAGAATGTGCCTCAGCCTTTACTGGCAGGAGAAGTTCAGTCTGCATGCCCGTGCAGGGCTTCGCTTCTTTGCTCAGCCAGTCAGCTTGGATGCCATTCCCACCTAGTGCTCAAGTTGCAACAGTGGCTTTTGCAACGGGGGGCAGAGGGGGTAGCTCAGTGGTTTGAGCATTGGCCTGCTAAACCCAGGGTTGTGAGTTCAATCCTTGAGGGGGGCCATTTAGGGATATGGGGCAAAAATCTGTTGGATGATTGAATAGGGGGTTGGACTAGATGATCTCCTGAGGTCCTTCCAACCCTGATATTCTATGACTCAGTTCCACTAGGAACAGAGTTGCTCATTTCACATAGGCTGCAGAACAGTCATTAGATTGCAGTTACTTTTAGGTCACTGTCCATTGCATGGGGGCTAATGACAAAGTTGCAATGCTCTAAGTCCCTTTGCCAATATCCTGAACAATCCCCTCCCTGTGGTAAATCTGTATTTTCCTCTAAGACAGCTTATTTATTTTGCTTAAAATGAGTGCAAAATATTGGTGTGTGTGTGTATGTTAAATACAGATGGCTGAGATTTTTCAAAGCCACCTAAATGGGCATTAGGCATCCATATCCCTTATTTTTGCATGTTGTATGAACTATATAGCTTAGTTCACACAACAGGCTAATCTTCAATTATTACTATTTATTCATTTACAGAATCCAAAATCCAATCCAGAATTGCCCACATCAAAATATATATTGGTGCTGATGCTCATTACTTAAATATCATAGGAAAGAATTGGGCTTAAATGGATCAAATGAGTTATTAGAAGTTATGTACCGCAGAAACACAGAGCGGTTGCCTCACATTGTGAAAAGATGAACAGCAACGGGTTGTGATTTTGTTAGTTCAATCTTACTAACCAAACTTCATCAATGTTATTACATGCCATTTGAAGGGCACTTGACCCTTCCTTAGTTCTACTAACATACATCATCTGTTTGCTGCCCAGGTCCATAGAACAGCTCTGTTTCTCCTGTGATGATCTGCTCTGTTGAAATGGCCCACCCGTTAACATACATGAGCAGAGAAAAGGAAGATCTTAGAGCTTTAAAGCCCTAGAGTGGGACTTGGGAGAGAGGGGTTCAGTTCCTTTTATGTCTTTGGGCAAATGACTTAATCTGCCTGGGCTTCAGTCCCCAGCAGCGAAATCTTGCTTCCTGTCTGACACCTTTTTGTCAGCTGTGGGGGAGGGATTCTCTCTTACTGTGTGTTTGGAAAGTGACTAATTCAACAGTCTGTTCTGCCCAGTGGTATGCCAGGTCCATCTCCAAGGTATTAGAGGCCCTGATTTTTAGTTGGAATCTAAAGGCGCCACTGTAATACAAATAACTAATAATCAGTCATAGATCAGGGAGCCTTTCTATGAGGAAAAACTAAGCCCAGTTTAATCCAATATTAAGGGACTCTTTTTGAAACCTCTTATATAAGAATAAGAAGACTTGAGAAAAGCAGAGCATGGTGCATAGAATGGACTCCTTGGTTCTCCGGTTCTAACACCAACATCATCTCTACTGAGATGCCCCAAACAGCGGGGGACAGCTCAGTTGAATGGGGAATATATATACCCGGGGAAGAGCTGTTTAATTAGGTTGAAGGGTCAGATCCTCTGCTGATGTAAATCAACATAGCTGCAGTGAAGCTATCTTGATTGACACCAGCTGAGGATCTGGCCTGACGCACCACACAACAGGAAACGATACACCTTTTCCTGAAATATCTTCCTGTGATACCTGTTTGGACATTGGACAGCTTCTAATATGACTAGCCCATAAAAATCCTTCGCTGTTCCTCTTTAACCCTTTTCCTGTTTTAGCCTCTGTAAAACACTCTGTACTCTACCCTCTGTTGTTCCTTTGTAAATCTTGCTGCCCTTCCATTACCAAAGAACTGGGTGGTAGTATTGCTCACTAGAGCAGAGCCTGAAAACAAGCGATCCTCATTCCATTGATTAACAGGATTCTGCACAGCAGCAGTGGTCTTGAGGTGTGTTCACTGGCTGAGGGGATAAAGAACAAGTGAGGTTTCCCCTTGGATTGCTGGCTGCTTTTAGCTGGCTAACGTGGAGGTAATTACATTGTCAGTTATGTGACACATTACACTAGCAGATTTGGGATTAATCTATGCAGCTTTGTCTATACCCCCCCAGTTGCTTTCTGAGACATTTTACCTGACAGAGTACAGAAAATCAAGAGAGGGAGAAGTCACCTGAAGCTTCTTTAACTGAGAGGGATTTTTTTTAATCTTGAATGAATTACATCCTCCACTCTCCATATTGACTCTAACTTTGCTCTATAGTGACCTCCGTTGGAAGGAACCAAGCTATAACTTAGTACTGTTGAGAGGGAAGAGGTACAAAATGATATGAAATTTGCAATGACAGCCAGAGAAAAAGTCCACATGTTCTCTGTGTGCTAGCTTCCTGGCGTGGGTATAGCTCCGTATCCTCAGCTGTTGTAAAAAGCAATGGTGTGGTTGAACTACAGTGAAGAAGCCTTGGTTTACTTAGAGCTGGTATAAAGTCTTCTGATGGAAAGTTTTCCATCAGAAAATGCCATTTCACTGAAATCAAATCTTTCCGTGGGAACACATCTCTCAATTTCTTTAAAAAAAAAAATCAAAATGAAGCATTTCAGTAATAATTTTGGAATGGAACTTTTTGATTACTTTTGTTGGTTTGTTTCTAAATGACTGTTTAGAAATTCTAGATATAGGTAGTTTCATTTCTGCTCAGTCAAAATGTTTACTTTCTTAAATTTCATTTCACAGGAAACTTCACAATTTTGTTTTCCTTCCAATTCAAAGCATTTTTTTTAAATGTCAGAATTTCCTGCAGAACAGAAAGCTCAGTGCCTGACCAGCTCTAGTTTTACTGTACACTCAGTGGCACTAATTTTGTCTGGTTTAGGGAAACTAACTTTTTAATTAATGAGTTATTTATTATATTATAGATATTTGTTCTGGACCTATATTGTCTTGTCTTTTAGTTCATTTAGTTATAAAAATCTGCATAACTTAAGCATACATGAATCAGAAAGCTTTCTTTCTGGAATCTGAGGATGAAGGAAACACATCTTGAGCTGAGACGAGGTCTGTTCAGCAGGCAGTCAGAACCACCTTGATTTGTAGTGAAAGGACATAAATCAATTAGCGTTTGGGGCTCTGAAGAGCTGTGGGATATGGGAACTAAAGAACTTTAGGATGCAAGATTAAGGGATCTAAGGAACTGGCAAACTAGAAGAAGGGTGAATATTAGAGCAGGCTGGGTTGTTGTTTTTATTGTTTGTTTTTCAGTGAAACACTTTTCGTGTCAACCATGCATCTGATGAAGTGGGCATTCACCCATGAAAGCTTATGCTCCAATACATCTGTTAGTCTTAAAGGTGCCACAGGACCCTCTGTTGCTTTTTACAGATCTAGACTAACACGGCTACCCCTCTGATACTTGACTTTTCATTAGAAAATTCCAGTTTCTCAAAACTAAAACTTCTAATTGGAATGTATCAGTTTTGGTGAAACTTTCCAGACGTCCAGGATATGTGACCCACATTTACTCTCTCCAGTCTGGCCAATAGTTGCTTGGTTCCAGCAGTCAGCTGGAATGTGGGAGATCTAGGTCAAATCTCTACTGTAAATCAGGTAGAGAAGGGACTTGAACCTGTGTAAGCTGCATCTCAGCTGATTGCACCTGAACACTGGGCTCTTGGCTATTCTGGGGTAGATAAGGTATGGGTCTCTCTTTTCCCTCTTCTCAAGTCTCATCTTGATACGGAACAGGAAATTTTTTTGAAATCTCAAAATGATTTCCTGCCCAGTTCTAGTCAAGACACATACTGACAAGGTAAAGAGAATGAAAGAAAACCTTGAGGGGGGGAAAGGCTGCGTATGTATCCTATTTTTATTTCAGGACAAGGTTGTTCAGTACAAAAGTGGGAAATATTAGCACCAAGGACACCTCTGGTTGATTGTTCTATACTAGTTGGTCAGATTCTGCCCAGTGCTCCAAGGGAGTTATATACATGTATTATAGCCCCAAATTAGGGCTTGCATCTTCCTTAGACAATTCTAAGGCATATGTCATCAGATTAGTTCCAATTGTTCAAGCATTTTGGAGACAAGATGGGGAGGGAACATTATCCTTTGTATTGCTTGGCATTTGCTTACATTCTAGTTCATATTATACTATTTAATGCAAGCGCTTAAAGTGAATACTGGTCAAGTGGGGGGAGCACACTTTTTAATTTTAAATGAGGTTTCTCTAGAATCCCCTAACTTCATTTAAGTCAATGTTTCTGACACCATTTGGTAGAACATTTCAGAGATGGATAACGGTACACAAGTGTTAAAGGTAAACATTATAGTTCACCATTATATCTATAGCTTCTTATTATTAATTGCACTCCTGTTCCCAACGCTGTTCCCATAATCTGCTAACATTACACGTTAGCCTCGTTTAAGTGCCTCTCAGATGTGTCCCCTTCATCACAGTTTGATGCCAGTGGTAGTCAAGACCATAGCCAGGGGGGCTCTGTCGAATATGTGCTGCTACTTTGTCTCATCACCACACAGTCAATTTTGGTGTCCAGTGACAAATAGAACCTGAATCAGCTCTTGGTCCCAAAGTCTGCTTTCCAAGATAGAGGAGGAAACCATGCTAAGGCAAGAAGGTGGAACAGGAGACCTTTCATGCCCAAGATTTTTGCATGAAGAAACACATAGGGGCTAGTTTGTTGGGTGCACCTGAGGAGTGCTTGATGCTTTTCCTCCTTATCCCTGGAGGTGCAGATTGCTCCATCATTGACCCCCTCACGTAAAACATGTAGATTCCCACCTCACCAGGAACTTGTATTTAAAGATAGTCTTGGGGCTGGATCTTCCACCTTGACTGAGTGTGGCCAGTGAGACCCTAGTGACACCAGCCTAAAGAAAGGGCTCTGTCCAAAGAGTGTCTGTCAGAATAAATGCTGTCTCCCCATAAGAAATACTTTGAATGACAGAATCCTATCCTTTAGTCTGTTTCCTGTTGACCTTTGAAAGCTCCCCAGGAGGTGACATGTAGCTAACTGGCTGTTTTGATTGTGAACCATTCCAGAGAAGAGCAAGAATGTATTGTTCCCATCGTGTGCTGGTGCAGAGAACCTCAAAACATAGCCTGGAAGGAGAGAGAATTCTTAACTCTTTTGAGCACAGTGACATATATTGGAACCAAATAGCTCAATGAGTTTCCAGTTGTAATGTGGCCACCAAGCCATCAGCTGGCTTCTCCCTGGCAAAAAAAAAAAATGTTCAGCTTTCTTACCAGCAGTACCATAGCCTACCAGTAGAAAGAGGAAGAGAGGTACAGTGGAGGGCTGAAGGAGGTAATGGCTACTATGCAGTGTTCTCTTACAGGAACAACAAAGTGCACACACATTGTATCTAGTACTGAGAGCCAAAGAGTCAAGGAGCAGTTGCAGAATCCCACAGCCTTAACCTTTCCTCGTCATTCTTCCCTGACCAAAGAAGGATTTCTCTGCATCACTGCTGCTACTTCACATTCATGAGCAGAGAGAGAAATTGGGTTCCTTGGCTCCAGGAGCACAAGCTTCTATCTCTAGAGTAAAAGGAGGCTGTCCTTTAAGTGGAATATAATTGGGATTATATGCTTCCTCTGTTGGCCAAGTGACAATCATACATGAGGTCTGACATGCCATCCAGCAGAGGGCAGTAGTGGCACATGCACACTCAGGCAGGAGCCCCTCCGCTGCTAGGAAAAGCCCATCATCATGAGTCCGGCATTCATAGGAGTTCCTAAGGGATTATTTTAAAAATCCCCCATTCATTAAAAACATGTAAGCACCTCATTAATTCCGAGGATATGATATTTTTGGCTAGCCAGGTTGCTAAGTGTGTGGCATCAAGCTCTGATGAAGTGCAAGAAATTACCTTTGTAACAGCAGTGGTGTCTCTTGAATGCAGTTAGACACTTCATTAGTGCTGATAAGGTGTGAAAAATTATCTTTCAAACTACAGTAGTATCACCTGAATTCAATTAGCACCACTACATATGTTTCAAATCATGGCTGCAGGTGACACATAGGGCAGGCTGCTGCAATGTTAGCGCTTAATCCTGTCTGGGTGAATCATGGAAATTGCTGCAAAACAGTGAAATTAATACAGTTAAGTGGCATTAACATTCAATTAAATATTTGTTTCAATGACCATCCAATTTCAGACGGCTGAATCAAGGGGCTTTGACAGCTGCTGCCAAAACTGCTTGTTTAAATGTGTGCAAAGGAGGGTATCAGACAGCTTCCTGATCTACACACATTTAAATGGCTTTGTTAAATTAGCCTTTCAGAGTGGCAAAACCACGCCTCTTACAGCTTTCCTAGGCCTTGTCGCCATTGCTAAAAATGGTATATTTTGGTATGTTGGGGGTGGTTAATGTGTTAACATGAGCTATCCCAAAGTAAAAACAGTGGAGACAAGGTAAATTAGGCAAGGTCAGTACTATACCCCTGCCTGGGGCTCACCTCACCTCAGGGTAAAACTACAGGATAATCTAAAATACCAGATTTGTATTTCTGTCCTATTCATTGTATTGTACACCACTACCAAGTCCCCAGTTATCCGTCTCCTCTCTAAACTAAACTAGATCCGGACTTGCCAGTCTCTCTTCATGCCTTGAATATTTTTTGTCAACAGCCTCTGAACCCTTTCTATTTCTGCTATCTCTCTTTCAAGATAGGGTAACCAAAATGGAACACAGTAGTCCACGGGGGAGGGCGGGATGTAGAAGTGACTTACGTAATGGCATTATAGTCTTTTCAGTATTTTTTTAGCTTAACATTGCTTGCATATGAAGATGCTCACACCCAAAGAACACCATTCCCCAACTAGTTGTGAACAAAAACTCAACCAGGCGAATGCTTGCAAACAGTAAATAAACAGGAAGACATTCCAGCGAAAAAGTTTTTGGAGTTAAGATGTATATTCATCCCAATCGCCGGTTTGCAGTATTTTCATGACGCTGATAATTGGGCATACCATTTTATATATGTGGAGGCTCTGATACCCTTACTCATGTTGGGCTGTACTTTACTCTATGAATAGCTGTGCTAAAATCACTGGGACTGATCGAAGTAAGATTGTGGCACTATTACTTATGTGGAACGCTATCTGATGCTTTAGAAACTTGTAGGGAGGCGTTAGGGCTTCTTTAAACATGGATGAAAAGCTGGCTATGAATCTTTGCTCTTGAAAGTGGAATCTGCAAGAACCACCATTTTTTACTTGTTTCCCCCTCTCCCCATTTTAAACTAAATAAATAATTATGGGAAGCAAGGCAACATCCAGGGAAATTATGCACTTGGCAGCATACATATACTGATTCTTTCAGTTAATAGCAGACTGACATCTTTACATTGTTCATTGATTTATAAGGCCAGAAGGAAACACTATGGTCATCTAATTTAACCTCCTACATAACACAGATCCTAGAAGTCATTGGGTGACCTTCTGCATCAAGCCAAATAACATGGTTGAATTAGTGCATCTCTGAAAAATATCCGATCTTCCTTGAATTTATTATTGCTCAGTTTTTATTGGTGTATTTTCACCATGTGTGGCATTCTATATTGGAATAATTTCTCTAAAACATATTCGCTATAACAACCAAAAAGAGCTGTTAGAACCTGAGATTCTCTGGCTCTGTATCTAAATTCAAATCCTACCCTTGGCTGATAGAATTTGTGTGCTGTGAATTTAGACATGTTTATGCCTCACCTTTCTAATGAAGCAGATGTGCCAATTACAAATGTGTTTCTCTCTCTTTTTTTTTCTTCCCTCGGTAAATAATGAACATACAAGACAGATCTCAGCAAAAGCACTTCCTACTGCCTCTTTCAATGTAGGACGAACGCCCAAGCAGTCTGAAGTGCTGGTTATAGGTTAGTGGGGAAGTCCCTTCTGCAAACCCCAGGAAGCTATAGATTTGCAGCCCCAAAAAAAGGTTTTATTCAAGTATGCAGTAACACAGCAGAAGAGCGAAAACCACTTTTTGCACAGTTCATTTTAACTGGCGCTGTAGTTGCTTTGCCCAGCAACTGGGGGGAAGATCACAGTGGTAGCTAGACAATAAAGAGAATAGAGCAGTCATTTACTTTCAGAAGAAAACTGCACCTTAATTTTATTTATCATTTCTATCTAGATTATAAGCTCTTTGGGGCAGGGGCCAGCTTGTTGTTTTGTGTTCGTACAGCACCTAGCACAATGGGGTCTTGTCCCAAGACTGGGAGTCCTAGGTGCTACGAAAATACAATAATAATTAGTAAACATTTGATTTTTTTTCTTCAAGTTCTGGATCCCTGTTTTATTTTATAAGGACCTGAAGACCAGGAGAAAAATGCATTTTGACTCTAAACATTGCCTTGGATGACTAAGGATTTGGCACCAAGGATGGACAAACAACTAATCTGGATACCCATCCCTCTCAAACCAACACCAGATCTGCACTGATTCTAGTACGAAATGTATATGTTAGGTTACTTGGTTTTCAGAGGACAGATGCTCAGCGGTATCTGAAAAAAAGACCCCTCTTGGGTGTCTCATGTTAAGCACCCAAAATCTTGGTCTTCAGCAATATTTCATTTCCCACTCTTATAATCAGAGTAATTATTTTTCTGTATATTTTGCTTCTTCCTTTTCCCCTATTACATTTCTTTTTCTTCTCTCTCTCTCATTCTGTCATTTTCTTTTTCATGGACTCCTCCCAATCATACTTAGGGCATCTCTCCCTCTGTCCTCTTTTAGTTTCAGCTAGATGTTTTCATAGTTATTTTTCATAACACTCATGTCATGATGGCAATTCCTGCTGGTTATGAATTCAGTGACTCCCTCTTGAAATGGCCTGGCTTAGCTTCCTTAATGTTTGCTGGGTGTGGGTTCAATGGCAGATTGCGCAAGGACCCACATACCTAGGCCACAGCAAGATCCCAAATTGTTTCCAGCAGAAAATGCTGCCATGTGGAATAATAACCAAGTAAAATGAGAATGTATGTCATGGTGGGATCACTGGAGAATTCAGTTTGGGAAGCAGAGAAAAAAGAACCATTCATAGAGCCACTTGTGAATGCTGCGAACTGAGCAGCTATGCAGAACTGCCAAATCTCACTCCAGGGCTGGGCCTCTGAGGTTCTGAGCATCCCTTGAAAGAGAGCAAATGCCTTTAAACTCCAGTTGGCATGAGCGGGATCAAGATTAGGTCCTCAGTTTGAAGGCTGTTCCTGATGGACAGCATCTCACTTTGTGCTGAAGGGGTTTGCAAGGTGATTCAAATAGTCAGGGAGGACTTTACACAGTTAGTCAGAATGTTTTAAATCTCACTCACCTAAATTGTCTTAAGTTCACAGCCTGTTCTTTGGCTGAAGGCTCTGGGCCAGGTTCCCTGGTCTACATAAATGCACTGCAAAGATGAACGTAACATGGATGAAAATGCGATGGGAGAATTTCCTCTGTGTGCGGAACACTTTCCTGGCATGAAGTTGGGCCAGCAGCCCCATGCCATCTCCAGACCCCAGCATGGGGGCGGGGAGAAAGGGAGTGGGTCAGGATGGTGATCGTACTAATTTCGATGGAATGAATAGGTGCCAAAGGTGTTAACGTAACCCAGTGACTGTGCAATATTGAAATGTGTTAAACAAGGTTCATGGTTTGGTATACAGAGACTTTAGCTTGCTTAGTACTATAGCAAACACCCTGTTAAAAATCCTTTAAACTTTTTTTTATGAACCATACAGAAAAAAAAAGAAAAAAACAGGTAAAACATTTGAAATGTAAAATATTAAGTAAGGCTTTTACTTTAACAACATTTCTTATTCCCTTTCCCTTTAGCTGGAGAGAGTTTTAGAAGGAAAAAAACTCCTTGTCTGACACTTTTTAGAGGGTATTAAAGATGGTTTTAGCTGGTTATTTTTGGGGGGGGTGGAGGGGAGGTAAAGGAGAAGAAATTAGTTGAGGTGAGCTGAAGTTGCTGCTGCAGTCTGATCCCATTTCATCCAGGTGGTGTTTGGGATTCAGTTGGAGCTGGTAGTGGGGGCGATGTCATCTGGATCCCTCTTGAGCCCAGTTGGTCAGGACAACTCACAGGATCAGGATGATGAAAGCCTGGGGGCCCACAAAACGATGGCGGTGGCAGTAGCCTCTTTCTTCCACATTTTCTCTCCAAAGTCTGTCTTTAAGGATCCGAAAAGGATCCGAAATAGTCCATCGTTATTTTGTCCACCAATTAGGCCTAGTTTCTGACACACCAATTTTGGTTCACTGATTTTCTGGACCCACAGTTTCTTGTTTACTTGTTTACCAAGCATGATCTTAACACAGTCCTTGAATTATATCAATAGGCCTTTTTGTAGACTAATTCAGTCTTTCTGTCTCCCTTTCATACATTTCTCCATCAATGTTTGTTATCCGTCATAGAATCATAGGACTGGAAGGGACCTCAAGAGGTCATCTAGTCCAGTCCCCTGCACTCATGGCAGCACTAAGTATTATCTGGACCATTCCTGACAGGTGTTTATCTAACCGACTCTTAAAAATCTCCAATGATGGAGATTCTACAACCTCCCGAGGCAATTTATTCCAGTGCTTAACCACCCTGACCGGAAGTTTTTCCTAATGTCCAACCTAAACGGCCCTTGCTGCAATTGAAGCCCAATGCTTCTTGTCCTATCCTCAGAGGTTAAGGAGAACAATTTTTTCTACCTCCTCCTTGTAACAATCTTTTATGTACTTTCATGTCCCCTCTCAGTCTTCTCTTCTCCAGACTAAACAAACCCAATTTTTTCAATCTTCCCTCACAGGCCATGTTTTCTAGACCTTTAATCATTTTAGTTGCTCTTCTCTGGACTTTCTCCAATTTGTCCACATCTTTCCTGAAATGTGGCGCCCAGAACTGGACACACTACTCCAGTTGAGGCCTAATCAGTGTGGAGTAGAGCAGAAGAATTACTTTTTGTGGCTTGCTTACAACACTCCTGTTAATACATCCCAGAATGATGTTCGCTTTTTTTTTTTTTTGCTTGTTTTTGTTTTTTTTTTTTTCAACAGTGCTACACTGTTGACTCGTATTTAGCTTATGGTCCACTATGACCCCCAGATCCCTTTCTGCAGTACTCCTCCCTAGGCAGTCATTTCCCATTTTGTATGTGCGCAATTGATTGCTCCTTCCTAAGTGGAATACTTTGGATTTGTCCTTGTTGAATTTTCCTATTTACTTCAGACCATTTCTCTAGTTTGTCCAGATCATTTTGAATTTTGATCCTATCCTCCAAAGCACTTGCAACCCCGCCCAGCTTGGTATCATGCACAAACTTTATGTGTGCTCTCTATAGCATTATCTAAATCACTGAAGATATTGAACAGAACCAGACCGAGAACCGATCCCTACAGGACCCCACTCATTATGCCCTTCCAGCATGACTGTGAACCACTGATTACTACTCTCTGGGAACAGTTTTCCAACCAGTTTTGCACCAACCTTATAGTAGCTCTATCTAGATTGCATTTCCCTAGTTTGTTTATGAGATGGTCATGTGAGTCAGTATCAAAAGCTTTACAAAAGTCAAGATATAGTGACATCTTATCAACTTTTACATACTTTTTACAGTTGAGTTCACAATTGGAGTAAATCTGTAGGCCCAGTTATGACAACAGTGTTTGATCCTCCAGTGGTATAAGGTCCCACAGGGCTTAAATTAGAGCTGCCTCTCTGCAAGTGTAATTGGCAGTGCGTGGTTTAAGATTTGCTTAGTTTCTGTGATAATTTGGCCTTACTGATGTTAAAAAATTCCCCTGTCCTGAAAGGTTTTTAGGGACTAGACTTGAAAGTTGTTCCAGGAAATGTGGCCAGCCATTTTCAGACTGTGTTGATGGGGTTTAACTATTTTAAGTTGTTGCTAAAAAAACAATGTTGATTGTTACAGGAGTGCTGTGTAAAAGAGATGTATGCATATATGTAAATAGGCCAGATGCCAATAGATGGTGCTCAAGAATATGTGGCATAGTTCCTGGGTTTTGTAGGACCAATAAAATTTGTTGGTTGCACTGCAACTTTTGACATTGATCTTGAGAATGTTTTCTCATTGAACCTTCGGCTCTTTGTCCATGTGCTAATTGCTTCTATGTACTGGACCATCTTGGCGACTTTAAACAAAGTAAGAGAGAGGTTGTGGGGATCATAAGAATGATAAAATAGGAGGTAGTGTTTGAAGAGATGGACTTCAAGAAGGAACGTGAAGGAAAAGAATCAAGAACATGTGCTGCAGTTATTTCCAAGTACACAAGATAGCAAAACCAAGATCACCAAACAAAGTGTAGGAAATGAAAGGAGGGATAAAGTAAAAGGATTGGGGAAAATGTAATGAGTAAAGGGGGAGTGGCTTGGGGAGTATCTGGAATGGCCAGGTGTGCCCTGACATAAATACTTACAAAGTTAAACATCCATTTGAAATAGTCTTAAGTTTTACCTTGGGGCAGTAAAACAAAGGTCAATGAAAGCTCTTGTCTTACCAAGAAAACAGCAGAACATGTGTTACTGAGCCATCAGAACCAGCAGAACGTCCCAAAGCAATGGGCTGTCTCCAGAATAATCTCTATCCTGGCATTCATCCTTCTAATGTTCCCAAAAGGCCTGACTTCCTCATATCCCGGCTCTGATTGTCCTTGTCAGAACTATTCACTCCTTTGCACAGAGGTTTCAGAGGGGATCACTATAACATGCAAATATAGGAAGGTCAAGACCTAGAATTCTGGCCTGTGGGGTAAAAACACAATAATTTAGGCAGCCCTAGTCAACTGCATTTTATAAAGGACTAAGCCATGAGTTTTCTGTGAATTCTTCTTCAGTTTGGGGGGAAAGGTCCCACTGAATGGGACTATCCGTATCTGCAGAATCAGGACTTTAAAAATTGATTTAAGACTCACGAGGTGAAATTCTGTGGCCTGTGTTATGCAGGCGCTCACATGATCATAACTGCCCTTTCTGGCCTTATAAGCTATTAATTTATTTAATGTCACAGATGGTCTTTCATAAGCAAATACAAGACTGAGTCCCTGCCCTAGGAAGCTTTGAGTCTAGGACGTGATCCTGCAAGCCATCATGGGCTTCATCCAAAGCCCAGTGAAGTCAACAGGAAGAACTTCATTGACTTCAGTGGGCTTTGGATCAGACCCTTATAAGTAGCCCCTACTCATGCAAGTAGCCCCACTACTCAAGTGAACCAGGGTTGCATGCGGCAGGATCAGGCATCTGAACAAGCATGTCTGTGTAATCACATTTTGGGCTTAGAGACATGCGTGGGCAGGGTTAAAGGAGGGGGTGTTTCTTGACGCTTGACAGGAAGAAAGGGTGAGGGAGCTCAGATTTATTGCTGTTGGATTGTTTGTGAGGCTGCATCATTTAGAAATCCAGGTAAATCAATAAAAAGTTTGGCTCATGATGGATTCAAAATATAGGGCCTTATTTTCTCATTGAAATAAATGAGAGTTGAAAGCACTGGCAAGAGGCACTCGGCACCCTGCTGAAATAGGCCCTAATCATCCATTTTAAGGTCCAAAATCAGAAAGATCCTTAAGCCTTGCCTAACTTGAAACACATGAATAGTCAGTTTGGGAGCATTCTTATGCCTAAAGTTAGTCCGGTGCTTAAGTACCTCACCGAATCTGGACTATAATTCTGAGGAGACATTAATGTATCGCATTTCTGTGGGTGGAGATCACACAGGCGCCTCAGGGAGGGGAAAAGGAAAGCGAAAAATACCATGTGCTGATAACTGTTGCAAGGGAGAGCACAGTAAATTACAAGAAGCTGGTATCAGATTCCAAGGGCAGGTGGAATTTCTGGATTAAGAGTAACAGAAAATCAAATAGTAACCCGAGAGTGATAACATTCGCTTGAGTCTGTAGGTGGCTTTTTATGGATTTATCAGTTATCTGCTAGAAAAAATATGTTTCTCTTGAGGTACTGCATTATACTGATAGTTTATACAATCGGTATCTATGACCTGACAAAACAGAGATTTTCCCCCTATGACAACTCTTGCAATATACAGCTGCCTGTTGCTCTATACAAGCCTGTTGCATCTTGTAACTATATTAGCAATACATTTAAACAGATAGGCTTCAGGGAGTTTGTGATGGGGTGTCCACCCCACACAGGACTGGAAGAGGTTAAGATGGCGAGGTAGGCCTATTAACTCCACATGCTGCTCCTGGGCTGAAGGGAGAGCCAGGGAGCAGGGAATTGATTACCAGCAGGCTCAGTTGGGCAGGAACAGTTGGGGCCTATAAAGCCAGGAAGCTGGAAACGGGCTGCTGCTGGGAAAGGGCCATCACTCCCTGGGAACAGGGAGGAGTGTCTAGAGGCTGCAGAGACGTGTAGGCTGCAGTCCCTCCCTGGGAAGAGGGAAAAGGGTTTGGAAGTGGTACACCCAGAGAAAGGAGAGGAATCAGAAGTTGTAGGAAGCAGTCCACATGCTCCCTGCAATTTCTTTCCCAGAGGCCACCTGGCTATGGGGAGTGAGGATGCCACATAAGTCCTAGTGCTCCCAGAGGAGTTCCCTAGGTCTGTGTTCTGGGGCAGCTGGTGAGAAGGAAAAGCCTCAGCTCAACCCCATCTCCCTGAGTGAAGCAGTCCCTGCTTCATTTGCTGTTGCGGCTGCTCTCCCAGCTTCAGATCCTCGGCTGTGCCCCACCAATGGCTGAACAGTTGAGCTGAGCCGTATTCAGGGACGTAACAGGGTGGCTTGCCTGATGCACCTGAGAGCTGGGAACTAAGCCAGCCCTGGTAACAGGATGGTCTCCACCTGAGAGGAATCGGGTGATCCTAATACAAAAGGAGCAGGCAGTTGCAGTGAAGCTGCAGCTAGGTTTGTACACACGGTGGAGAGCAAGAAGAGTCCTGCAGGGCTGAAGCTCAAGAAGCAAGAAAGAGGTGAGGAAATCTCTTCAGGTCGGGAGGCCTAGGAGAGACCCTGGATAGACTGCAACGGCCCAGCTGCAAAGGCCTCTAGAGAAGGACAGACTCTGGGCAGGAGGCCTGGGGAAGCAGAAGGTTCCTCAGGGAGGTGGCAGCTGTGTTCAGCTGAAACTAGGATGAAGACTGAGTTCACATCCCATTTTTAAAAGACTTTGTGAGATAGTGGACTACTGGGTGCAGAGACACTGACATGGGGTTGAGAGGCCTACAGGGTCAACATGTATCTGAGGACTGAAGCCCAGGAGGGGATAGTTTGAACTATCTCTGAACTGAGTGAATTCCAAACGGAGCCTGAGAAGAGGGAAAACAGAGGCACTTGAGAGGCACTCAGCATAACCCTCAAAGAGCCAGACTCTTGAGGTGGCTGGCCATGTTACAAGGGAGGAGTGACTTGCTGTTGGCAAAGGACAGAAGCACATCACTACATCTCCTAGAGGAATTATGGCTTCTTTAGCACCAGGCCCTCCATGGGAATGTTCCTAGACCAGCACTACTACACCCCATCTCTTTCAATATAGCTTGTGGCACAAGCTAGCCCTGAATATTCAAAAGCAAGATAAAGAGTAATCATTTAGATTCTTCTACTTTATGGAATCTATCTAGGTGTTTATGCTGTGCCCATCACTGTGGTATGGAGAGGTATGTATGTCTGAACCATGATAATAGACGTAATTTTTTTCAAAGAAAGTGTATAAAGTGATGGTATGTCCTAGTTTTTCATAAATGTCCCAGAAACCTCTTTCGGGACATCTGGAATATCCTGGTTTTTAATTTAATCCATCAAAATGTAGTAGCTTTATACCTGCAGGTTGTTAGTTTACAGCCTATTGCTAAAGAATAGAATTTGCTCTGTGTTTACCAATAGTCCAATGGAACAAGTGTTCAGTGCTACGAACAGTGTTTGGAGTGAAAAGTGGAATGAATGGAGATGCTATCAAAGCTGTTCTTCTGTACAAAGTGAATGTTAGTGACCCTGTTTAGTATTTCATGAGAAATGCATTCAGATAGTTACGGGGGAGAAGGGAGAAATCTCCAGTCCACGAATAGGCCCCTGTCCACTGTTGAGTTACAAACTGGCCATAGCATCACCAGTAGAGATCTTGTACTTTAGTTTTCTGTGTATTTTGCAATCCTAAAATGTTTTTGCCACACAAATTACCCTACTTCTGGATTTTCAAAATATGATCACCTTGTATGACTAGGCCTAGAAAAAAGGTTCGCAATGAAAACCTACTGGTGACTTGTTAAGGGGAAAGGTTTTTAATATCTTCCTAAAATGTAATTGTTGCTTGCAATCAAATCACTGATTGATTTTACTTTAGTCACAAATTACTTCTGTGGCATTCATGTTCCATTACACACACCCAGCAGGAACCAGTCATGCTTTTGAAGATTTGCACAGAAGATATTCCTGAACTACAAAGTATGGATCAAAGTCTTAACTTCCCCAAACTAGAGAAGGTTCAGATCAAGGGTTTGTTTTAGACCCATCTCTGATTAGCTCGGGATATAGCCATAAGCCACCTTCACTTGAACAATTGAATGGCAGGATGTAGATTCCTTGTAGAAAATTAACAGAATATATGGGTCTGTTGTAGGCCCCAATTCAGGAAAGCACTTACACATGAGCATATGCCCTGTTGACTTCAAGGGTGCGTTTAGTTAAGTACATGTTTTAAGTGCTTTCCTGAGTAAAGATCCTGGTTCAGGTTAGCAACATGGCTTTCAACCATGCAAACCAGGACTGGCTTACAGGTGAGAGCGGGAAAACATGTGAAACTTAGCGGTTTCAAATGGTTTTCCTCTTATCACAGGCGGCATAGTTTCACTCACATGTGAAACTCAAAGCAAAACTGAAAAAAGACTTGGCACTAGACCTTGTGAACTGAAACTGCTGAAAGTGGCACATCTCTCTTTATTCTCCCTTCTCCGAGCATGGTTAACTGCCACTAACATTCATAAACTTCATATCTTAAATCATTTTAGGGCAACATTCTCAATAGCATAGCTAAGGGAACGGAAAGAAAAATATAAATCTGCCCCATTATCGCTGATCAACCAAATTAGGTGTGGTGCTGCTGTTATTCCACCCATATGCCACTGAGATCATTAGAATATTCAAGCATGATTGGTGTGCTTTATGGGCCACAGGTAGCATATTGAATGGCATGCGAGGGGTTAAAGTAAGGTAACAATATTGAGATTCTGCAAACAAATTCTAAGCTAAAACAAAAAGTGAGTTTCTAGTTTGCCTCATGGTGTTGTCTGCAGTTGAAAACCTCCTGAACTTTATCCTAAATACAGTTGCTCCTTTTTGACCTGAGAGGCTAGTCAAATTTCAGGGCCCTGGGGATGTTCCACTTGGAAGTAGACATTGATGGAATCTGATATTTTCTTTGATGCAATCTTGCTTATTAACGAGGCATGCATAAAGTCTGGCATCTCCAAACGTGGGAGGAACCAAAATCAAGAGATCGCTTCTTTGGTTACAGCCCCGATTCTCTTTAGTCAGAACCAGACTCCCTCTCCACTCTTTCCAGGGTCACACTCTCGCTATGCTCACAGGCTACTTGCTTGGCTTTCTTGCTGTTTGCTTCTGCAGCTCTCTGTTCTTTCCCTGACAGATACACTAATTGAAGTGTGCATCCATATCCAATCTCAACGAGCTTTCTAAGCCAAGCACCTTTCAGCATAACCGTCCATATTTACAACAATATCCAGGTACAATGGGGCATGCTAAAAGTAGGGGGTTTTATTTTAATTTCCTTATAGTTGTACATTTAGAGTAGGTACTAAGGGCCAAACAACTGTATTCCGATTTTGTGCACACATCTGTGTGTCTAAAATACACACTTGTTTGAGCAACTGGGCATTTGTGTGCACAACTTAAGGAGCGAGGCATGCAGGGATCCAGGTTATGCATACATTTTTTTTTTTACATGCATACCTTTAAGCCTTATTTGACAACTTGGCTTCATATAGTGCAGATTGTTCAATGCCTTGTGGATTCAAATCTGTTCTCAGTTTTAGCATGGAAGATGCACACAACATTTTGATTCTCAAGAACCTACTTGCATTGAGAAGTGACAAGTTATGTCTATTTCCCCCCATGATTATTTGCAACTGTGTGCCATCTTTTGATACTATTTATTATGCATTATTCTGTGTGTGTGTGTGTGTGTGTGTGTGTGAGAGAGAGAGAGAGAGAGAGTGATCAAAAAGCATGTTGGGTCAGATTTAGTTTGATAGTTCTGCTGCCTCCCAACAGAGTCTAATATGTGATGAGAATCCTGCAGTAATCTATTTAATGGAGTGGTGTGGGCAGGAAGACACCAATTTTTCACTTCTGGAGTACTAAATACCTCTCTTGTCCTAGTTCGCAATGCTCTGTTTTTAATTTGCAAACACTGAAGTGTTTAGGGCCAATTTGTTTGTTGTGGCTGCTAGTGTGACATAAAATCTGGACTGAGGAACAGCTGTGTCCCCTCAATTTGCCAATCTGGGGTGCCTTTTGCACTGCTTCACTGTGGGAGCAACCACTCTTTGCCTTGCTTTCACACAGCCTCTAGCCTGTAAATTACTCCCAGCTGAGTTATGAGTGCTTCTAGCCAGCCACTCCTGAATTGTATTGCAGAGTGGCACCAGTAAATTCCCAGTCCCAGACTTGTCCCCAGAAATGTGCATCTTGTACTGCCCAGTTCTGTCCTTCAGTGCAGTACAAGCGCATAGAAAGTCTGTCATTTTATTAATAGAAAATGATATGCACAAACTCTCTTATCTCAAATGAAGTTTCCCAAATACTTCAATCCAAAGATACACGGGTTTAGATAAAACAATAAAACAAGTTTATTAACTACAGAAAGATAGATTTTAAGTGATTACAGGTAATGAGGCATAAAATTAAGAATTGGTTACAAAGAATTAGTTTAGGTATTAGTTTGCATTTTAACTTATCAAGCTAAGTGAATTCAAAGCAAAGATTTCTCTCACCATATGCTTACAGCAGTCTGGCTGGATCTTTCAGCCAGGATCCCCCGCCCCCAGTTCAATGATGCTCCTTTTGTCTTTCAAACATTGTTGATGCCATGAGGGGAGAGAGGAAATTTGGGGCCTCTGTTCCTCATTTTTATATCTTTTCCTCCTCTTTGACAATCATCTCCAGCTGAGGTACAGGCAAGAGCCAGTCTGTTTACATGAGATGTACATTTCTCGCTCACACCCTTCTTCCTGCCAAAGAATGGCTGCTAAACCAAGTGATAGTTCATTTGATTTTGTTGACACCTGGCTGAGGCAAAAGTTTGCCTTTGTCTCTGAGGAACCGGTTTGTGCCCGCTTTTCCAAACTTGGAGCATGTCTCAGCCACGTCATACAGTAGAATCTTATAACTTTACATACAATGTTGCTACACACATTTTATCAGGACATTAATGATCAGCAAATTGAGTTTTCAAATGATGCCTCACAAGTGACACGTTTTACAAAACTGTGATAAATCTTGTACAAAGGATGGAACCTGAGGGTACAGACTGTCACACCTAACAAAGCATATTTTCTGCTTGGTTCAGTTTCAGCAGACTCAGATGACTAAGGAGAATGCCCCACAGCCTATTATCCTTCTTAAAGACTCTGCAGTCTTGCTGCTGATGTCTGGGGGCGGGAAAAGGAAAGGGGTTGATGGCCTAACTACCTCTCTCCCTTTATTCTGGGACCAAGTCACTGTTTCCCTTCACTGTACCCAATAAGGTCTTTAGGGGGCTACTAGGTCTGGGCTGTTTAACACTCCCTTCAAGTCCATTTCCAAAGTCTTTGGAAAACATAGCACCTGATCTAGAGCCCACAGAAGTCAATGGAAAAACTCCCATTCATTGAGGTGGGCTTTGGATTCAGCCCATATCCCTACAAATTCAAAGAGCTTCACTTTTTTTCTGTCTCACTTGCCTCTGCTCTTCAGGGCTCACTTGAAACCTGAAAGATGACACCAGGAGATTGAGACTTGCAGTGTTTCCAACCCAGTGAAAAGCAGAAGGTATTAGAAATCTTGTTCCTGTGGGCTTTCCGGCAGAGTTTCTAGGCCAAAAATGTTCAGGTACGTTTGACTACATTTTGAGACAGCCGGCGTGAAGGCTACTGTCTCTAATCGCATTCTTCCTTTCAGCCAAAAATATTTTCACCTCACAGGTGTGATATTTCTGACACTAATGCAATCCTATTAGGGGTGAGGTTTTTCCAGTTCCATCACCTTGCCCAAGGGCTGTTCACTCTCAAGCATTGTTGAAGGGTGTGAAATCTCCCCAGCAAATTGTCCTTTGAACATATGGGGCCAAGGTTTCCAAAATATTTTTAATGTATTGCAGTAGCACTAGGCACCCTAGTGAAGGATCAGGACCACATTGTGCTTGGTGCTGTACAGACAAAACAAAAAAGACAGCCCCTGTCCTAAAGAATTTACCGTCTGAGTGGAAGATAAGAGATGATAGGTGGATACAAACACATAGGGTGAGTACAAGGAGCCAAAATAGCTCAGCTCCAATTTAGGCACAAAACTACACACACACCAAAAACTCCCTCATGTTGGCTGTTGAGATCACTTGAAAATCTGGTGGAAAATGTCACCCTGGGAGCAGCTAAGAGCTGAGGACCCTTGAAAATATGGCCCATCGTGCAGAAGTTTAAAAAGGAAAGGTCATGTTCATCTACAAGAAAACCATGGGGTAAAAATGACACATCTGCTCCATCTTGTGGCAAGCATTATAACTGCACATGTCACCTAATAATTCTGAACAAGTATCAGGAATCCTGATATGCTAAAGTTTTCTGAACCTGAATACCTGATCTCAAATTTGGAATGGAGATTACCTTTCTTAGTGTGGCTGATTTGTATTGGTGACACACGTTAACTTTCAAGTCAATTTCGTGATCTATCACAAGATATTCTGTCAAATAACACTAGTGAGTTGACACTAAGAGAATTAATGAGTTATTTGTATTTCCATAGCACCTAAGAGTCCTAGTCATGGACCAAGGCCCTATTGTGCTAGGTGCTGTACAAACACAGAATAAAAAGACTCTTTTTCCTGAAGAGTTTATAATCTAAGTTATAGGTCAGGTAGGCAATTTTCCATTGCATCTTTTCTCAACAGGAAATTACCATTTGAACTCAATGAATTGTTTTCATTTTTCATCTGAAAACCAGAAACTTAAAGCTTTCAGTTTTTCAATGAAAAGTTGACGTTTTCCATGGAAAAGAGACTCCAATCTCTAATTAGTTCTACTGAGTTACAGATCACAATGGGATTTAAAAATATGTACACAAAGAATTGTTTCCTCCTCTCATTATTTTAATAGAAGTAACATTTAACTACAGCTAATAGATCATTATTATAAGTTTTAAATTGCCAAATCTAAGGATCACTTGATCAGCTGAAGATTTAAGGCCTGAATCTCAAAGTCTAGATTTCCATTTCAGTCCAAGTGATCATAACTATAAAATCTTATATTAATGTAACACCTTTCACCCTAAAGATCCCAAAGTGTAACTATGGGCTAGTTTTACTATGGGTTTTCATTTTCTTCAACAGATCTAATTCAAAATGCAGGGTCCCCGGTGGAAGAAAGTCCACCATGGATGAGGGTAGGCTGAAGTGGCAAACACAGCCAGTGCTACTGGAGGGCATGGGGCCATCAAGGTCTAGTACAGCCCAATGCTTGTTAAAGGTCTTAAAGCTCTTGAGCTGCTCTGGCAGAATTGTGGTTTTGTATTATAGGCATGAAAAATTCACTGTTTTGCCAAATTTTGGAAACTTGGCCAATTTTGGCAGTGTTGAGTTGTGCTTTGAGATTTTGAGTTGGTTCAAATCTACGGTTCAGCACAAAACTTGCTGGGTTGGGGCATAATCTGAGGCACATGGAAACTGAAGAAAAATTTTGCATGAAAACCTGTGGAAACCAGACCCTACAATTTCACATGGTCTTGGGGTTTCTTCTCCTGTCTGTTGCCCACGGTCACACAGGAAGTCTGCAAATCCGTTAACCTTTCTGTGTAGGATTTTGCAAAAGTACCTAAGGCAGATAGTCAATGGAACTTGTGCTCCTAACCACTGACGATAGCTTTGAATCCTCCGTGCCTTGGCTAAACCATCTGTAAGTTGTAAGCAATGCCTACCTCTTAGGTGTGCTATTTATTTGGTAGAACCCAAGATTGTAGTAGGCACAGCACAGAATTCTGAGACAAAGATGTAATACTTTTAAGTAAAGAGAGGTCATGTGGCAGAGTAAATAAGGGCACAGGACATGGAGACAGGAGCTGTGAGTTCTGCAGCTCTGCCACTAACTGGCTTTGTGACCTTGGTAAACTTAGCAAGATTAAAAAAAGAACTGGATGTTTATATGACTATGAAGAATAGCCATAGTTAAAATAGTTAATGTTAACACACACTTTGGAAGAAATATTAATCCTTATGCTTCCCAGTTTAAGGCAACATCTACTGCAGTTTTTCTTGCAGCCTCTTCTGAAGCATGTGGCACTGGCCACTTTCAGAGACAAGATGGTGGACTAGGTGGATCAAGAGTCTGATCCAGTAGGGCAATTCCTATGTTCCCAAGGTGTAGTCCTGCCCCAGAATAGCTGACTGTATGAGCAGGAGCGGCGCCAGGGTTTTTGTCGCCCTAGGCGGGAGTCCTTCCGCGCTCCCGGTTGTCGTTGGCAATTCTGTGGTGGGGAGGTCCTTCCGCGCTCCCGGTCTTCGGGGCACTTCGGCGGCGGGTCCTGGAGCGAGTGAAGGACCCGCCGCAGAAGACCCGGAGCGTGGAAGGACCCCCTGCCACCGAATTGCCGCCCCCCCAAATCCTGGCGCCCTAGGCGACCGCCTAGGTCACCTAAGTGTATGAGGCCCTGATGATCCGGCAAGTTGATCCATGGAGGTGAATCCCTGCCCCTGTCCCAAGCCCCATTATAGTAAGCAAACATTTTAAGTGATCAAATGTTAATAGTGCAAACTCTATATTCTTTCCTGGAAACCATGGGAAACTGAGAAATACCACCATTTACCCGGCATCCTTGTGAGCTTGTGAAGAAAATGAGGCACTGTGGTTTTGCACAATTTGTAAAATCGACCCCTCTTTTTCATGTGGGAACTTAGGGTCCAGTCCTGTTCTGACTGAAGTCAATGTCAGTTTTGAGTGTGACTAGAATCTTAACTTGATCCAAGGAGACCACTGACCTAAATCAGTGATTCAGAAAGGGGGAAACTATTGCCCATTCCATACTTTCTAAGGACTTGCATGAAAAAATATTGCAAATAAATGAGTTCCTCAGTGGAGGGCATGCATTGTCTAACCCATTTCTGAATCAGATAAATTATTTCTCATCCATCTGCTGTACACTGGATGGCTCCTTTGTGGAGTGGCACAAAGGAGTTTTAGCCCAACTTGGACAATAATCCTGATCTAATTGGGTGATCGCCTGTGATGAAAAAGAATAGAGCTCTTGGGCTGACTCTATACAGATGATTAAATTCAACCATTTAAGACCCACATTGTAGGGCTGTTGGAACAGTTTTTAATGCAAATGGGTTTTGACTCCATACTATTTTTTTCACAAAAAGTATCTGCGTTCTGCAGAAGACTTCAATTGTTCATCAAGAACCACTAAGGTCCATTATATTTCAGCCATAAACCGTAATATTTTAATTTTGGAAATGCTGCCATGGTGCCTCATGGGAGTTGTCGTTCAGTCCTCACTTTCTTCTATGGGCCAACCGCCCCAGCTGGACTTTGTCTCCCATCATGCACCATAGCCAGGGACTACCTTGATGCACAGCCTCCCTTTTACAAAAGGGAAGACTCTGGTGCATCATGGGCGATGTAGCCAATCAGGGAGCTCAGCCTATATAAATTGGGAAGCATGAGGAGCTACACCTCCCCATGAGGCACCATAGTAACCTTTCCAAACTGACATTTCAGTTTTCATCTTCAAACTTCAGGAATTTGAATTTCTGCCAAAAATTGACACTTTCTGAAGGGGAGAATTTTTTTTTCCTACCAGCTCATAATGTGTGCTTGAAGTGAGGATAGGCTTCCTGCATGATTCCTCCCATGATGCAGAGCACAGTTTTTCCCAAGCACTCATAATGAATTTACTATTGCAAATCCCTTACCATGATGAAAAGTCCTATAGAGTTTAATAAATGATAACCCCTTTTAGGCTTTTAAACCTACCCTATAGAATTAAATGGAAAACACTGCTATAAAATTCTATAGGATGGGTCAAAAACTATAGAAAGGGATATCTTTTTTTCCCCCTGTTTCTTAGAATAATTTTTTGAGATTCTTCTTATTAAATTCTATAGGCCTTTCCCATAAGGGTTGTTAAGTTTCATGAAGGTAACATTGCATTACCTGAAGCTGTAAGCCATTGCTTCCAACAGAACCACTGGCTTTTGGTACTGCAACTTGTCCTGAACTCTAGAGATGACCATTTGAACCACTGTGATAGCTACCAATGTAGAGGGACAGCGATAGTTACTTTCAGCCTCTTTTATGTAATTAATTTCAATATTGGCTTGAGAGTGGGCTGCATAATATTGTGTAAAGGAAGTACAGTAAATGAAGGGTTAATCGTGTTATCTTCTCTTTCATGTCACTAGACAGGAAACCCAACTGCTGATGAACCAGGAAACTACGATTCATAATGGAAACACTTTTTTAGTTAAAAGAATCTGATTCTCCATATCCTCACCATGCCCACACTTTAACAGTAAAACCTTTTCAATGAAATTGGAAAGGAGAGTAGGGTTGCTCTTAGTCACCGTTACTGCTATGACCGTGGGTGGTGGCAGTGGTGGGTGCTAAGTGTGATTGTGTCCATGCAGTGTGGAGATCAAAGTGACTGTGGTGTCATCACCCACAACAGGTGAAGGGCCAACCACAATCTCACCAACAGCTCTGTGTTCTGTGAAAGGTTCATACGTTCCAGTGGAAACCTGCTAGTACTTGCTCTTTAGAACACAGGTGCAGCAGGAATAAGTAATTGAATGCAAACCAGCAAACATCATGCCATGCATTGCAGCCAACATGTGGCTTGTGATCTAACAGAGGCGTGGGGTTTGAATAACTACATAACATAGCTCTGAATGTATGTAGAAGACAGAGCAGTGGAAAATGCACTTAATTGAAAATGGCCTTTAAAATGTTTTTCAAGTTGCAAACACTGATACTTTTGATTATTTTAATGAAATAAGTGGATCAAACTCTTTCTGCACCCTATGGATTACTCAGTATTTCATCTGGCAAAAACCAAACTGTTTTCTAGATGCTGCTTGTGCCACTAGAAATGTTTGTTTAAAGCACAAAACCATGTTGATTTTGGAGTAGTTACAACTGGCGTGAGACAGCATCCACTAAGACGTTGCTTACACTTAAACATTTCAGTCTCTCTACAGCAACATCCAGCACCATTGAAAAATATTTTTGCCTCATGGATGACTTAAAATAAAAAAAATAATAATAGGGGAAGGTGTTTGTTACTCTGTATCATTCCCAGAGTGCCCTCTTGTGGCGCTGTGCAGGGTAGCAGCCACACAGCCTCAGTTCCCCAGCTCTCTTCTCCTTACAGTTCTACCCCTCCGGGGGCATTCAAAGTCCAACACTAATATAAAACAACATGAACTCTTCCCATCCCTCCAGGAGGTCTGCTAGACACCAGTCTTCCCCATTCCCTGGCCCAGCTCAGCCTTCTGCCTCACACCGAGAGCGTTACATCTGCTCCCCCTGCCTGCTCTTTCCAACTGAGCCAAGTTCTTCTTTTGTAAGACCCTACCTGGAGCTTGCTTCCTGCTCTGAGTGTCTTAATCTGAGCTAGTTGGGACCTCAGTAGCCCATTAACCCCTTCCTGCAGTGTGGTGTCTTGTGTGACCCATTACACTGGTACAGACCTGTATAGTTAGGTTGTCTTACACATTCCATTATAATTTTTTTCCCCCAATCTTTTCTTATGCCTCCATTGTTTGCAGCAGGCCTTTGATATTTGGCTGGCGAATAGCTCTCAGGCTACGGAAGCACCTTTTCCTTGTCCCATGAAATTCCATTCAACTTTTGCTGAGATATAGACTGTTACTTGCAATTTCCCTTCTCTCACTAGTATTCCTCTGGAAAACTTTGCCAGCATGGCCCGTGGTATGAATGGTTTATTTCACCATCTTCCCTTATATGATCATTTATATCGGATTTCCCGCCCCGCCCCACCAGGACCCTGGCTTCATTCAGTGCACAGGATGGATGCACAAAGGGGGCAGAATTACAGTTGCAAAGGCAGCCATAAATCTGGCATTTCCTAACATTCAGCTACTTGACTTGGCATCCCAAATAATGTTAGTTTAATATAGCTTCTTGTGTGTCATTATTCAGGTGATGGTGGCTCTCAACAGCCCAGTCAGCATTGTGGGGTTCCAGTTATGCTAGGTGCTGTACAAAAACTTACAAAGAGAGGAACCCTCGCCGGATGAATCACAGTCTGAGGCCCCGATCTTGCCATTAATAGCATGGGGATAGATTGCTGCACATCATGGAACCCCACCGACTTGAGTATATTTTCAGTTCAGTTGATGTCCATTTAATTGCATTAAATTAACAGGAACTCGGTGCCCTGTCCCCCGAGGTGGCTTTGAAATCCTCAGCCAACAATTTTTGGTTTCCTCCTATAGTTAACGGTTGAAGGGGTCCATGACTCTGGCAGCAGTTGCTGTGCTTGGTGATTCAGGAACAGTGGGTATCTCTCTGTTTGCTTCCTCACCCTGTCTTCCCGTCAGGACAAGGAAGCCCATATAAATGTTGCTTTTTCCCCAGCTCACACTGAAGATCTTTTCCTAAGAACAGAAATATTAAAGGAGACTATTAACTTAAATCGTATGGTGCAAACAAATACGTTACTGTACCTATTTACTAATAACAACTTGGGCGGGAGGACCGAAGTGACCACAGTAGAGCCAGCTCATGTGGATCTATTTGCAGAATCAGGGCCTTGCATTTTTGAAGGTGAAAGAACTGTATAAGTCCAACTTGCTTTTCACTGAGCTTATCACTATGAGCTGTTAGTTGGGTCCCATCCGTCTGCATTGATGGCAACTGGCTAACAGAGAAAAAATACTTATACCTAATCATTATTTCCTGTGTGATCTGGCTACACCTGTGCAGAACCCCTTCCCCAACTCCCTCTGGTAGACTGAACTGCTTTTACTGTGTTGAAGGGAAAAATCACCACTGAACTTTGGTATTTATTTAAAAACTTTTATTTTTGAAAGAATCACAAAACATTGTTATATCACAATTAGTTATGCTAACAAGTATGAAAAGTGTTTCCTCGGTTACCATAACATACATTTCCTTCTTTGCATAGTCTTCCAAATTCTACTCTTCCACCAGCACACATTTAGAGTATCACTGAAGTGATTTAGGATTTTCACTGATTGCTATGTTATCCAGGAGACCAGAGTAGCAGATCATAATGGTTCCTTTGGGTCTTAAAAATCAATGACTCTACTCTGGATATACATTAGCATAACTGAGATCAGACTCTCTGGACTATTACCTTTTGGTATACATCAAGAAATCTGTTGTAGGCTCTTAAAGTATTAAGCCATATAGAGATATGGACATTGAGTCTTTGTCCTTGATTAATTTCTGTGCTGCTTGTTTTTATTACAGGCAGAAGGAAGACTGCACTGCTTTCTAATCTGACCAATACATAAAAGAGGTAAATGAGTTCTACCCTTGTAAATACTTAGCAAGTATATATGTCAATGACCAGTACTTTCCAGAATGTAACTATTTATTCTTGGCTGGGGTATAGGGATTGGGCATGTCAAAATGCATTTTTAAAACAGCAGTGGTGTTCACCGCTGGTGTAAACTGATACACTTATGACAAGCAGGGTATAAATACTTAAAGGGTTGAGTGAATAGGAACTGGAATTATTCCAAACATCCAGTGTTTTTGTATCTGTTTTGTCAAGGGTTTAAAAAATGTATTTAAGTGACCCTAGAACTTGGAGACACCAATGAATTAGAAACTGTGCAGTCACACGGGAAGTGAGAGTCCCTTTCCTAAAGAGCTTACAGTCTAAATAGATAAGACAGAACAAAGGGTGGAAGAAAGTATTATCCCCATTGTAAAGACGGGGAAATGAGACACAATAAGTGATTTGGCCAAGGTCACACAAGGAGTCTGGCAGAGGTGGGAATTGAACCTAGATCTCCTGGTTTTTCACTCCAATGCTGTAACAAGACTATCACTCTTCTCTATAAACAAATGTGTCAGTGCACGTGCAGCACCAGTATGGAAAAATGAATTGCAAAGAGCAGGTTGAATATGTTGTAGTCTAATAAGGGGACATCACTAGCTAGTTGTTTGAGCAGCAAGCTGGGAACTGGGAGAAGACTGACCTACTCCTGACTCTGCCACTGATTTACTGTGTGGCCTTGCACAAGTTATTTAGGAATTTCAGAAGAGCTCGGTTCCCATTTAGGCACCAAAATCAGTGGCCATATTATCATTTTGGGTTCTGAGCAATTGTGCAAATTTGCCCATTAATCTTTCTGCCTCTCTGCAAAGGATAATATTTATCCATCTTTGTAATAATGCTTATCAACCTTTCATGGTGATCTAAGGCCTGGTCTACATTAACATGGTTAGGTCAACACAAGGCATCTTACATCCATCTAGCTGTGGATGTGTCCACACTGAAATTTAGCTCCTAGAAGATGTAAATGCCCTGCTAAGTCAACTGACCAGTAGCAATCTGGCACTGCAAGTTTGCACAGTGCAATCAGTACTCACTTCACAACTGTCAGTGCAGCTCTCATTTTGGTGTCCCTGCATTGGAGGGCTGAGGCAAGCTCTGCGCACAGATCCAGGAATGTGGCCTTGGGCATCCAAAAGTTCTGCAGCCGCTGCGCGTCATCCCCAACCTGCATAACGATACGATTCCACCCGTCAGTGCTTGTTTCTCAGGCCCAGAACTGGCGCTCCACCACCTCCCAGCTGCTCCGTGAGCACCAACAACATCATTGAACTGTTTCTTTCTACGTCTCATAGCAATCTAGCCTCCAAGGAATCATCGTGTTCCCTGCGGCTCTGCAACTACTGCAAGATCAGGCATCCTGTGCTTGCAACGCTCATCACAATAGTGCAAGTCTGTGCAGGCTCCAGGCTTCTGTCAGAGATGGCGGACAGCGAGGAGGGACATGTGGGTTTGCGCGGATTTTGAAAAGGTGTGAAATATTATGGGATGCCGATGAAATTATGGGATGGAGAACACTGCATTATGGGAAGTTGACCCTATGCTCCCAGTTACCCCTGCATGCCCCATGAGGCATTGCAAAAACTTCCCCAAACAATCTGTGTTGGGTGGTGGCAAGTTGCACAGTAGGATACATACCCACGCTGCACTGCACTCTGCATCAATACAAGCACTTCTGGTGAGGACACACACTGCCGACACAAGAAGAAAAGTGTGCACACGCACAAGTGATGTAATAACTGTGGTGGCTGAATGCCGATGTAGTTGCCAAAATTTTGTACAGCCACAGGAAACTCGGAAGACTCAGTAATCCTGTGGAAAAAAGAAATCGCATAGAATCAGGCTAACTGAGACAAATGTATTCTTAAGTTAAGATGACCATCTAAGCACTTGGATGCTTATCTGAACTGAGCCTTTAAGTGATTTTTTTCCCTATCACTTGCTAAAAAAAACCCACTAAATCAAAGAAATTCAGAACTAAAAACTCCATAAACATACATAGCATCCTATCTTTTTCACACTGGTTGCACTCAAGGTGATAGATACTGTGGTAAGTCAAATTTTCTGCCTTTCCTCTGGATTTTCTCGCTTTTTAAAAAATTTAAATTGGGCTCTGTCTTGATCATGATGAACATAGTGTTTTGGTGTCACGCCTGTTGAAGTCAATGGCAAGACGTGCCCCTCCTCCAACTTCAATGGGTTTGGGATCAGACTCCTGTATTCTAGTTTAATTTTAGCCCATTGGTAAATCACAAATCATAGACCCCTGATTTTTAAGGTCTAACTGCTTCCGATTTTCTTCCAGCACTTCAAAATTGCTTAATTGCATTAGCCACGGTGAAAATAATTGTTTCTTTCATATCCCTGAAACTTCTTAATACAAAAGAAAGGATTATGCATGAATATGCTCTACTCTCCAATAAATGATCTCTCTATTATTAAGGAGTGTACATTCTGGATCATTGTGAAGCTTTCTATTCAACCATTATCTACTTGAACAAAACCCGAAGCCTGAAGATACAAGAATAAATTATATTCGGGGCAGTCATAATAAAGAACCCTCTACTACGGTCTTTCCGTTCAGTAAAGGAATAAGCTTATTCCTTTTTTTTGTGATTACCGCCAATATAATTTATTCTTGTATCTTCAGGCTTCAGATTTTGTTATTTCACTATGTAAAACATAGTTTGCAAATGTTCCAATTAGAGAGATTCTCATCTGTATGGGCATATATAGGTAGCAGATATGCTGTGACCACAGTCTATCATATAGTCTCATTGTTTCCTTGTATACCACATCTGTCTGTATCTATTCAAGCTCGCTGGGGCAGGGACTGTCTTTTCTTCTGGGTTTGTTCAGCACCTAGCACAAGGGGGGTGAGGGGATGGTCTGTGACTAGGGCTTCTAGGCACGAGAGCAGGGATCTCAAACTCAAATCACCACGAGGGCCACATGAGGACTAGTACATTGGCCCGAGGGCTGCATCACTGACACCTTTTCATACAAAGATACAAAAGCCCCGCCCTCTTCCCCCGGCCCCGCCCCCACTCCACCCCTTCCATGAGGCCCTGCCTCTGCCCACCCATTCCCCACCCCCATTCCAATCCATTCCCCAAAGTCCCTGCCCCCTCCCTGCCCCTATTCTAACCTCTTCCCCTTACTGCACCGCATCCCTGCTTCTCCCCCTTGTCTCCTGGAAAGCCCTGAGTGCTGTTTGGCAGGGGGAAGCACTGAGAGGTAGGTGGAGGAGTGGGATGCGATGCACTTGGGGGGGGGGCAGAGGCAGGGGGCAGAGGGTGAGGGGAGCTATGGCGGGCCGCAGGAAATAACTCCGTGGGCCGCATGCAGCCCGCGGGCCACGTGTTTGAGACCCCTGCACTAGAGTAATGCAAATAATAATGTGTGCCTATGCACAGTCAATAGAGCTACTTCAGCAGAGAAATGGACACTGTTTTTTCTTAAATTGAAACAGTTGAGTGTGTGTTATGAAGAAAAGAGAAGCTTCTTTAGCTGTGTGTGTGTGTGTGTGTGTGTGTGTGTGTGTGTGGCGCCTGTGCCAACAGGGAGGTGCACAATGTAATATGTACACAATTTTCTGAACCTGTAACTACTCTAAAAATTAAGAGGCATGCAAAATGCCCTTTCCAATAGTTTAATCTGACACAGAAGATTAAATATGGGAGTAAGAAATTATGTACAGTCAAACTTTTGCTACATGAGTAGGGCTTCATGGAAATCACTGATAAAGTTGACAAATTTCACAGCATGTTCATTGCAAAAATACTACATTTCATGGTTGGTCACAGATGAAGAGAAGAAGAATTCTATTAGAAACCTGCGAGTGACTTACACAGTTCAAACAGATGGCTATTCAAAGTTATACAACTGCAGGCAGGGGTAATATGAATAAAATGAACATTGCAATGTAGTTTTAAAAGCAGGTGCCATGGAGACTTTTGCTTCTTATGGGGGCACAATCTTACTGCTATTGGGATACAATGTTATTTGCAGTGTGTATAACGTTAAGAAATGTATTGAATGGGAAATCATGCACAAGATACAATAGTTCAAATGCTGCTTTTGTTTGCTAGATAATGTTAGGCAAATTCGGACTAAAAATAAGTAGCAATTTTTTTCACAGTCTGAGTAAATAACCAGTGGAACAACTTATCAAGGGATGTGGTAGATTCATCTTTAAATCAAGATTGGATGTGCCTAAGGTATGCTGTCGCTCGACTAGAATTTATGGGCTTAACACAACAATAATGACTGGGTGAGTCTCTATGGCCTGTTTTACACAGGTCAGACTAGATGATCATATTCGTCCCTCCTTTAGAATCAATGAATCATTTAAACTGGTGCAACTCCATTGACATTAACAAAGTTGCAACGATGTGACAGAACAGAAGTTGGCCTAATGATGTTACAGTATATTGGATACATCCTTGGTGTCCAGTCAGTGAGACACTTACTGGTAATAAATAGTATTTCAAGCTTTTGTGACTGGTAATTAAGGCACTCCTGCCTGCTCTCAGTTGGAGTCTTTCCGGCCCAGCCATGCATTGGGGTCTGCGTGGAGCTCTAGGAAAAGTGGGAGAATTGTGGCTTAGAGCATGCACATCTAAATGGGAAGTGGTGGGTCCTGGGTGATACTACTGAGGTCCATTTTTGGTTAAACTGGTGCAGATACTTGAAGAGACACATTATAGCAATCAGAGGGATTTTGTGTTTCCTAATGACAGAATTAGGTTTGCCTTCTTAGGAATAAAGAGAGAAAAATGTTATATTTGCACACATCAACCCAGCTCAAGCATATTTCACACTGCATCTATTATACCATTTCTCCATTACAAACCAGGACACCAGTATATTCAGAACAAGGTCATCTATACAAGTATCATAGATCTTTAATGAGACTTAGCATGACATAGCGTATGTCTACATTGCAATTAAAAAAAACCTGTAACACTGTGTCTCAGGGCCTGGGTCAGCTGACTCAGGCTCTTAGGGCTCGGGCTATAAAATTGCAAAGTAGCTGTTTGGGGATGGGCTGGATCCCAGGCCCTGAGCCTCTGTGAAGGGGGAAGATCTCAGAGCCCAGGATCCAGCCTGAGCCCCAACATTTACGCTGCAATTTTATAGCCCCACAGCTTGAGTCCCGCAAGCCTGAGTCAGCTGAACCCGGCCGGACAGAGTCAGGCCATCAGTCTTATCACAGTGTAGACGTACCCATAGCAACTTTAGCAGACATCTACATCCGTGATCGGTGGATGATAAAATTACAAACTGGTATGTAGGCAAGGGAAAGAAAGTACAGATGTCTTTCAAGGCATCCCCTTACTAAGTGGAGAAGAAATAGTATCATGAGTACAGGACTATGTAGAATCTTTCACCAAAGATATTTAAAGAACCTTTAAATAGCCATTTTTCCCTCCTACAAATTTCTATGTGGTAGCTGTCCTTTGCAAGATACATAACTGGTATGAAACCAATAGACTAGAGTAACCAGACTGAGAAATTAATGCTAACTTTTTGCTAAATTTCAATATGAACCATCACTTCTTGAAGACAGCCTACCATTGAGGCATGCTAAAATGGTCCTCAGTGCTCTTTTCCTCCAGTGAGGGACAACAAAGAATTGGCTTGTGAGGCTGTGTGAGATACTGAACACTCAGAAACTTCTCAGAGGAAAAAATATTGGCTCTAGACACAGATTGGTTTACTAAAAATACCTTTCAAGAACTATATTGTATGTCAGGGTGCATTAAATGATGTAAAACCAAAGCCATTGTGAGTGTCTATATAACAAGAGGACATATGGGATACCACTATAATAGTCATTTATCTGGTAGACTGCAGAAGGTCAGAATATTTCAGCTATTGGCAATGAGTATTCCATGCACTTGGAGAGAGAAATGTTGCCGTCCGCTTCTGTCAAGGCAGGTTAGCAACCTTAGATGGATGAGGAGTTTTTCAAAGGCACAAATGGGAATTAAGTGCCCAACTCCCATTGATTCCCCGCTGCCCTTTGTGACTTTTGAAAATCTCCTGCAGAGCTCTATCCTGCCTCCATCCCCCCCAGCTGTTTTAAGCTATGTCTATACTAGGCGCTAGGGGTGTGATTCCGCTGCTCATCTACACATACCTGTGGTAGCACAGTGAGAACTAGCGGGAATATAATTAGTGATGTACATAGCATGGGCAATGGCAGCAGAGGCATGGCCGAGCTGTGCAAAGTATGTGCCCGCTGTTTCCAGACCGGTTAGTACTCGGCATGGCTCGGCCAAGCCTCTGCGGCCCAGGCTAACCTGGCGACGCTATTTATACTCATGCTAGTTTTCATCAAGCTACTGCGAATACGTGTACACGAGCAGGGGGATCATACCACTAGCTTGTAACGTAGACACAGCCAAAGACCTGTAAGGCTGGAAGGGACCTTGAGAGGTCATCTAGTCCATCACCTCATGCTGAGACAGGAACCACTATTCTTAGATGATCCCTGAGAATGTTTGTTGAACCTGTTTTTGCAAACCTCCAGTGACAACCTCCTTTGGCAACCTGTTCCACTACTCAACTATCCTTAAAGTCAGAAAGTTTTACCCCATATCTAACCTAGATTTCCCTTGGCGCAGATTAAGCCAATTACTGCTCATCCTACCTTCAGTGGACATGGAGAATAATTTATCACAGTCTTCTTTATAACCACTCTTAATATATTTGAAGTCAGTTAGCTGGTCTCCTCTCAGTCATCTTTTCTGAAGATGAAACATGCCCATTTTCTTTAATCTTTCCTAATAGGACAGATTTTCTAAGCCTTTAACCATCTTTGTTGTTCTCTGAACTCTTCTAATTTGTCCACATCTTTCTTAAAGTGTGGCACCCAACACTGGACACAGTACTCCAGCTGAAGTCTCACCAGCATCAAGGAGAGTGGGACAATTACATCTTGTGTCTTACATATGACAGTCCTGTTAATACATCCTAGAATATCAGCCTTTTTTGCAATTGTATGTTCATTCATGTTCAATTTGTGATCCATTAGAGCCCCCAGATTATTTTCAGCAGCGCTACCACCTAGTCCCCATTTTGTATTTGTGCATTAGATTTCTCCTTCTGAAGTGTAGTACTGTGGGCTTGTCTTTACTGAACTCCATCTTGTTGATTTGGGACTAATTCCAACCCTCTTAAGGTCACCTTTCTTTTTACTTACCCGTGGGCTATTGTCACCTGCTCCCTTTCAACATACTTTAAAGCCCTCCTCACTAAGTTGGCAGGTCATTGTTCCAAGATTCTCTTTCCTTCCTTTGTCAGGGGACCCCACCTCCACTTTATCAAGGTAATTTTGAATTCTAATCCTGTCCTCCAAAGTGCTAGCTACCCCTCCTGCTTGGTGTCATCCTCAAATTTTATAAGCATACTCTCTATTCCATTATCAAAGTAATTAATGAAAATATTAAGTAGTACCAGACTCAGGACAGACCCCTGCGGGACCCTACTTAGAGACGTTCTCTCAGGTTGATCAGGAACCATCTCTGTCCACTATGCACTAATGCAATTCCTGTAAAGCCTGACAGAAGGACCTCAATTTGATAAAGATGGTTTTCAAAATGTTGTTGAATTTCTACGATTCAGGCTCAAGAAAATAACTCCCACTGGCCAGAAGCTGCTGAGAGGCAGAAAGATTTATACATCTACTTGGATGAAGGATACAAACAGGAACGATGAAGGGAAAGGTTTATGCTAAGAATGGTATTGGTGTTTGTGAAAGTATTGAATTGCACCATTCCTAGAGCTGGTCACAAAACAAAAACATATTTTCCTTCCCTGCAAAAAAAAAAAAATTCAAATTAAACATTTTCATTAGAATTTTTTTTGATGGAAAAAGTTCAGTTTTCAATGGAAAGCTGAAAACAAAATTAATTATTTCATTACAAATGTTCCATTGAAAAATGTCAAAATTGAACTGCTTTTTTTAAAAAACAAAAAAACAAAAGAAGAGTTCAATGTAGCCCAAACTACATATTTTTAAGGGGAAAAAAATCAAATAAATTTTGATCAGCTATGTACCTAATGACTGGTAAAACCTCAAATGAGTGGGGTCACAAGCCCTGTAAAGCCTACAGCTACCAAAAATCAGCTGCCCCAAGAAGAGAACAAACAGAAGTGGAGGAACTTAAGGTGAGGGAGCAAAGTGAAAAGGTGCTGTACAGTGACCATGCTGCAAAATTGGCATTTGCCCACTCTTACTGCAGAGTAGTGTCTGAGATACTGCTGATGTTTCCTTTTCTAAATATAGAATAATAGGGTGGGATGGTCATTTTCTACCCCAAACTGGATACATGATAGTTCCATTATGTTTAGTCTGATTCTTCCCAACAGGCTCACAATTCTGTTTGTACAGCACCTAGCACAAAGTGATATGAAGTGCAAGGGGGTGCAGCTACAGAAAGAAACTGTAAACTTGCTTTAGAAAGGTGCTAGATGATTGTGAGCGGGGACACACACCCTGCGCCAGATGAAAAGGGGTTAAAAAGCTGTCCTGGCCTCAGTTAGTCCCATCCTGCTACACCTGCTGGACTTAAGAGGAGGAAAGCCCAGCAATTTATAGACATAGAGTATCAGGGTTGGGAGGGACCTCAGGCAGTCATCTAGTCCAACCCCCTGCTCAAAGGGGGACCAATCCCCAGACAGATTTTTGCCCCAGATCCCTAAATGTCCCCCTCAAGGATTGAGCTCATAACCCTGGATTTAGCAGGCCAATGCTCAAACCACTGAGCTATCCCTCTCTGAAGACTGTCAGAGAAGAAGAGCAGATAGGTTGCTGTCATGTGGGAGTCTGTAAATTTCAAGAGAAACTCCATGTGAACTCTGTAAAACTCACCAGTTTTGTAATGAAATCGGCAGGTGTTGGCCATCACTCCTGTATGTAGAACTGTCCCTCAGCACTTAACAGGCTCCAAGAACCGCCTTCTGTATGGTCCCAATGGCTTACAACCCTCTCCTCTGTCTCATTTCAAAGACGGTTAGGCACCTAAATACGTTTGTGAATCCCACCCCTGCTATCTGTCTAAGATACGTATCTGGCCCCATTGCTGTAGTATTTTAGTGCCTCACAATCTTTAACATATACATGAGGGCTGGTTGAAAATTTTCCACCAAAACATGTTTTTGTTGGTAACTGGAGTTTTCAACTGAACTGAATTTTTTGTGAAGAGTGTCTGCTTTCCTCAAAGCCTCAGTTTTTCATTGGAAAAGTAAAAGTCCCCAAACTGAAAATATTCCTTTTTCTGTGGCTGAAAACTTAAATTTGGGGTTTCAACAAAAAGTCAAAATTTACTGTGGAGGAAAAAGCTCTGACCAGTTGCAGTAGTTAGCCTTGCGACACCTCTGCGTGACAGGAAAGTCCGTTTATCCTCATTTTACAGATGGAGAACTAAAGCCCAGTAAGACCAAGGCCCAAATCCTCAAAGTTAGGCTCCTAATTTCCATGTAAGTTAGGAGTCTAAATACCCTTGAGGCTCTTAGCCTACATGAAATGCCTGAGGTCACACAGAAAGCCAGCCACAGCCGTAGGTTGGGCCCCTAACCTCTGGATCATCTTTCTTCCCTACAGGCTGACCTACTCCACACCCTTGTGTTCTTCGAATTTGTATCAGCTGGCTCACTCCTCCAGCTGGAGTCTATGAGAGACTCCTCCAATCCATTAGAAATACTTTAAAGGGGGTCACCACTCTTCCTACTTTGTTCTCCCCCTCCACCTCTAACTGAGTAGCAGCGGGACTGGTGAACAGATCCTCCATTTCTGTTGCTGGTGTGTCAGTGATGTAACATTATTGTGAGGTCTGATTCCCTCCCTCAGCATGCGTGACACAGTAATGGGGAATCCTTGGGGTTGCTGTAGTACCATACACCCCAGAATGCTCTATAACAACCTTCTGGACTGCACTATTCCTCAGGAAGGCACATGGCTTTTAGAGCTGCAGCAGTGGGACCAGACTAGCATTTTTACAGCTGGTAGGTGAGGTGAGCAGGCATGCAGCTCCCTGCCTGAAGAGAATTCTAGTGAGTTGAATGTAATAGGCCATCTTGCTGCCCTCCCCTCCCCCAACCAGGGGCGGCTCTAGGCACAAGCAAAGCAAGCAC
>NW_020664413.1:63508637-63554740 GCF_002925995.2 Terrapene triunguis | reverse complement strand
CCCAGGGCTGGGGCAGCAGGAGGTGTGTGGGGGGGGGCAATGGTGGAGGGGGTAGGGGGAGCCCAGGACTGGGGGGGGGGGAGAGCCCAGGGCAGGTTGTGCGGGTGGTGGGGGAGAGCCCAGGGTTGGGGCGGCAGGGGGGTGCGGCGAGGAGCCCAGGGCTGGGACGGGGGGCAGCCAAAATTTTTTTTTGCTTGGGGCAGCAAAAAACCTAGAGCCGGCCCTGCCCCCCAACAAAACACTCTAGCTGAAGGGAATGGGCCAGTTGAGTGTCCTCTGAAAAGCCTAGGAGCAGAGAGGGAGCATATGCCCACTCTTGGAAGATGCCTGAGAAAATGGGTTGCTTTCAACTGAGGCACCCCAGAAAGCATTTAAAGGTAAAGAGGAGGGCTAAGGGGTTGTGTGTAGTGAGAGAGGGAAAGGGCTGGGCTGTTGTACAATCCATGAGTTTTACTAGATTGAGTTTCACCGTGAACTTTCTGAAAGACATGCTTGTGATGTTTCAGGCCTTTCCCCCTTTTTCCTTTCTGATCCTGGTATAGTCCTGACTAAAGACAGCTGTGAAGAAGATATTCCTTCTGCATTGTACAATAAGGCTTTTGCATACAATTATTTTGCTTTTCTACATTAGTGGTACCTTAGAGAAATAACCATCCCAATCAGCAGAAACAACACATGCAGCTTTTCCAGCTGCTTTCTGAGAAGGTGCAACTGTGGACAGACATCCACGTTATGGTAGCACAAGGACTTTGCTTTACCGGGCTACATGGCATTACTATGCTTCATATAATTAGCAAAGGCTGAAAGATAGGGTCTGTTTGGCTCTAAGCCATCATGAAGGTGTGAGCCCATATTGACTTTTTTAGAGTTATTCAACTGGGGAAGTTTGTCACTCATCAAACAATTGAAACCTAGCAGGAAGCCTTATGGAAAATATCCCATGCAGGATCACAGTATTGCAACTGAAGGGCAGTGCAGTACTTTCTGGAAGCGTTTAGATAAGTTAATGGGCTCCTTATGGCATTTGAAGAAACAGAAGTTGGCATTCCTTAGTCAGTAGCTTGATGAGGAGAATGTTCGTGTTTAATTTATACAACTTTGCAGTAATCAGTCTGCGACTGTAGGAAGCTGAGTGGAGAGAAAACACCACCACACAAGTCGGGCAATGCAGAATGAAATTATCAGTTTAATGAGCCATGAAATTATCCATTCTGTTCTATAGGAAATTAACCGTAGCTCACATTATAGCCTGTCATAGTTGATAGAGTTCAGTTGGGATTGCCCAGGAAAGCATTTGCCTTTGCTATGTAGACTCTGACATGTAGCTCCAGGAAGACTTTGAAGAGATTTTATGGACACCAGGACACCAAAAGGGACTAAAGGCTGCTGTTTCCATAGCAAAATCATTATGGTTATTCCTTCATAGCTTCCTCAGCCCATCTATCAGCTCCAAGGCAAGACATGTGGCGGGCTGCCAAGAGTAAAGTATTATTGAGGTCCATAAGCTTTCTTCAAGGGTTCTTCAAGGGAAAGCCTCCACAAGTTCTGTTTGTTTTCTGAGGTGTGTATTGTGATAATGATTGGGCAATTGAGAGCTGAGAAGCTGGTGCCTTCCATTCAGTACATGGAGTAGGGGGAACTGTTCAGAGTATCCACCAACCGTAGAGCTTGTACTCTGAAATCATGATACCCTCCTGCAGGGACTTGGGAATCTTGTGCCTTACTAGATAGTCTATCTGACAGCCTGTGGTTTAAGTAGCTGAACTGTAAGACAGCCAATGGTATAAGCAGCTAATCTAACTCCAATAGAGGTCAGTGGGAGTCCTCTTGTGAGAGATGGCTCAGTCTCTAAGGTGTCATTATGTAATATAGGGAGAGCTGGGGGGAAAATGTGGAATAAATAGTCACAATCACTTTTAGTAGCTTCTAAGCAGACTTTCACTTGACTCACTCTTGGCCCCTTTTTCATGATGACCCGTGTGATTGAAGATTTGTTCATGCAAATGGCAAACAGAATTTTGGTCTGTAGCCAAACTGTATTTAATCCTGAAATGTGATTTTATTTTATGGGCATGTGGAACTCCTTTCCAATGGAAGCAGTTGATACAGGTTAGGACATCCACACGGGAAATAGAAGCAACGCCTTTTGATGCAGCTGACATGTCCAAGTGTAAATACTCAAAGAAATACTCACAATAATCAATTTGTGAGCAATCCATAAACCGAAATGTGTTCAGACAAAACATCTGTTGAACAATTTCAAGTAGTGAGCGAATTTGTGAAATCCACAGTGTGTGCCTGGAAAAATTTGCAAATGGGGCAAAAAGTTAAGTTTATCAAATAAACCGGGAATTGTTTGCACAGTTCTTAAATATGTAACATATTCTGTCCTTGATCTTTGCATTAAATGTCCATTACCAATTATGGGAATTCCACGCATGGTACAAGATCAAAAGTAATGACATTAAGAGTTTATTATTTGTATTACAGTAGCATCTAGAGGCCCCAATGGAAATCAGACCCTATTGTATTTGTGCTGTATATACACATATTAAGAGACAGTCCCTTCCCCAAAAGAGTTCACAGTCTAAATAGATAAGGCAAAAGATAGAAGCAAAATACTATTGTTTTCTTCCTCCTCTTACACTTAGAACAAAATGTACTATATTCTGGTTATAACAAAGTAGTAGTGAATTAGCTATAAAATACACAAAGAACTCCAGGTTTTCAAAGGTAGGTGCATACATATATTTATATGTATCTTGTCTATATTTGCAATACTCAATGTACTATTACTGCAAAATTACCCCAAATCGGCATGTGTGCAGACAAATACCTGATTTGTGTGCATACATCGGAGACATGCATGCATAATGCAGATGGATATGTTTGATTCTCTGCAGCTAACTTTGAAATTGGTCCCCTGAAACTCTTCAAGAAGACCAGAATAAGAGCAAGTCAACCCTTATTGTGCAGCTCTTTCTGTTAATATTTTCTTAGGAATTTGAGCATCATGACATACTTTGCAAACATTTTTAAAAAACCTTTAACGTGACTTTGCAAAAAAGGAAAGCAGCAAATTGAAAGTTATCAACACAGATAATTACTCTTTGGACCAGCTGCATAATGAGCATTTGTTTTTTATATAAAATCCAGAGTAAAATTACTAACAATTCAAAATAAATAACGAACACATCAAATTTACAATGTAACAAACAAGCACATTTAAACAAATGTGATAAGGGGGAAAAAAACATTTACTGAGGATCCAACTGAGTACGGACATTGATAAACCCAGTTAAAAAAATGATTGCTCAGAAAATGGAGCTGGGGGTCATTGCACTTCCACCAGGGCCGGATTATGACTTTCTGATGCCCTAAACTATGTCAAGTGTAAGAGGCCCCATACCATTAAAAATGAATTTATTATTTCCACAGAAAGGACATTGAATATATAAACACGAAAGCTTTATATTTGCATATATAGACAAAGACGAAGTTTTAAAAGTAGAAAAATAATTTTCATTTTCAGCAGCACTCTGGGTAACGATGAGATCATGACTGAAATAAATGTTAGACAAATTCTTTGAACTAATTGCTTATGTAAGTGAAGTAGAAGTAAACAATACAATATAAAAATACAAAATAAAAAAAACACAGTAAATAATACAGTTTACTAGAAGAGTTCTCTGGAAATTTTTCTTCTCTGTTGGGGCATCTAATTTTGGAATTCCTTGTCTAAATACATAATGAGACTCTTAGAGCAGGCCAATGGGGGCTGTGGGAAGGGCAGCCAGCACATCCCTCGGCCCGCGCCGCTTCCTGCAGCCTCCATTGGCCTGGACCGACGAACCGCGGCCAGTGGGAGCCGCGATCGGCCAGACCTGCGGACGCGGCAGGTAAACAAACCGGCCTGGCCCACCAGGGGCTTTGCCTGAACAAGCGGCAGACTGGCTTTGAGAAGCACTGTCTCAGAGGATATAAGATGGCAATAGAGGATAACCCACAAGCTTAAAGATCAACTATTAGTTATATTGATAGGAATTACACCCAGGTAATAAGCAAACCATCAGAAAATTGTAAGCAGGTTGTATTTTTCCAATAAATTGATTTGTTTTGTTTTTATAGAAGGTTATGCTGAATTACCTAATATTGGTACTAAAATTAGTAGCAGAAAGTTTTTATTGAAACCAGTAAAAAATTAATTTTATATTCTAAATATTGAGATTTATATATCTATATAACAACAAATATTGTTATTACTATATATATATGCCAAAAACCTGTGTTATTTTACCAGGATATTTCTGTGAACGTTAATGCTATTTTGTCTATGTTCTCACAGGAAAACAATAGAGGATATAATTATTTTTACACTATGAATAAGAAAAATTATCCTTCTTTTCATATAAAAAAATGTTTGATTAATTTTGTTAGGGAAATACAAAGTTTATCCAGACTATATATAAAATATATTTACAAATGTTTATTCTGATTTAATTTTCACTATGAAACAATGAATTGTTGGGATTTTTCTTTTTCCATACTATAAAAATAAAATGTATTATGCATATAATAAGTGATTTATAAGTCTGTATAAGAATTTTTACATAGCATACTACCTATAATAAAATATTATCTTGCATGCTCCAAACCCGCTGAGCAGAAAATCCCAGTCTTTTTTCTAGGCAGACCTCTCTCTTCATGTTTGCTCCTCTATCCTCAGTCTCCGCCAGGACCACTAATTAATCTCAAGTAAACACCTCAGACACACAGAGTGACAAGCTATATGTGCAAAAGAGAGAGTCTTTTTTCTGGCAAATTCTTTCTGGTAATCTCTAGACAGGCATTGAGAAAGTGAGGAAAAACTAGCCTATATTCAAGCAAATATAATGAATGTTATAAGCTTTAATAGCCTATAAATCATATATGCACATAGTTTGAAATAACTTGCTCACCATGTACTCAGAATATTTTGATATATATGTATATCTTCCTTCACTTCTCTCAAAGCCCTCTATTTATCCTTTAATCAGCACTCTCTGATATTTACTGTGAAGGTTCCCGAAACTGACGGAGGAAAGCCAACACAAATTTATCCTCCTCAAGATCCATTCAACCCAAGTCCATAAGATGATCACCTGCAAACTCAATCATGTGAAGCACGGATAGTGCATGAAGCAGAGAGAGGCGTGCGCACTAAAATACTCAATTGTATGTATGTACAAATCAAAAGAAGAACAAACACACTAACATATGAGTATGAGCTTGGCAGGATTGCTTCACGACACTGTTGTCTCTGACCTCACATTTTTCCCGATTTTATTGGCAGTGAGATTATTTATTTATTTATTTTATTTAAATAAGTTCTGCAGGCAGGGTCAGAATTTTACCAGTAGCAGCTGGCCAACAAAACGCTGCCTTAGGAGACTGATAACAGACTTACTCTTAGAAATACTGATTTTTCAAGTGATTTTTTTTCTTGGCCCTGGCCTCCCACTAGGGTTGCCAGGTGTCCTGTTTTCAACAGGAATGGCCAGTTGAAAAGGGACCCTGGTGGCTCTGGTCAGCACCGCCAACCAGGCCATTAAAAGTCCAGTCGGTGGTGCTGCAGGACTAAAGCAGGCAAGTCCCTACCTGCCCTGGCACCGCACTGCACCCCGGAAGCGGCCAGCGGGTCTGGCTCCTAGTCGGGGGAGGGGGGGGACGGGGCTCTGTGCACTGCCCCTGCCCTAAGCATTGCAACCAATGGGACCTGGGGGAGGAGGGGCATGTGATGCCTGCTGGCAAGAGCAGCACGCGGATCCTCCTGGCCCCACCCCCGCTTAGGCGCCAGACTTGCTGGCCACTTCCGGGGTGCAGCACGGAGCCAGGACAGGCAAGGAGCCTGCCTTAGCCCCGCTGCGCCGCTGACTGGGAGCCACCCAAGGTAAGCCCACACCCCAACCCTGAGCCCCTGCCCCAGCTCTGAGCCCCCCCCCCAATCCCAGGGCCCCTCCTGCACCATGAACCCCTCATTTCTGGCCCCACCTCAGAGCCCACACCCCCAGCTGGAGCCCTCACCCCTCCCACATCCCAACCCCCTGCCCCCGCCCAGTGAAAGTGAGTGAGGGTGGGGGACAGCAAGTCACTGAGGGAGGGGGAATGTAGTGAGCGGGGGGTGGGGTCTCCGGGAAGGGGCGGGGCTAGGGTGTTCTATTTTGTGCGATTAGAAAGTTGGCAACCCTACCTCCTGCCCGTCAATAATGAACAATTCGTGAAGGGTAAGGTATTTGTGTAGCCAGATAGGTATATTTTTGTCATATTTGAATGAAAATGTCTATATTTAGAGAGAATCTTCTTTTTTCCATATCTCCTTTATTTATCAACCGATTCTGAAAAAAATTGAAATGGAATCATTTTTTTTCTTTTTTAGAAGCCCCTCATATTGCGAGGCCCTAAACTGTAGCTTAGTTAGCTTATACCTTAATCCGACCTTGACTTCCACACACAACAAAGATCGCACCCAGCCATCTTATGTAGAATCCAGAGACGTGGTTGTGATGGTACAGCAGAAAGGGTTTTCAGTATATACAGCATCCTACCAGGACAATTGATTTAGCTCTTGGTATAAATGGAGAATGGGGTACTCATCCAGAACCAGTTGGATGTGGTAATAAGAAAGTGTGGGTTGGGGTTTTTTTTGTTTTGTTTGGTGCGTTTTGTTTTGTTTTGATGGACTATTGCAATCAAGAAGAAGCTGTTGAATGTAAGAGGAGAAAACCCTTTACACTTAAAATATAAAAAATCCACAGTTCAACTACAGTTGGCTGAAAATGCAGCTATTAATGGCGGCACATAAAATGATTTTCAGCTGTGTAGCTTAGCCTATAAAGACATAATATTTCTCTCATTGAAATCAATACCAAAACGTTAATTGATTTCACTGGAAGCAAGAGAAGACCCAAATGATTTCTGCCTGTTGGAAACTTTTAATGGACTTTGGGCAATCCTTCCAAGGAGAGACTAAGCCATTGAGGTTGTCCTCAGATGGTATAAATCAGCACAGCTTTACAGAGGTGAATGGAGCTTCACTGACTTATACTTTCTAAGGAACAGGAGTACTTGTAGCACCTTAGAGACTAACACATTTATTTGAGCATAAGTTGGTAAGACAACTCCCACCTTTTCATGCTCTCTGTATGTGTATATATATCTCCTCAATATACGTTCCATTCTATGCATCCGAAGAAGTGGGTTGTAGCCCACGAAAGCTTATGCTCAAATACATTTGTTAGTCTCTAAGGTGCCACAAGTACTCCTGTTCTTTTTGCGGATACAGACTAACACGGTTGCTACTCGGAAAACTTTCTAAGGAGTGAGCCCAGTGTTTCCTAATGCGTCTTTTGCATTCATGAATTTTTTCCAACAGTATCCACTCCACTGGCCACTGATGATTGTTTTTTCATTAGTAAACTCCTTAGACAGTGATATTGCAGGCATTTTTGATTTCTTTCACCAAGGTGACATCTTATCTTTATCAGAAATGAAGTCCTGTGACAAGTGAGTATCATGCAGTATGTCACCCACTTTGAAACTATTCTATGTTTTTGATAAAAGTGTGCTTGGAACTGCACCTCACTGTACAATAGTAATATCTACAAAACCTAGCCTAGATCTCTAGGAGGGCCTTACAAATCATTTTCTCCATGTATCTGAGACTGTCCATAAAGAAAAGGCCAATGCATTTCCCATCTGCAATACTGCATGTGTGGGCCCTGATCTTGCACTTTTGAAAAGTCAATGAGAGTTTTGACTTTAATGAACCACAACTGATAACGTTGTTCTGATAGCGACAATCCCATGACATGTTGAATTCTTGCAGTACCTGATCTGCGATTCTTTCAGTGAGCTGATTTTTGTGTGTGGGTGTGCATGCGTAACAAAAGCATATGTCTGATCAAACCCATTGAAGTGGGGATATTGTGTCCTACAGTATAAAGTTGATTTATGGTCATTGATTATGTTGATTTTACAGCTGTCAGCAAATCCATAAGCCGAATTTCTTTATGCTGTTGTCATACCTATTATTTTCTCCAGATTATCTGTGTTAATGGTGGAGTTTTGTCTACATTATTTTGTTAGAAACCTTTCCTTCTGAGAACTCCGTTAATTGGAAAGACACCTGCTGTCTGAGTGGGAAATGGATGGCTACTTTGAACCTCACAATATTGTTAGGCAATATATCCATTTATTTCCCAGAAGAATGTTAACCTTTTGGTTATGTTTTAAAAATTTTTAATCAAAAGCCATATGCCACAGAAAAAGTGAAACTATTATTGTTTCATTTACTTTCCTCACTTATTCTGTCCCCGGGTCATTCAATTTACTGCTAAGCATATGCTTTCCTTTGGTAAAAAGAAAACTGCCACCAAACACACGGGCAATGGATGACACTATCTCTTCCAAATGTGTTATGGTGTAATGTAACATTTACTTTTGTAATGTAACCTTTACATTTTATCTCCTTGACTCATTCAACCTGCACTGACTCTAGGTCTAGATTCATATGGCTAGGAAGCACAATAATGAATTTCCAGCATTTGCAATAAATTGATCATTAGATGGTCACTATGTGACTTTTATTTTAGGAAGTAGACCAGAAAATTGGATTTCTTTGGATTCTTTGTCAATCTTTGTCTAAAAATAAGCCATCATGATTACTTAGATATAGCAGATTAGATGTCATTGGTAATGAGACAACTAAATAAAGTAAAAAGACCCTTAACATGTTCTTCTAGCAGGCAACTTTTGTCTTAGATTTCATTTCAAATTTGAGCATAGCCCTTGTCCTTTCAGGAAAGTTTTACAATTTTCTGCATTAGCTGAGAATTTATATGACCTTTGCAATACTTGTCTTCTGAGGAGTGACATCACATTGTTAACATTGACCTTTCTACAGCAAATGGGCTATAGTACCTTTCCCCATGGCCCTTATCCAGCCTTTGAGTACAGTTAGTGATACATATTTAAAAAAAAACATATTTAGTTTACTGTATATACAGCCTTATGAATTGTTTTATTTATTTTGCCACAGTAACCAGTGAACAGTGATCAAATGTTCTGGGTCAAGTCTTGTGGTGGGGGTGAAATGCAACATAAAGGTATTTAACCAAGGGAAGAGAAATAAAGACTAGTCCACTAGACACTGTAAAAACATAAGGGCATTTTCAGTTACTATTTTCCACCTATATTTGTTTCAAACAAATTAAGTATCAGGAACCCTGTGTTGTATGCATTACAATAGTAGTCCCAACTGGGATCAATGACCCATTGTGTTACCTGCTGCCCCAAAGAAATGACAGTCTAAATAGAAAATGCAAAGGACTGGAGAAAGCCAAAATCATTATCTCCATTCTAGAGATGGGGAACTGAGACAGTGAGATTCAGTGATTTTTCATGTAGGGAGCCAAGAACTGACCCTCAATCTCCTAAATTCCAATGCTTTGATCACAAGACCATCCTTTATCTCATAAATGGAGAAGCACAGCCAAGTTATGTTAAACTCTGACTTATATTTAACCTCTCATCTCTCTACTTTTGTATCCCCACTGTTATTATCTAACAGGCCTCTCTTGAAACTGTTTGATAGACCTCTTTTTATAGGAGTACCATAGCACATGATGTATCCAAGGCATACTCCGTCACTCCTGGGTTATGACCTCATGTTTTTAGATAGAGCTGGTTGAAAATTTTGCAACTAACATTTATTTTGTGAAAAACTGCCTATCTGACAAAATTGAAGATGGGATGGGATGGACAAGGCCCCTTGAGGACTCCTGCTGGAGGCCTCAGGGTCCTACCACACCCTGTCCCAGAAAAGACCAGTGGAGGTGGGTTCTCCAAGCGGCCTAGAGTAGCTGTGTGATATGCAGACAATTGGAGAGAGGCTGTAAGGAGCAGTCAATCAGGGCCCAGCAGGGGCATATAAAAGGAGCTGTAGCATTAGAGACAGTCAGTTGCTGCCTGGAGCTTGAAGAGCATGGATAGTGCTCCTGGCTGACTGAAGGACCTTGGATAGAGCAATTGCTGGCAGGGAGCGGAGGAGCAATAAGGAGCTTCTGGGACTGAGTACGAGACTTCAGCCCTATAATAAGGGTGAACTGGCCCAGGCAACAGAAATGCAGTTTAGTTAAAATGACACAGCAGACAGCTGCTAGTCATAGGGTCCCTGGGCTGGGACCTGGAGTAGTGGGCGGGCCCGGGTCCCCCTCCCCATTAGCCACTGGGGAAATGTCCTGAACATGGAACTGTGGTACACCCCCAGAAGGGGAACTGAACTGCTTAGTGTCCCAGCTGGAGAGTTGGGACCAGAAAGGGCGAAGAGTCTCCAGGGAATAAGCCCTGGGAGCATGGCCACATACCAGGGTCAAAGGACTATTTGAAGGTTAGCCCAGAAGGGGCTGTGAGACTGAATTAGGACTGAGGCCAGGGAGGGCTCCCGGAAGATACAGGCCAGTGGAGGAGGGGTACTGGGATAGGCCCCTGTTGGACGGTATACCCCAGAAGGAGTTTGTATTGCTTCACAGACAGACTATGCCGGAGGACTGAGACACTGAAGACATACTGCAATCAGAGAGAGAGTGCATGCAGGCACACACACACTCGGCCAGGGGTGCTCACAAGAGGTGGGTGCCACCCCATTACAGAAGGATTTAATGGAAACATATTGATTCGTTAGAAATCTTGTTTGGAAATTATTGAAACATTTTGATAAGATCAAAACCAAATATTTGGAATATTTCATTTTGCAAAAAAATTCCTAGATTGTGATTTATTATTTTTTGTCCCAATGAAAACAAATTTTGAAATCTCAGAATTTCCTATAGGACAGAAATTCCATTTTTCAACCAGCTCTAGTTTTAGAAAACCAGAATCTTTGGTCATTATATAAATTGGAGACCTCCAAGGAGCAACTAGATGTTCTAGGAAGTACTGGTTCTGATTTGATAGGGAACCTTTTTCCTTCGTAACTTTCCTCCATAATACCCCAGCAGAGTGTTAGTGTGTGGTGTTGCAGATGGGGTTGGGGGAGGGAGGCGTGTCTGTGATTTATGAGAGCACAATCCAGACTAGTAAGGGGCTGTGTCACTCCTCTCCTGCAACCTTGGGTCCCTTACAATGCCTTGGTGTAGCAGCTCCCATCTGGGCCACTCACAAACAGCCTTCCAGCATGCAAGCCCTATCCTGAGTGTCTATAACTGCAGCCTGCCAGCTACACCCTGGCTCTCACCAGCCTTGGTTATACTGCAGGGTGATTCCAACACATTTCTGGGGGAAGTTCCAGGACTAGGGGTGTATCTCCTGTACTGCCTAGCGCTCTCCTGGACAGTACAAATATATTAAATCTGTTATTCCTTCAAGGGAATAATATGCCAGTTTATTACTTGAAATAGTTACTCAGACATTTCATCTTAAACACACTGGATTAGAGAAAACAGTAAAACAAGTTTATTAACTACAGAGAGAGATTTTTAAGTGAGTATAAGTGATGAGGCATAAAAGTCAGGAACGGTTACAGGAAAAACAAAGTTAAAATGCTTACTAGTATCTACTTAAATTATCTTAGTTGCAAAACAAACTTTTTCACTGCATGCTCCAGCACATTACTGACCAAACTTCAGGTCAGGACCCCTCCCCCAGAGTCCAATGGCTCTTTTCTTTTGTGTTCTCAGCACAAAGAATGAGGTTAGCAGGAATAGAGAGAGAGAGGGGCCCCTTGGGGTGTTTGTCCCTCCTTTTTATAGTTTCAGTCCCCCTCTTGAAAAACGTTTCCAGCTCAGACCCAGGAAACAAAGTGTCTATGTGGAAGGAAGGAAATTCCATGTTGTTTCTTTGCTAAGATGTAGATTTTTTCTTAGCAGGTAATGGTCTGTCATTTACACCTGACTGAGGTATCACCTTGTCCTTTGTCTCTGAGGAACTGGTTTAGCCACGCCCCAGCTTTATCTGGCAAACACACTTCAGTCATGATTTCAGCTTATGTTTACAACTTTACATATAATGGAGCTTATATGCATTTTGCCATGATATTATTGAACAAGAAGTTATGAGTTTTTAAATAATACCACACAATGCATAGCTTGCACAAGCATGATTACAACTGTGTATACAGTGTGAACACAGGGGTGTATTCTGTCACAGGGTCATATTTTGGATGAGACATATAATTGAGGACCTGATGATTTATGGATGCTAAAGATTCCATAACAGTTTTTTACTGTAACCCCTCCCCCATGTAATTCCTCCCCCCCTGTACTATCATTGGCTATGACATTCATCACTTGCTGTCTTAACCCGTTGTGCTGATGCTTTGCAAGCCAGAGATCGGCTGCATTTCAGTAGTGACGGCAATGATCCTTATACACAATTTGTGCAACCATTACATAATGTAAAGTCAATTATACAACTCATGTGCTTAAGTACCTTGCTGAACCAGAGGCTGTTTTGTTATTTCATAAGTGTAGCTCAGTTACTGTTCCCTAATATCTATGTCCTCCATCATGGAACACACCACCAAGAAAATAAAATTCCTATCCCCTGAGAATTATGAACTTAAGGTAGGATCCCCACCCTTGCTCCTGAGCCATTACACTGGTTGAAATAGCTGGAATGACATAAACGGGCCCTAAAAGCCCCAGATCTGGCTGGAGGACGATTTCCTTGATACAGGCACTGAAGAAAATTACTAAGGTTATGGTCCCTTAACTCTTACAACTGATTTAAATGGGGGATTCATTCCCACATCAGTTGGAAGAAGTTTTCACTCAACCCCTAACAAGGTTGCACGCAGCGCATAACAGTATTATTTTTGGTGTCAGTCAGAGCTAGAAGAGAGAGCCTGATGGGCTTGTAGTGAATTCTTGACTGAATTCTAGGCAATCTGGAGATAAACCTGGGCATTTCTTTCTTAATTCTATTCTTTTAAGCTTTTGAGTGGATGAAGTGTGTCCTTCCACTTAGCAGAATTTTTCTTTGCTAATCAAAGATGTGCTTAAATCCATCTCTGTTCAATAAAAGGCTTATGCATGTGCTTAACTCTCTGCTTTGCTGAAGCAAGGACTTAACAAATAATAAATAACAATTGCTCTTTCCCTTGCACATTTGTATGTGTTTGTTTAGAAACGTGTTTTAATGAATTTAAAAAAAATATTCCAAAGGAAACACATATTGGGCTTAAGTTTTGCAATAATAATAATAAATTTTTAACCAACCTAAATCATTGACCAAATTTTGCTTCACATCAACTAGCTAAATAGCATAATACATAAGAAAATAGCAAAACAATACCCTCAAAGTACTTCTGCATGTCCCTCAAACTCCATCTTCAAATACCCAGAAAAGGGCATGTACATGAGTGTTTGCAGGATCAGGACTTCAGTGTGCTATCTGAGGCCCTAATTCAGCAAAACTCATAAGAACATGCTTTACTTTAAGCACATGCTGTGACAGTGTACCCCATAAGGCTTTATGGGGAGGGGGTGCTTATAAATGTATGTATGACATAACTGGAATATGTTTGGTGCTGCCTGTGCCAGGTAACATATCTCCGTAAAGGTTATGGTCTACTATATCTATTCATCCTATTTGTACATATATATATATATCATTTTCTACTTGAGGTTAAGAATATGGGCTGTATGCTTGCTTGGTTTCTAAGTAAGCTTTGGGAGGCATTTGGTCAGCTTCTTTAGGAAGGAATTCGTCAGGTTAAGTACCTGATCAGGAAACACTTGGGGAACAATGCATCTTGGAATGCTCCAATCCACATAAGAAGTCTTCCTAGAGACATGCAAGATTCCATGTGGGCAATGGCTTCAGCCTGTAAAGACTGAGTCATGCAGGGACATGTGACTTGCCCAGGTGACTCCAGAACTCCATCTTGGAGCTGGACTTTGCATAGGAGGGAGGAGGGGGGTCTCCTCCCACAAGAGAGAGTCTATTTAACCCTGGGGGAGACCCCTCCATTTGGTCTTCAGCTGGCTAAAGAAGGAGCCTCTCCACCCCCCCCAGGATGCTTGAAGGAAACTGAAACAAAAGACAGTAACTACAGGGGTTGTGAGAGATTGCTGGACCCAGGCTAAAGGGAGATTAGCCTGTAAAAGGGAGCATTCTGGAACTGGTGAGGAACTTATCTGTATTTAGTTTGATTAGGCATAGATTTGCGCATTTTATTTTATTTTGCTTGTGACTTACTTTGTTCTGTCTGTTACTACTTTGAACCACTTAAATCCTACTGTCTGTATTTAATAAAATCACTTTTTATTTAGTAATTTACTCAGAGTATGTATTAATACCTGGGGGAGCAAACAGCTGTGCATATCTCTCTATCAGTGTTATAGAGGGCGAACAATTTATGAATTTGCCCTGCATAAGACCCCATTGGGAGTTGGGCATCTGAGTGCTAAAGACAAGCACACTCCTGTGAGCTGTTTTTGGGTATACTTGCAGCATTGGGACAAGTGATTCAGACCCTGGGTCTGTGTTGAAGTGGACTGGGGTGTCTGACTCAGCAAAACAGGGTGCTGGAGTCCTGAGCTGGCAGGGAAAACAGAAGCAGAGGGGTAGTCTTGGCACATCGGGTGGCAGCTCCCAAGGGGGTTTCTGTGATCCAACCCGTCACACATGCTTTGCTGGATTTTTTGCCTAGATTGCTCAGCACCTTGCTGGATTGAGCCCTAAATGCCACATTTTATAGAAATGATATTTTACAAATGTTTACAGTGGAATTGTTGGTACTATTTTTTCCACTTTCTATAAATCCAGACTCCATTTGTATCATGATTTGAACCAACAGGCCCTTTGAGTGAGAAATAAAAAAATGAATACATTTTAGAAACCTCTAAAGTCATTTTATCCATAGAATTGTGTGATTTTTATGTTCACAGTTTACCAGGGCTAAACACACAAAGGTCTCATTATTTATTACAATTTCTGATGTATAGGGAAAATGATGGCTATAAGGAGCAGGGATGCACTATGTAAGATACACAAACATAAAATGTGGCATAAATATTGGGAAACTGATCTTCTGTACCAGGAGCTTTTCCCTTTTCCTTCGAGGGCTGGCTGGGCAAGTTTATTAATAAGCAGTTTTTAACAACTATCATAATTTTTAAAATGTAGGTAGTTTTGGTAGGTATTGTATGAATTGGAATTTTAGAAATTCTTGCTTTCATACATCTGGTTGACTTAGGTACTTTTTCCCCCCTAATGTTCCTTTCATAAGCAAATAATAAACTTTGTTACTGACTTTTGGAAACTTTTAACTTACTGAGTGAGAGGCTGAAGTGCCAATTATTGCAAAGTGCTTGTTTCTTTGGGGTTGGAAGATGCTAAAATTTCCTGTGACTTTTCACTCTGATTGGAAATTTCAATAAGTTTAAGTGAAACAGTGACATCTAGTGCCTGAAACTACACATTTGCTTAGACTCAAATCCTTTGAATTATGGGATTTGCTAATACTTAAAAGGAAGTAGTACTCTCTATGACAGATTTGGAGCTCATATGTAATAATGTTATGAATACTGAGATGTAGCAATTCTATGAACATTGTAGGTAACTGAGTCAGCGAGAGGAAGTCATTGTACTTTGGGTTATTAGAATATCTGGTGTGATGGTATTGATCTAACTTGTATTCGGGCTAGTGGAATGTTAATTATCTGCCTATAATGCCTAAATTCAGTGGGGTCTGTACATAAAGGTGAGGGAATGCCTTCCCAGATAAGAACACCGAAGTACACACCTGAATGACAATGAAACAACCTGTTAGTTTCAGGGATCCTGTCTTCAACCAGTTGCATACCTTGTTTTGTCAAAGCTCGAAGTTACCAGATCAAAGGGCTATGAAGAGTGAAAAAATGGCTTATTTCTGGTGGAGGGAGTTCATTTGCAAGGTGCTCTCCAGCGAGTTATCCATGAGCTCCGACAGGGAGACACTCGGACCCAGAGAGAGGCTCTGCTTTCCTCTTCCATTCTTGACTTGTCTTGAACCCACATCAATGTGAAGCTGTAAGCAGGATGGGGGTAGCATTGAGGGCTACAAGTGTGTAGGGTGAAGGAGTGATTATTTATAAATACAGGTGGGGGCTGTTTTGGGGCAGAGGTGGAATTGGCAGGTGATTTGGCTTTCAGGGGTGGGGTTGGAAGCACAATGTTGCTAGGCCCATCTTGTTGTAGTGTTGGGAGCTCAGCAACCTTGCTCTAACTGTATGGCCAACATTCATCCTAATCCTAATCTGGATTTGAGCATTTCTTCCTCAAACCATTTCCAATAATAACAGAGTACATGGTTTAAATGCCTAGCTCAATTTTGGTTTCATTAAAAGAAATGGATTAAGGGAAAAACCAGTCACATTCGCAATATGTTGCTAACCAGTATTTGTATGGAGCTTTGTGTATTAAATACACTGGCTCTCCTTTTTCCCGTCAATTCTCATCTCCCTCCTACACGTACCACATGGGAATTAGTAATACTTTAGGGTGGTCAGCTTTCTTTCCCAAAGAAGCACCTCTGCTTGGCTGGATAAAAACAGGAATGTCTGAGTACACATTCTGAACCATGTAGGTATTCAGACATTCTCCCTCCATCGATGTCATTGGTAGCTACTTCTGTGCCAACCATGCACCGGTCCTCAATCCATAATAAGAGCAGCCCATTTTCTACCTCAGGAGAACCCAGGCTCATATGTTCCTGGGCATATACATGTATTACAGTGGGTAGGGGAAAAGGAGGGAAATACTCACACTCATTTGCTAGGTGTGTGTTTCTCTCTCCTACCATTAGGGATATTAATAGGATTTTGGTGTGAACTCCAAGGGGATGAGAGAGTCCCTGAATGAGTGTGTGTGCAATCTACATGGCCTGGCCTCTGTCAAAGAGGCTACCTTCCTGCATTAGTTTCATTTTTGCAGACACAGCAATGTTCACTGAAGGCATGCAGGGATTAAACTGGAAGCATGGTAGTCTCCTGGCAGCTATGCTGAGGTCCACAGATGTGCAGCAACTGGGAGTGGCATGAACAGTCATCCCCACGCTGACCCAGGGCCATCCTCAGAGTGGATCACCATCTCTTGAATTCACAGTTTGCTTTGGAGTTTCTCTTTTGGTGTGTGGCTTGTGGGGGGACTGTTTGACCTGATGGGAAACACCTGAGAAGGGTTTGGATTATCTTCCCCAGGTGAAAATCCCCTCTCCTCCCCTCTACCCAGGTTGTTAAACTAGGAAGAGGACTGAGGTTGATGTCTGTCAGGGAACAGTCCAGGTAGTTTTGCAGGAACAGATAGCAGAACATAACATAAGAACAAGCTGGTTGAAACATTTTTGCTGCTTTGATTTTTAATATGAAAATTTCCATCTTTGAAACTCTTCTGTTTCCAAAATGAAAAGAAAAATTGGTTTTTGATGAAAACCTTAAAAATTCTGCCAAAACTTTTAGAGAAAAATTAAAGATTGTTCCCCCTACACTAGGAATTTAAACAAAAATAATACTTGACTAGCACCACAGATTGTCATCTTCTCTGTTCTTTATGGCTAGCTATAGTCTTAGTGCAGTGGGCAAGTGAAATGTTAACGAGGGACACTCAGCTATATATACACAGGGTTCTGCTTAGATTTCAGTGGATGTTGCAGAGAACGAATGAACATTTGCTCCCATTTTTAAATGACTTTATGCTCAGTGTGTTCATAACCCTTCCGTGTTTGCTCTGCAGGAACGTTCACTGTATTCACCTGCAGTCTGTTTCAGGGCAGAGTAACAGCTCACATTTCAAAAGCAAAAATATGGTAGCCCCACCCGGAGCTAACAGTTCAAAGCAGTTGGCAGCCTGAGACTTGTTTTGCTAGTAGCATTAACTCAATAAAATGATCCTTAGGGTAATTCATGAATAGGAAAAAGAATTAAATAAAATGAACGTACTAATCACTGCAAATAATTTGCCCAACTCTGACTACCTAGCATTCCCATCACTGTGGATTGCAGCTCATTTGTGTCATTCTAAACTCCACAGCTGTGCTTGTTTTATCTATTTTAGGTACTTACATGCCCACAGTGACCATAATATCTGAGCACCTCACAGGCCTTAAATGTTTTTTTCCCCTCAGACAACTCCCGTGACGAGAGCGATTACCCCATTCTACAGATGGGAAACTGAGGCACAGAGATACTAGGTGACTGGCCCAAGGTCACCCAAAGCATCTGTGGCAGACCAAGGAATTGAACCCAGGTGTCCCAAGTCCCAGAGTACTAACCTAAGCCCTGGGCTTTCCTTCTCTTTACAGTTACCTAAGTATTCAGGCACCCAGGTTGTTCATGAATGGCATAAGAGCCTAAGTAGTTTTGCATAAGTACTTCAAATTAATGTATGACTTTAGAGGGTTCAGATTCAGGAAGGGGCCACTATATTGAGTTTGGGGACAAACTATTTCCCTGCCCACCCTCCCCAATATTTTTGACTAACTATAGAGCTGGTCATACATTTTTAACAGTCAAAAATGTTGATGAAATGTCAAAGTTGGTGATTTTTTTGACAATTTTCAAATACACCTCTATTCCAATATAACGCTGTCCTCGGGAGCCAAAAAAATCTTACTGCGTTATAGGTGAAACCGCGTTATATCGAACTTGCTTTGATCCGCCGGAGTGCGCAGCCCCGCCCCCCCCGGAGCGCTGCTTTACCGCGTTATAGCCGAATTCATGTTATATCGGGTCGCGTTATATCGGGGTAGAGGTGTACCTGTTAAAAACAAAAACTTCCTGACTTGTTTTTGAGCAGTTCTAGTCCAAAGTCCTGTCAAACATTTACCAGTGCAGTAGTGTCCTGTTCAGCATTAGCCCAGTGATTGGTTCACAGAAGACCCATGGCAGTAGCTGGCTCAAAGTCTGGGTTCTACTTTAGGCACATCAGGGAAGGCCTTGGGCTGTAGGCTGTGACTGCCATATCTCAGCAACCCAACAGCAGGGGAAGGCGGCAGTAAACATTTCTCTGAAAGCAGTGCTACAGTCCTAGATCTAGCTGGAAAATGCTGACTCGGATTCCATGTATAACATTCCCTGCATTGGTCGGAGGTGTGGGAGGGGGTATAGTGGATATTAAAGCTGAGCAAGGAACTGATTTTTCTGCCTAGTGATTAAACCAAAACATCAGGGGAAATGGTTTCAGGTCAAGCTGAAACAAAACTTGGGGGTTTGTTTGTCTCACTTTTGGGGTTTTCCTTTTTTATAAAAAATAAATAAATAAATAAAATCGAGTTAAATTTCTAAATGAAACATTGTTTCAAAATGGTTTCTTTGGAAAATATATAATGAAACATTTTGACTTTTTCCACACAAAGTAATTCACCCAAAACTATTCACCGAATTTGAACCACATTCACAAATAGTTTTGATCAAACTGAAACTGTATTTTTTGGGCAAGTAAACAGAAAAAAATCCACCCAGCTCAAGAGGCAGTAGAAGGGCAACGTTGGGTTTTTTTTGGAACAGTTTGAGGGCATAGTCCCCAGCATCAGAGCCACTCCCGAATTCTGCTCTGATTATGCTCCGCTTCCCCTGTAATGTACGCACACAGTCCTCAGTTATTTGAGATGTTGGCGTGGAGAACTGTGCTGTGTGTGTGTTTCTCTGCTTTACTTGGGGCTCTTGATGGAAGAAATGATATAAATCCATGATAAGTTCCTGGAAAAGGCTCCTTTCTACATAAATCTTCTCCTGTGTGGCCTCTGCCTGGTATGTTGTGTGTGTACATCTCTGCAGGCAGGAGGGCTGCAGAATATAGTCAGGTATATGTAGAGTGGATCTGTGTGGACAGTTCGTGGGGTTGAGGAAGTTTAGATCCCAGCTGGAAAAAGCACTTAGGCCCATGTTTGATTTTAAGCATGTGAGTAGATTCAGAGGAAACGGGATTATTCCCATGCTTAAAGTTAAGCATTACTTAAGTACTTTGCTGGATCAGGGTTGTCATCTTGGAAGTAGGTGGCCCGAAATAAAGAACTGGGGGAAAACACTAGTAAAATGATCAAATGCTGTTATAGCTCAGACCCAACTGAAGTGAAATATCCACACCTCATTGATACGAAGGACAAGGGGAAGAAAGGATTTCTTTCATTTAAAGAGCCATTGTATGGTAGAAGCAGCCGTTGCTGAACTCATCTTTCATTTACGAAGTTCAAGTTTATTTCCTGGATACTTAGTATTACACACATAATTTATTCTATCAGGACTAGGTTGGGGGATGATGTGAATCATAAATGGGAATTAATGATGAGTTGTGCTTACATATAACCTCTTGCTTTCCAGAGGACATCAAATGGAGAATTAAATCATAAGGGTTGAACTATTTTTTTCTTTACTCTTTTTGTTTTGAGAGCACGATTGCTGGGGTTTTTTGTTGGGTTGGTTTGTGGGTTTTTTGGTGGTGGTGGTAGAGGTGGAGTTGTGGAAGGGAACACTGAAGAAAAACGATACTGTCACCATGTGCCAAATACAGTATTCCAAAAACAGAAATGACTGCTTGATTTGACAACATTTTCTAGTGCAAATAAGCAGGCGGCGTGATATCTGTTCATAATGTTAAATGTTTGTTTCTTACCTCTAAGCAGCCCACTAAAAGAAATTGCTGGCTTTTGATTTATTATACTCTTGTTTTTTACTTGACAATTTTTGGTTTAGCATTTTGAAGAGTGCTTTTCTGCTATATCACAAAACAGTCCATTATCCTTTAAAATGAAAGATGTTCTTATCGCAATAATGTTAGGAATAAGTCTGCTGCAAGAGACCAGATGGCTATGGCGAGTAGACTTAGGTACATGTTAGGCTTTTTTCTAAAGGGTCGAACTTATTTTTTTTTCTTGTTGTCGCACCTCTGCATTTTACTTACGTTGAATTCTAGTTTGATAAATCACTAATAGGCCCTGATTCAGACAGGTTCTTAAACTCAAGTTTAAACTTTAAACTGAGAAGTCTTAAGTACCCTAAGCCTGTCTTGAAATCAGTAGGACAACTTACATGCTTGAATCTAAACTTGTGTTTAAGCATCTTCCTAAACAAAGGACACCAGTTTCTACCTACCATGGTTTATGTGTAAGGTACCGTTATTAGAAAGTGGTTAATAGGATGCAGGCCTATTCTTTTGAAGCATTTACAGTCTTCCTGATTTATGCAAAGTACTTATCGCCTTGCTGCTTCTCAGAACTGAGGTTAAAAAACTTAGCAACTAAATCCACAGTTGTGATTATTAATGTAGCTTTTATTTCATCACCTTTCCCTAATTATTGTTGATGGACAAATGGGAAGTGTCCTTGCAAGTGACAGCTATTTCTTCAGATAGGTAATTTTTAATTGGCATCATAAAATGACTAATAAAATGTTGGGTGTTTTTTAAAAAGGTCAACATGAAAATGGCAGAACAAACATAATGGCACGATTAGGTACAGGTCTATCTTTTCTGCTTAAGGGGACTCTTAGTCATTCTGTATAATTAATAGTACACATCATAAAATACATGACTTTGCCTAGCGAACGGAAGCACATTAGGGTTTGCAAAGCAATTCCTTGTAGGTTTGTTTTATGAAGTCCAACCACTAGAAAACTCATTTATTTACGCCTCTGCAAATCCTGAAACACTTAAGTCAGTGTAAATTCTGATTAAATATTAAGTAAAAACATCTGTCTTTTATGTACACTTTAAGGCCAATTCAAATAAGGTATCGCAGAAGATAATTATAAATTCAGATATAAATAAATCATGTGGCTGCATCATTTAAAACATTTTTATCATAATGTTTATTGTGTTGCAAGCAGTACTTGATGAAAGAACAAGCATAGAATGTCTGTGTGCACGCGAACACGAGTGTAAACACATACAGTATATGTCGGCTGACCAAGATTTTAATAAGTTACTAGTGATTTTGGTTGCCTCTGTTTTTGGGGCTCAACTAGAGACCCCTTATAAAGGCCCTGAGTACAGAGAATGGAGGTGAATTCCAGGCCCGATTGACTTCAATGAGAGTTTTACCCTGGGTTCCCAAAGGGCCAATATCCTGACCCTTTCAGTGCAGAAAGTCCAGAATCAGATGTCGGTCAGGATGAGGTGAGGTATTTCTACAAGCAGTTCTCCAAACAGCTAGAGTTGTTGCATGGAAGCAGCCAATGAGAGAGGCTGCAGGGAGCAGCCAATCAGTGCCCAGGAGGGCCCTATAAAAAGGAGCTGCAGCACCAGAGACAGGCAGTTCCTTGCTGGAGCTAGAAAACTGCAGATGGTGTTCCTAGCTGGTCAAAGGGAACTGCAGGACAACAGACAGCTCAGTGCTAGTAGAGACTGGGGGAGTGAGGAAGAGCTCCTGGCTGGCTGCTGGGCCTGAACTTAGAAGGGCCCTGAGCTAAGGGTAAGGTGTTGGTGAAGGCTGGGGCAATGGGGAAGTGGCACAGGGAACTGAAGTCCCTTTTGCTAAAGGGACACGGCAGCGTGTGGCTGCTATTCTTAGGGTCCCTGGTCTGGGACCTGAAGTAGTGGGCAGGCCTGGTTCTCTCCCCCGATAGGCCACTGGGGAAAGGCCTACAGTTGGACAGCAGTGAACCCATCCCTCTGAAAGGGACTGAACTGTCAAGTGGCCCAGGTGGAGAGCTGGGGTTAGAACAGACCCAGAGGGTGAAATCATTGTCTCCTGGAAGGAAGCCCAGGGTACAGCCAGATGCGAGGGCTACAGACACACCTGACCAGAAGGGGCTGTTCATGAGAGGTGGGTGCCATGCCATTACACAGTGGATGCTATTGAACTTCATATGTTATGTATATTATAGATTTCTGTTCTTATTACTACAGTTATGGGTCATTTTCAGTTTCCTGTTTAAGTAACTATATTTATGGGACTAGAGGTCACATACAAATTTGCCCCTCAGCCAAAACTTGACATATAAGGCCTTAACTAAGGAGCAAATATTCTTTCAAAACTTCATGAACATCCAACTAGCTGATCTTTTTTAGGTCTAAGGAAATAAAACCAATGTATTTTGGACAATTTTAGATCTTTTTGTATTCCATTCTGACCATTATAAAAGCAGTATTAAAAAAATTGCAGAAACTTGGTAGCCCACTTTATCCTTAGCTACACTGACTGCTTAAGAAAGCGGAAATCACATCTGGGTTATTAACATTTAATAGTAGCTCCTGTGGATGTGAAGTAATTACTTCTCCTAATGTCTTTCTCTATCAAGGATTTTTGTTGTAACACTTGATGCAAAATGATTCTACTGACATTATAAACTCTAATGTAATGTCTTATAATGTCATCTGTTAGTACTATGAAGGAACCATTATGTTATGACTTATATTAGATTAGACATTCACAAACTAAACCAAACCCCAAGACAAGGGCCTGATGGCAACCGTCATCTCGTGTTTCAAGGTGGTGGTTGAGCTGAATATTTGCAGTGTATGTGGAGGCAGATAGAGTAATTGTGTCAAATTCTCTGCTGGCATAAGTGGTGGAGTTCCATTGACTTGACAATGGAGTTTTGCCCCTTTACACCAGCCAAATGTCCGGCTGGATCCAAGGTTAGAGTCTCCTGGGACTTTTTAAATTTGTGGCATTTGGTGAAGTGTGGCTAAAATAAATGCAGTTCAGAGGTATTTTTATTGGGTTTACTCCTATAAAACATCTTGTTCCCTAGGTGGCTTAAACCTGAGACCTGCTGGGATTGTACAGATGGAATCGTGCAGTGAAAAGGAAGAGGGCAGGGCTAAGTTTTGTGCTCCCTGCCCCATGAACCACACAGGGAGTTCAGGCCTTCATTCGAATGGTTCCCCAAAAAGCCACATATAGCTGGGAGGATTTGCAGAGAGGTAAAAGCCACCTGCATAAAGGCCTATCCCTCTACGTTACCTTCCAAACCTCTTGCTCATAAAATGATACATTTTGCAGCAGTGAAAACATTGTCTTTTTGTGAATAAGGTCCGTTGGTGGTGTTTTGTGAGAGTTAAGCGGGTTCATAAGCACCTTTCTGCAAGCATCTCTTGCAGCACCAGGGCCTACAAAGCTCTTACTTTAAGTAGTAGACTCTGCTCATCAGGCATGCATTGCCTCAGAAAATTAAAACCCCTGAAGATTGACAGGGTCTCATTGATTTTGATGGGCTTTGGATCAGGCCTTCAGTGAGTTATACTTCCATCAGCCAGCAACACGGTCCCATCAGTTGTAAGTAAACAGTTAATGTCTGTCTGTCTCTTTAAGAACGTTGGCCAAGCTGTTGGGTAGCCTCTTCACTGAGGAATGTGGATTTAGCAGAACTAGCTAGCTGGCAGTTAAAGTTGAGGGGAGGGATAGCTCAGTGGTTTGAGCATTGGCCTGCTAAACCCAGGATTATGAGTTCAATCCTTGAGGGGGGCCCCTTAGGGCTCTGGGGCAAAAATCTGTCTGGGGATTGGTCCTGCTTGGAGCAGGGGGTTGGACTTGATGACCTTCTGAGGTCCCTTCTAACCTTGATATTCTATGATTGACTCAAGGAAGAGGAACAGACTTGGCAATATTAAACAAATGGTGAGCAGTAGGTACTAGCAGTATTGTCTCCTGGCATGTCTGCAGTGAACTGCAAATGACTCATTTGTGGGGGATCTACTTCAGCTAACCAGAACCCATCTAATATTTATTTTTTAGATGTGCCAAAACTGGAACTTTTTAACTGAACTCCCTTCTGTTTCAGTGGTTCAGATATAATAGAACCTGAGCCAACCTAGATTTTCATTTCATCTAAAAGTTCACCCTTCTTGACTGATGCCTAATTTTGGTTTCTTGGCTGTAGTGCTTTGTGGGGTGGAGAAAGAAGGTATCAAAATGTATCCATCCTCCTTCAAAACAAGCAGTTGCAGAGAGCAGGATGGCTTTTTTTGACTGCACTTAGCCAGCATATACTTGGCAACAATCTGTAAATTACTAGAGTGCCTTTTTTTGCCTTTCTATGAGGAATCTCATACTGGCCACCACCAGAGGCAGGATCCCACCAGACTAGGTGTCCCTACTGATTTGATGAATTTCATGACCCCACTATAATAGGCACACACTGTGATAAATCAGTGGTGGAATTTTAGCATTAAATCTAAACTTCTTTCATTTGGAGCTTTAGCTAAGTGTTTTTTTTTTTTTTAATATTTGGTGGATTTTGCTTAGCTGATTGATTCAAGCAGTAATAGGATTTGTCTGCATTCCTCACTCTTGCTAGAAGAAGAGAAGCAGCCTTTGGTTCTAGTTAGCTAGTTTAATAGCCGTACTATTAGGGCAGTAGAGAACTTGGCCATATTTCTGCTTCTCATATAGCCCCATTCAAAACAATGGAAATCCTTGGGCTGTATGTCAGTACAGAATTTGGCACACACTTAATTAATTTAGATCTACCATCTGTTATGCACATTCAGTCTGAAATCCAGCTAAATCAGATTGAAGATTTCTATACAGACACCTGAGTTGGATCCTATGGTCCTTTTTTTACTCCATTTACTACTAAGCCTAACAAACAGGTGATTTTGTTTTTCAGGAAATCTTCCAGGAGTGCAACAGCACTACTGACGCTCCTTGATAACAATGGCAGGAGAACTAGTGTAGAATACCTACTTTTTACCTCTGGGTTAGAAGACACAGAAGTATAAATATTGGCAGCTGGTCGCATTAGTGCTGTCATTGCTACCAGCAGGGGGCACAATATCACATTAGTTATAATAGATTTCCTAAAAATTGCCAACATAGACACAATCTAATAATCTAGAGACATATAAACCTAGAATAGGTGGAATTTAGACCTTTTCTGAAGGCATAAACTAATAGGGATGGGTTTACCAACAGCTACCGCTTCCTGTATCTTATAGAATTTGCTTGGATACTATGGTGATGATAATTGTAAAATGGACAGATAGAGACAAGTAATTGCTTCAGAGAATAACTACTTTGTGCTGAAACAGAATGGAACTTATTCCTTCTTAAGGTATGTGTGAGCTAAGGGTGTCTGGATAACAGCGGCGGCTCCAGGCACCAGTGCTCCAAGCGCGTGCCTGGGGCAGCAAGCTGCGGGGGGCACCCTGCCGATCCCTGCAAGGGCGGCAGTCAGGCAGCCTTCGGCGGCTTCCCTGCAGGAGGTCCGCCGGTCCCGTGGATTCGGCGACAATTTGGCAGCGGGTACACCAAATCCGTGGGACCAGTGGACCTCCCGCAGGCATGGTTGGGGCAGCAAAAAAGCTAGAGCCGCCCCTCCTGGATAACAAGTAGCAGGTGTACAATAAATAACGTTATTGCAGGTGTAAACTTTTTTTATGACCACATGAATGCCATTGATACTCGTGCTTATCTTGTGAATCTGTAGTAGCATCTGTTCCTCCTCTCTCTTCACAGAACTTGGTGCCAGCCTCCTGTCCCAAATTACCCATAGAGTTTGTATCTATGATCACAATGTAATTAGTCTGATGAGAGTCAAGAGATTACAGAGAAATGCTACTAATAAGGTCTGGTTGTATTTGTTCAGGAAGAATGGAGGTAATCTCTAATGCAGACAATCAGCACCAGCAGTTTATGGGTGGAGAGAACTCAAGGAGTGATAGGTGCGTATATTCCCTTGAGATGCTCTCTTCCCTCCTTATGTCCCACATGCTTGCAGATTTATAATAATTCTCCTCCAGGGGGCAGCAGTGTTACATACTGCACATTGCTATTGGTTAGTAGGAAGTATTCCTGAGGGAATTCTGTGCCAATGCCTATGCGCAGAATTCATGTCCCCTGCAGATTTCTTTGTTTTCCTGCAGAAAAATGACTTTCCGACAGGGAAGCCATAAGACCAGTCAGGCGACCCTCCACAGCAGTATGTTTTGGGTGCCCAGGGCAGCTGGCAGTGAGGTTAAATCACTGTGGGGCAGGGGGCTGGACTGGGGAAGACACGACTGGTGGCTCCTACCTGTGTCAGGCTCTGCTGCTAGTCCCAGCTGGCCTGGAGAGGACAGGACTGACTTTTCCCCTGCATGGCATCCGGGGCTCGGTCAGACCTACCCCCGAGTTCTCCCCAGGCTGTAGGAAGTGCTGCAAACCCCCTCATACCCAGACCCTCCCGCCAAGCCTCTCCCCCTGCACCTAGACACTCCCCCCTCAATGAGCCCCACTTCCCCTGCACCTGGACCAACCCGACAAGCCATCGGATCCCCACCCTACCAACCACCAACTAGCTTCACCTGGATCCTCACCCACTGAGCCCCACTCCCCCAGCATTTGGACCCCTCTGCTGAGCCCCAACCACCTTCACCTGGACCCCTCTGCAGAATCCCATTACCGTTGCACTCAGAACCCTCCAACAAGCCCCTGTGCATCCAGATCCCCCGAGCACCCAGATTGCCCTACACAGAACTCTCTCAATCCACACCTGCATTCCCCACACAGTTGGATCCTGTCTTGCTGAGCCTGCCTGCCCACACCTGGTGCACCTAGCATGGAAGGGCAGGGCTTTGGGGTGTTTCTGGGGCAGGCCCGGTCCTTGTGCTGTGTCAGGGTTGGGTGCAGCCTCACCTCTGAGTCCATGTCCCAGGAGTGGGGAGCTGCATAGCGATCTCCTACCTCTGCAGATTTTTTAAATTTTTGGCACAGATTCCCTCAGGAGTAGTAGGAAAGGAAAGGAGGAATGAAGCAATGCAGCCCATTCCCAAAGAGGCTGGCTCACCCTGCTGGAATTAATGCCCCTTTTTGCACAGAGGAAAGGGCCAGGAGACAGCCTCTCCTCTATGGAGAGGCAGCCCCTTCATCCCCCACCCTTGGTGAAAAGCAAAGCTTACTACTGACCTTAGTTAAATGGTCGTTAGCTCCTTTTATTCTGAAATAAGGGTGTCCGCACCCAGGCTCACACCAAACTAACTAAATCAGGGGGTTGGGAAAATGATTTTAGTTAAATTGGATTCAATGCCTAGAATTGATGAAGGAGGAATGGCGGTGGTTATCCATTTGTTGGGAACGTTTATAGTACATTCCTGAAGCATTACTGAGATTATTCTGAGGCCAGGACACTGTTTCCAAAGGTGAGGAGTGAGGTAGCAAAATGTCCAGATGAGATAGCGTTATTTAAGCTCATAGTACCAGAAAGGACTTCAGAGAGACATAAACAAGCTGAGTCAATGGTTAACCTGATGGCAAATGAAATTTTATGATGACAAATGCAAAGTAATGCACATTGGAGGGAAAACTGTAAACTACTTATACCTTACGGGATTCAAAACTATCCACTCAAGAAAGGGACCTGGGTCCCTTGTATACCGCTCAGTGCTCATCTGTGGTCAAAACAGGTAACCAGATGTTATGCTGCATAAGGAATGGGATGGAGAATAATATGGAAAATATTATTACACCATTCTGTAAATCAATGGTGTGGCCTCTTCTGCAATATTGGGCACCCCATCTCAAAAAGGATATTGCAGAATTAGAGTGGGCTTCAAAGAAGGACAAGGAGTATGTTCAAGGGCCATATGAAGTGAAAACAACAAGTGCTCGCCTGAGAAAGGAGATGTGGTAAAAGTATATAAAATATTGAAAGGTATAGAGAAGGTAGATTGGGAACTTCTGTTCTTTCTGCCTCATAATACAAGAACAAGAGGACATACAACGTAATTAAAAGGTGGAAAATTCAAAAGCAATTTGCCACATGTAACTAAACTGTGGAATTCATTGCCGCAGGAAGTGGTTGAGGACAAGAACTTAACAAAAGTCAAAAAGGGATTGGATAATTATATGGGAATCAAGACTATCCCGAGGAGTTAAAATTGACAATGACAATTCTGGAAGATATTAAATCAGGTGCTTTAGGTCTCTTCCTTCTCTCTAATAGTTAGATTTTAATCTAATCTCTATCTCGGAGAGGCAGATTATCCCACAGCTGCCAACTGTGGGCTTCTTTCTGATATTACATTTGCATGATCTAGTTTTAAGAGCTAATTAGACCTAAAAGAGAAGTGGAATAGGTCTGCGGTGTGGATCAGAAGGTCATGGGTTCACCTGTACTGATAACACAGATAGAATGATAGAATGTCAGGGTTGGAAGGGACCTCAGGAGGTCATCTAGTCCAACCCCCTGCTCAAAGGAGGACCAATCCCCAGGCAGATTTTTGCCCCAAATCCCTAAATGGCCCCCTTAAGGATGGGGTTCTTTCACCAGCCTTCGAAGCATCTTGTACTGGCCACTGTCAAAATCAAGACAGTGGACTAGATGGGCATTGGGTCTGAGACATTCTGGCAATTCCAATGTCCCTAGCATTCCGTTTATGTAAGTGGAAATGAGTTGGAGGAGGGAGAAGACCTTTAAGAGGCTCCCAATTAGAGTTGGGCAAAATCTTTGTGGAATATCTCCCCCCGCCCCACTGAAAAATGCAGATTCAGATCAACTAAAACAATTCCCTAACTTGGGCTGATTCTGGCAAATGGTTTGGTTGCAGGGGGGTGGGTGGGAGGGCAGGGGGAGATAAATTTCAGAAATATCAAAATGGTTTGTTTCAGCATGTCTGAAATGAAACACTTTGACATTTCAATTTGGAACGATGTTTTTGTTTCTGAATTTCCCTCAATGTTTTTTTTAAAGTCTATAAAAACCTTGAAATGAAATGCTTTGTGTTGACGCCGTGTTATTTTTTAACACAGCACTGGACGCTCCGCCTACCCTGATTAATTCCAAGGGCTATTGTCTTCTCAGAAGTATTTTGATGAGCCCCAGGGATACATGCGAGCCAGCAAGGATGATTAAGTAGCATCTGGAGAGGTGGTGAATTCCAGGGAAAGCAGAGAAATCATCCCAATCCACCCTTAAATTTGGTGATGGGACTTTTTTAACAAGGGGATCCTGGGAGCCCCAAATATCCTCCTTTGGCATATCACCCTTTCTAATTAGCTTTAAAAATAAGCCGCCTCCCCAGTGCTTTGTCAAACGCTGGTGTCCCAGGGTGATATTTTGCCCTATATTTATGATCCCAGAGAGCAGCAAAAGACATACAAGGATTAATATGGTCAATTACTTTACTTTCATACTTCTGAGCACTGGGTTAAACTCTGCCACTGAATAATTGTATCTGCAAAATACATTTATTGGAAGAAACGAGAGTGTGAGAGAACCTCACAAAGCATGTCTCAACAATTTTATACTCTTCTTACAGATTGTCGGAATTCAAATGCTGCCCAAAGGGAACGTTTGTTTTCTCTGTTACCAACGCTGACGTTCATGAACTGTTGGTGATCTTTGCTCTTAGGCAAGACAATGGCCGAAATATATAGAATTTCTGAGAGTCTGTTTTTTTTACACACCCAAGAAGTAACATTCCCTTTTCTCGGCAGCAGTTGTAGCCACCTCATTATCGAAGAAGCTTTATCAAGTTCAACATCTATTAAACATTGTTGTTTGAAATCCAGTCGAGCCAAAAGGCCCTTACTGGAACAGGGGGTTAACTATTATTTGCATTCTAATAGTCCCTGGAAACCCCATTTTGCTAGGCACTGAACAAACATATAGTAAGAGATCTTGCCATCTAAATAGACAAGAAGGGGAGACGGAGGCACAGAGTTAAAATGATGCATTCAAGATCACATAGCAGGTCAGTGACCAAGGCAGGAATAGAACTTAAGTCTTCCAACTCACAGTCTACAGCCCGATTCACTGGATCACTTTGCTTTATCCACACTTTTAGAGTCAGAAATTGACTTCGCTTTTATAACTTTCTAGCTTAGCTGCAAGCAAGCCCATAAGAATAATGTATGTCATTTGAGCTCCAGATATGACCTTTTAGAAAAGTTCATTTTTAAGGAGGGGGCAGGGAAACATTTAGGTAATCAATCTGATCTTGCTCACAAATATGGTTTTGAAATTGATTGACAAATGCTATAATTTTCCTTGAAGAGTTTCATAAATTTACTGACTGCTTGGTGGGGAAAATTGATCAAAAGGGTTCCTTTTCTTGAGTTCCAAATTGATTTCCTTTGTGCATTTCTCTTTACAAACATTTTTTTTAAATCTTTGGCTAGAGAATATTAACTTATGTCAATGAATAATTTGAGAAATGTGTTTTATAACAGGATATTTATTGCTTACCCTTTAGTTCACAATCTATTTTCTTTGCTATGCCACACGCACTGAAAATAAATGAAGAGGAAGAAAGGTAACATTGAACAGAACTCTGTTCTGCAAAATCACCTTTCACTTTGTGTTATGAGTATTCTAATAGGGGGCAAAAGCAGGATGGATTAGTCTCTTTCTGCAAAATTCAGTTAGGTAGTGGTTTTGGATTCATGGGATCTGATTCTGCACTCACTGGTGTAACTCCATTGAAAAACCAGGCAAACAGAGTGGAGAATCAGAGTTATATGGTGTATAGAGATATGGATTGAGTCTGTGATTGGGAAAGTGATACTAACAAAGAAATGTATTTCATTTTGAAAGTCACAAGTGTGCAGTAGAAACAAGGAAACAGTTGTGATTTGTTTTTGTTTTTTATCTCATTGGCTGTTAAGCAGAGCAAGGAGAATTTAAAGGGGACAGACTCGGAAGTAAAGAGGGTCAAACCTGGAATGATTGTGGTTTTCTGTGGTCCTCTTTAAATTTTGGTGTCACCTGAATCCATCTTCACTACTGGCAACTTGGAGGGATTCTAAATTTTTCTACAGTATTGTTTTATAGATTCCAAGGCCAGAAGGGACCATTGTGACCATCTAGTCTGACCTCTGACACAGGCCAGAGAACTGCCCCCAAATAATTCCTACAGCAGATCTTTCAGAAAAAATATCCAATCTTGATCTAAAAATGGTCAGTGACAGAGAATTCACTGCAACCCTTAATAAATTGTTCTAGGGGTTAATTGCTGTCACTGTTAAAAAAAAATTACACCTTATTTCCGATCTGAATTTGTCTAGCTTCAGCTTCTACCCTCTTGATCATGTTATTCCTTTCTCTGCTAGATTGAAGAGCCCGTTATTAAATATTGAGGCTTGTATCTTTCTCATACATTGTAATCAAGTCACCCCTTAACCTTCTCTTTGTGAAGCTAAATAGATCGAGCTCTTTGAGTCTATCACTACAAGGCATGTTTTCTAACCCTTTAAGCATTCTTGTGGCTCTTCTCTGAACCCTCTCCAATTTATCAACATCTTTCATGAATTGTGGGCACCGTTTTCCAGCAGTGTATGCACCAGTGCCAAATAGAGGTAAAATATGCTCAAGATTCCCCTGTTTATGCACCTCGGGATTGCATTAGCTCTTTTGGCCACTGAGGAACACTGGTTGCTCACGTTCAGCTGACCGACCCCCAAATCTTTTTCAGAGTCAATGCTTCCCAGGATAAAGTCCCCCATCCTGTAAATATGACTTACATGCTTTGTTCCTATGGGTCCTAAATTGACCCGTCTCTAATTTTAAGAACAATTTGTCTAAGCTGTTGCTATTATAAAGCCACAAAGAATATAACCTGTCGTGCCAATGGCCCTGTCCTGCAGCCATTCTTCATCTGAGAAGTCCTATTGATTTCATGGGGATGCCTCAAGTGAATCAGGGCTGCTGGATTGGGGCCCAAGTCAATGTGAGTAAGGCAAGCAGGATTTCACTCCCAGTATCTATTTACTGGGATAAGATACACTAACTGAAATTTCCAATCATTATGAAACATACAACACTGAAGGCCAAATGAATTGAAAGGACTAGTAGGTTGCCGGAATGTAAACCTTCTTCCTGTAAGTTACGCCACCTCTGGTGCCCTTGGACTTACACTCCTCATACACATCACTCAAGTAGATAACTTTAATGTTACACCATGTCCTGATATTCTGCTCTTCTGAACCCTTAGCATGTAAATTACACCTGTTTATGCTCTCGTGCACTCCATGGGCTAAAGTCAGAGGATGGCATGCAATGTAAGTATCACACAGTGAGTGGGTGCAAGTTGCACAGTAGTTAAGAGGGTGTGAGTCTAAGGCGGTGTAATTTACAGAGAGAGTGAGTTGGAATAAGGTGTAAATTACACCAATTCAGGCTTCTTTAGGTTCACCTAGACTCACCTCTGCATTTAGACCTGAATCTTAAAACCGCTTGTGGCATATGAGTACTGTAAAACCTTGAACAGAAATCAAGCTGACATTTTTACCTTGTTTCATAGGGCTTGCTGTATGTCTCCAAAAGGATGGTGTTGCGGTGTTTTTGTGTTTCAGCATATAGCCCACTAGGGGACAATGTTGTACTTTGCATTAGAAATTCTCCCTCCAGCAACCCGGGATGTTCCTATCTATAGTGCACTGGAACAGGAGCTGATTTGTCTGTCAGAGCAATGAAATACCATGAGTGCAGTAGTTTATTAAGAATAAAGCAAAATTGCTGGTACGGTTTCTAAAGTCAACATTCAACAACAATACCCTAAGAATTTTTGTTTTAATTTTATTATGGGGATTGTGAGTAGAAGGATCTTCTCAGCGGAAAACTGCCAATCCTGGGCACGCCCATACTTTATTAGAGACGTAGACTATACAAAGCCACATACTGCATGCCTGTGAATTAGCAATGAGTAAAATCCTCAGGACCACAGTGATCGTCATTGGGCTTCTTTATACATTGGCACAGCACCATCAAAGTCTGGCCCAGTATATTTTAGTTGCACTTGAAATGAGTTAATTCACAAGAGCTCCTTGATCCAATAAAAATATTGTTTCAAACAGACTTATTGGCTACAGCACCTCAAAATAAACATTTTATAACCCGTTATTTAGTTTTAGCTCATGCAGCATGTCTGTGCCATTACATTAGCATATGAACCTCTTACTGTCACTCACTTTCAAAATTAGATTGTCAAAAGTTATAATCTCCCCTTTTTTTCTTAGTTTCCCTTTTATTTCCTTGCACTCAAAGTTTCCAGCAGTTTCAAAGACCTGGTCCTGTAAGATGCTGAATTGCCCTCAAGTTCTATTGAAGGCTGTGGGGCAGACTGATCTGACTTTCACCAGTATGAATCCAGAGTAACTCTATTTTAGGAAAAATTGCTCCAGATCTATGGGGGTGCAAATGCAATCAAACTCTGGCAGAATTGGAGGTCAGGTTACTCAGAGCCTCATGGGATGAGCCACAGCAGAAGAGCAAATGGGCTGTGAATAAATATGTAACTTCAGTGGCATAAAATGTTTAGAACATTGTTGCAAAGCCCTAGATGCTACATTTTGAATGCCTCCTGTGCAGTATTTTGACACTGACATTTAGGGAGGGGGAGGGAAGGATAAGATTTTAACTACTTCTAGAATTCTCAGATAGTTGCAATCATAGACTCATAGACTTTAAGGTCAGAAGGGACCATTATGATCATCTAGTCTGACCTCCCGCATGATGCAGGCCACAAAAGCTGGCCCACCCACTCCTGGAATAATTCTCTCCCTGTGATCATATTTTACACAGATAGGGTGGCATTTTCCTAGGTACAATGGGTGGTTAGTCCCCAACTCCCATGCTTTCTGATGGAATCTTGAATGCCAAAGCGGGTCTCATCTTTTCCCATATAGCAAACTGTGGAAGTCTTTCATCAGTACCTTGAAAGGATAAAGGATTAAGTGGACCCTGCCAGAATGTGAACCTCTGATTCAAGGGAGTCTAGGAAATATTTCATACCTGAAGCTTATACTGCTATAAGCCTCCCCCTCCAGAAAGTTCGTTAAGGTAAACAGAATGAATTAGCCAAGCATGACAACAATTATCCTGGATTCTTACATTCTTCTGGGTTAGCCTTTGAGAATTTGGACCAAGTTCTGCTTCTGTGCAACTCCTTAGTTGAATAAACCCTTCAAGAGCAGTACTCATCCTCTCTTTCTAGCTCCCATTCTGCATTCCTATACTTCTGAAATCATCATATTTTATAAAAATTAGGAAGCAAAAAAGTGGTCTAGCAAGATGTATCATCTTAAGTAATACTCTAGAGTGGGTGCTATCAATTAATATGTCTTCTGCTTGGTGGCACTAATGTACTCTGAAAAGCTGTAAGTACATTCAGGGCTTGCCCAAGGCAAGACTCCTGCTCCTGTAAAACATCTCAAGATTGAGTAGTTGTCAGGAGCAATGAAGACTTCTTTGCTCCTCCCTGTTTGAAGTCTCAGAAGACTTCTCAGGAAGAAGTCCCATGCAGAAACAGCTTGTATTTCATGGTATCTGACTTGCTTATAGACGGTGGTTTATTTTCCATGGACTATGCTGTGGAGCTGAAAGTGTGTCTTGGTCTAATATGATGTTTAGTAATCCTATTAATAATAGAGTAGTCTGCCTAGTGTTGAAAGCACTTTCCTCTAACTTCTCAGTTTTGCTGGAGCTGTGTTGAATCACCACTGAAGAGAATGGAGTTGGATCACCTTGTCGACATGATCCACATGATCCATAGAAGAATAAAGCAATTTGCTCAGTGTTATTAAAGGAATGGAGCATCATAATAAAACTATTAATGTTCTCTGGGTTATGAATGACTATTACGAAACATCCACCTCAGCTGCATCACTTAGTAAATCTTCAAATTGGGCAATGCCGAATTAATAAGTCGTATCAGTCAATAATTAATAGTAGTACATACATGATAACCACATGAAAGAACAGCTGCTGAAACAGACCTTAAAGTCTGGTTCAGTGAATGGAGGAATTTAATGGACTGGTTCAGTGAAACTTTGTTTCTATTGAAATTTTAACTAACCAGGATTCATCAATTAACACAATTTACCGAGACTAGTGTATTTCTGAAATTCTTGCCTTTATCAACAGACGCAACTTTGCTCACAGAGTAAGATTTTTCACGTCTCTTCTCTCCATGACAACTGATAACAAATACTAGCACTTTCTTTTTGAACCCAGCAGCCAATCCTTGATTATTTTTGAAGAAAGAATGTTATTCCGTCAATGAAGTTGTTTTAAAATCAGATTACATGCAAGTGAATTAGCAAGGTTAGATTTTTATTTATACGCTTAGAGATGATACAATCCAGGTGTCCACGTGGCTATATGTGCTTCCAGTTAGAGGGAAACATTGCTCAGCTGTCTGTCTTGTGGCTAACAGTAGATATGCTTTTTAAAAAGAATTCAAGCTGACTATTAACAAATTGGCATAATGTTGACAGTAGTGGTTTTCTGTGTAGTGGGAGGCATAATCTAGTTAATGTCACGGAGCAGAACAGAAGATGCAGCCCTGAAATTTACATCTGTTTTATACATAGTGGCAGCAGAGATTCCCAGAGAAATTACAAACCTCATGTTTCATTTTTGTGTGAGGCTTTTTAATGAAGAAGCACAAAAAAAAAAAAATTGATCAGCAGTTAGGCTGGGGAAAGAAAGCCAAGCAAACTGATAAAGAAACTAGCATGAAGATAAAGACAAAGTTCCACAATACATGTATCTAAGAAGTGTTCATGTTAGGGAATGTTGTTTTTTTTCCCCTCATCAAAGTGATGGTTGTCTTAGTTGTATTTTTCTCAAAGCACATAAATATTTCTGTCAGAAAACCGGGGACATTTCACTTTCCATAAAAGCTCCACAATGATCCTGTTAATAAAAAGAAAAAAAGATGTAGTGTCAAGCCAAAGTATTTCCAGCATATAGTCATTTTCAACAACCCATTGAGTCAGCACCTCTAAATAGCCTTTCGTTTCTCCCTGCACAGTTCAGATTAAATTGTTGGAATTTTTGTGCATTATTAAAAAACGAAAAGAAATCGTAGCCCTTTATTTTAAAGATGGCTGCAATAAAAATTTAGATTATTCAAATTTATCAAGTTTATTCTATAAGGCAGTAACTACAGCTATTTCTTTTTAATACTGAGATATTCCCTGGATTTTGCATCTCGTTTACAGTCATAAATAAGCAAGCTATTTACATGACATTGCTACAGGGAGGGGGAAAATGTTATATAAAAATGTAATGAAAGATTAACAGAGTAAATACCAGCCTAACATAATTCTCAAATTATACACAACTAGTTTCAAATGAGAGGTTAAATTTTTGCCCGTATAAAAATACGGATTTTTCTCTAAGGACCTACTCTTGTTCGTTCATTGGCTTTGAATGAGTAGAAGAGCAGGATCTGGCCAATTTGATCTTAACATGATGATTTCTAAACAGATATTATTATACTTGGCTGTGTGCATTCATCTAGCAAGCGCATGCGCACATATGATTTAAAGGCCCCTGATCTAGCGAAGGATTTAAGTACCTGCTTAACTCTACAAACTTTAGCACATTGAAGTTTACACTGGGGAGTTTTGTCAGTGACTCTAATAGGATCAGAATTTCACTCATTGACTTCAGAGTTAAGCATGTGCTTAACTCCTTGCTGGATTGAGGCTCAAGTTTGTAAGTGTGACTGACATAGATTTAAGCGCATATTTTGTTGAGCTGAGTCGATGGAAATCACTACAGGCATTTTCAAGGATACAACAGGTAGGAATATTATGAAAAATATCTGAAAAAGCCTGGGTCTGATTCACTCTGGCTGTTTTACAATGATCTGTTGATACACAGCAACCATACATCCTTCAACTGGCAAAACCATGAGTGAGGTGTACAAATTATCCTGAACAAGTGGCCCTTTGCATCATGCCACTCCATCCTGTGGTCTGCATCTGACCGAAAAAAGTCAATATGGAAACATTGGAGAGGGGTTTTTGTAAATGTTGGGTACCAGAAAAAAGCTCTCCCATCCACTTCTCATGCCAGGTCCCTTGGTTCTGACTTGGTGTCCAGCATCTGAGAGAGGGGAAATTGTGACTAGTACACACACAAGATTTCCAAAACTTACCTAAAGCCCTAATCCTGCAAATGGCTCGGTAGAGATGCACCTCCCTGCCTTCATGGAGCCAGATGCCAGATCAGGGCCTAATATAGTATTTCTATACACAACAATTTCACAATTGTTAGGGTGGACATTTCAAAAGCACTCAACATTGGTCTAAACCTGATCCCACTGAAGAGTATGATAAAACTCCCATTGACCTCAAAGGGAGCAGAGACAGACCAATACTGAGGGCACTTGAAAATCGCAGTATTAAGGCCTGGTATCTTGGAACTATTCAAGGCTTAGTAAATTCTGTGCCTCCCTTTGGGAGGCTAGAAATCACTCCTTCCCATGCCATAAACTTCCTATTTCACGCTTTACAAGATTGTGAGACATCAATCTCATAAATCCCACATGTGCAAGGATTGATTTTTGCACCTCTGACCACTATAATTTTGTGGGATGGGAGCACAATTGAGAGGAAGGAAGGAAACATTTGGCAGTTTATATTTTAAAGATGTTTGAAGTTCTGAATGTTCAGAGTTTAACTTGGGAGACTGACTAGGGGGCAGAGTGCAGGTGAACCTGTCAAACGTGCATAATTAATGCAACTCGCACATTATTAGTAGAGATTGGTAGTCTCAGTTTATCCCATGGGTATTCCTATGACACCTACAGCATGATCACATGTTTTATATGCTGTTACATAGCAGTATTAGTTGCATTTCATGAGTTGAGGACTGCTTCATTTCTTATGAATAGCAAAGTTATGAGTGATTTATATGGCTATCCAAAATGAGAGCCAGTAAAACCTACACACTATCACATACTATGTGACATTTGTTTTCATTAAAAGGGGCTTTCGTGCCAAGAGTTTAAACATCTTGGAAGTTTTAAAAAAACGTTGGTACTATTTTTCATAGTCTCTGCTTGTTAAGTTAAATTGCCTTACCACACATTCAAGATTCCTGGCCTTGCAGAGAGAAAAAACTGAGAACAAATGGATTTTAAATCACAAAAGTAGCAAACTAGCTTTTCTGTAAATCAGGTATTTTGAAATTAAGGTTGGCAGTCTAACAACCTATCAGAGGTAGAGAGAGATTCCTGATATTTTAAGGGGGAAATTTTAAGATTCTCCAATGAGATACCACTGATGTTTCTAGCTGGAATGCTTGCTGACCTGAAAAATGTAACTAGCCAGGGAGTGAACATTTTAAATTCCATGTAACTGCAAGGGAAAATAGGTAGGAGTGTAGTAATTCCAGTTATGGACCAGGAAATATTTTTGTGGCAGGTTTTATATATATTATATATATAGTAGCTACTGGAAAGCAACTCAAATGTTTGGATATTCAGAACTAGTTTCAGCACGGATTAGTGGGCAGAATGCAAATACCAACAGGGGAAGAGGAATTTATCCCATGAGGATATGCTGAGAAAGGGTCTGATGTTGTAAACCTTACTCTCGCAAGTGGTTCCATATACTTTTAATGGAGCCTCTCAAGTGAGCAGGGACTAAACACATAATGGGAACTTTGCAGGATCTGGACCAAAAATGTTTTTTCACACAGTTATAACTTTATATATGGATTGCGAGTGTGGGAAGTCTACCATCAGAGGTGCTATCAGGGCAGTGTAAGGAAACCTTAATGTAAATAAGACTTGGGCCCCAGGGTGTCTCTGCCAGTGGATCCCTGCCAGGGTGGAGCGTGGAGGGACGATTATCGTCTCTGCAGCAGGGCGAACATCCCTGTTATCCTGTGTAAGTCCATCTGTGGGTTGGGAGAAAACAAGGTGGGTGGGGCACGGAGCCATTAGGTCTCCACCAAATTCCTTCCTCACAACCCAATAGTGTGCGTAATTTATGGTGACAGGTCCTATGTGTCAATTTGAGTGAGGTGCTGGGGTAGCCTGTGGAATCTGGGGAGAATGGCTTCTACAGGTTCTATGCTGTGCACAGCCTGCTGCAAGCCGAGGAAGGGATTGTGAGCAGCAGAATGGAGACAAGACTCTCCTGTCTTTGATAGATCTGAGAGATTCTGTGGGCTGAGAGGCAGAGCAAAGGGCCACATCTGAAGGAAGCAAATGCAATGTTCAGAGTTATTCCAAAGTCAGATCAAAACAGGGAGCTCAGTTTTTACTCAGGCAAACATCCAATGAAGTCCCTGGTAATGGAGGAATTAGTATGGACCTCTAGATTTGGCCCAGTGGTTTGTGGGTGTGTATTTTCTCATTATCTTAGTTATTTCAGCACTAGATGAACAAATTACTAGCTCTGTTCAAAACCCGCCTTGGTAGATTTTTGCCATTCTGCCCTTCTATGCCTTCTTAATTTCTGCTTATTTTTCTGTTAGCAGCCTACTAGCTGCACTTCATTTGTATTGGGTTTTCTTTATTCTGCTTTCTAAAACTGGTGAACTTTGGAGCCACAATTATTTCTCATAGAAATTTCAGCCCCAATCCCACCACTTTTACTCATGGGAGTAGTCCCACGGGAGTTAACGGAATTGGTTGAAGACGAGTAAGGTATGCAGGACAGATTTCTTAATTTCCTTCCGCAGTGCTCTAGGATATTGGGAAAGTCATGGGGAAGGACAAGTAATAGTGTGAAGGGATTTGCATTGTTAAGACAAAAGATCTCATAATTGTGTAGTTATACCTTATACCTACCAGGATTGTTCCTTGGCTCAATCCTCAGATGGTGTAAATGAAGTGAAGTCAATGGATCTACACGAAATTAGACCAGCTGCGGATCTGGAGTGGAATCTCCGCCAATCAATCAAATGTCTCTTTCCATATTGCTCATGTGTCATAACTATAAAGGGAAGGGTAACAGCCCTCCTGTGTACAATACTATAAAATTCCTCCTGGCTAGAGACTCCAAAATCCTTTTACCTGTAAAGGATTAAGAAGCTCAGGTAACCTGGCTGACACCTGACCCCAAAGGACCAATAAGGGAACAAGATACTTTCAAATCTTGGTGTGGGGGGAAGGCTTTTCTTTGTGCTCTTTGTTTTGGTGGGAGTTCGCTCTTGGGACTAAGAGGGACCAGACACCAATCCAGGCTCTCCAAATCTTACTGAACAAGTCTCTCATATTTCAAACTTGTAAGTAAACAGCCAGGCAAGGCGCGTTAGTTTTATCTTTGTTTTCTCAGCTTGTAAATGTACCTTTTTCTAGGTTGTTTACCTCTGTTTGCTATAACTTTGAATCTAAGGCTAGAGGAGGGTCCTCTGGGCTCTTTAAGTTTGATTGCCCTGTAAAGTTATTTCCCATCCTGATTTTACAGAGATGATTTTTACCTTTTTCTTTAATTAAAAGCCTTCTTTTTAAGAACCTGATTAATTTTTCCTTGTTTTTAGACATCATGTAACAACTATGCCGCTCTCTAATACAGGGATTTCTACATAGTAGGATTGTAGTAACCAGCGAGTCAAGCTGCAGTCCCTTGATTTATTATTTCAACTAGCCTAACTGACAGAATTATTCCTGTATTATACGACTGGAGTTGTGTTTAATACCAGACCATATGATATTTCCTTGTTCAATATTTGACACACATTTAGTTGAAAACATTTCCATTAGAAACAATACAGTACTTTGCCTGAGAACGATAGACAGCTTGGAGACCTTCTATATGAGTAACCCTGTTAGAGTCAAAGGGGCTGTTAAGGTGAGCAGGGACAGCAGAGCTGGGCCTCTAATTAGTAAACGAAGATAAGGAACGGCAACAATAAAGTGCCTGTTAGAACTATCTTCCCCTCCCCTCTCCTTTTTGCTATGGTTATTGGTGTAAAATGACTAATTTCTAAAGGCCATGCCATATTGTCGCTCTGCACACAGAACTCCCATCAATATCAATGGGAGCCCTGCACAGAGGCAGGCAGTAAACTAAGGCCCAAAGGGTGGGACTATTGATTTACATCTCGTGCTTAGGACAAAGAAGATCTACAATATACATGAATTCTTCTTATTTCCCAGTGGCAAGTTAGACATTCCAGGGACTGTTTTATGCAAAGTGTGTTCTCCTATGTGGGAGCTGTTAGGATGAAGGGGCCTTGCTAATAGCCCGAGAGTGTGACACTTTGTTGTTCTAACTCTGCCATATAACAGTATAGTTACAGAAACCTACCAAATAAGCCATGAGGAAAAAAATGTGACTAGTATAGCATGCGTTGCTCGTTAAAAGTAAAATTATAAATATTAATTTCCCCCACTCATCTCAAAAAGTGCATCATCTACCATGCAGCAGGAGGACTGAATTCACCACTTAAAATAACAGTTTTAAAATCTAAAATGTAAGACGTCCGATTCAGGTAGGTGATTCACAGAGATGCCCATAAACCCAGAAGCTTACTGGCCCCATTCCTGCTCCCATCCATACAGCCAATAGCCATTTTGCCATTGATTTCATTGAGAGCAGGAACGAGCCAAAATCTGCCACTCACCTTTGGTGCTATAGTTCTGGATGGGCTAAGGAAATAGAGCAACGTGTGAGAAAAGCAGCTTATTTTGGCCAACATTGGGCGTGGCCTGGGTACAAAGCAGCATAAAGGGATCTTGGGTAACTTCCTGTGGATGGCTCTGTTATTCGTACCTGAATTCACTAGCGTAAACCATAAATTGGTTATGCCAATGTTACAAGGATGTGATTTTGAGTAACCAGAATTTGGTCCAAAGTATATCAATGTTAGTCAATGTGTGCAGCATCTATATTAGACTTGCAACTAGTTACAGAAATAAAAGTGGATGCAACAGTTTACCAGTATCTGAACAAAATGGAGTCTAAATGGACTATGCAATAAGCCCAATAGGAACAAACCACCCATTGACCAGTTATAAAAACAAGTCAGCATGTCACTGGGAAGGAAAAGAACAAAGTGACAGAACATTCAGCCTTGAACATAATGACCGAGGAAGTGAAAGAGCAGGCTTGTGATTTTTTGGAAGCTGATTGCTATATCGTGGGCCTGTCTTATCAGGAAATTCAGCGATCAAACTCAGGAAATTATGGGGATTTGCCCAAGGACGTTGGAAACCATTGTCAGAGTGCAGAGGAGTAATATAGGTCAAGCAGAAGACATTGTTTTTAAAAGGAGTAGAAAAAGAGCCAGGGACTTGCACAGGTGCAAGGAAGTTGTTGCAGGTGGTGGAAGTAATGTGGCAGAAGGATCCACTCCTGTGACGAAGAAGAGTGTAGGGAACAGCCTGAAAAAAATAGGAAGAAAAGTGGAAGATCTTGTAGACAGTCAGAGAGATACTGTGCTTGATTCTGACATGAAGGAGATATTAATACAGGTTTCCAAGGCTGGGGATAACACGTTCCCCTTTCTAGATAAAGCAAAGAAATGAGCTGCTGCATTTTGGAATTTGGAGAGTTGAACTAGAGAGACTCTAAAGGGAGGGAAGTTTGAGAGTGAAGATGAGTTACATTAGTGGAGGTTTAGGATTAGGATTATCCAGCTGATGCCTCAGAGATGACAGAAGGTAGATTTACATGCCTAGGAAATATACGAGGCTAAAGATTTTGGGTTATATTCAAATAAACTAAAACTAAAAGTTGGAACAATGTTAAGCCCTAGTTCTGGAAGCCATCCTTACTCACGAAAGGCATGCAATGATGTGCTTAATGTTAAACAGGCACTTAAGTCCCGGTAATGTCTTAAATGCTTTCCTGAATCAGGGCTCTAGTTTGCAAGAAATACAGGTTCTAAGTTTTGCTGCTGTTGTTGTTTTTTTTTTTCCAGTTGGATCATATGAACGGCTATACTGGGTCAAACCAACGATCTATCTAGCCCGATATCCTGTCTTCCAACAGTGACTGGTTTCAGAGGGAATGAACAGAACAGGGCAGTTTGAGTGATCCATCCCTTGTCATCTGGGCCCAGCTTCTGGCAGTCAGAGGTTTAAGAATACCTAGAGCACGGGTTTGCATCCCTGACCATCTTGTTTAATAGCTATTGATGGACCTACCCTCCATGAACTTATCTAATTCTTTTTTGAACCCAGTTTTACTTTTGGCCTTCACAATATCCCCTGGCAACGAGTTCCACAGGTTGACTGTGTGTTGAGTGAAGTACTTCCTTATGTGTGTTTTGAACCTGCTAACTATTAGTTTCATTGGGTCAGCCTGTTCTTGTGTTATATGGCTGAATAAATAACACTTCCTTATACACTTTCTCCATATCATTCATAATTGCAGACCTCTATCAAATACCCCCCAGTCGTCTTTTGACTTAGCTGAACAGTTCCAGTCTTTTTACTCTCTGTTCCATCCCCCTAATCATTTTTGTTGCCCTTCTCTGCACCTTTTCCAATTCTAATATAGCTTTTTTGAGATGGGGTGACCAGAACTGGAAATTTCAACCTACACACTGAAGTGCCCGATTCATGATGTTTAAATAATGTTATTTTACCACGCTCTAAAGGACTAGTCTCTTTCAGGATAAGGATTCCATAACATGTTTCCTCATGCTTTTGTGACATTTTTGTTCCACCCAAACAAGAATTCAACAATAGACAGACTACTGTTTTATAAACAAAACACAATGGGCCTAGTGTTTATCAGATCAGTTGGCTCAAGTGAATAGCTGACTTCACACCCTCTTGTCACTCCACTTTGCTCTATCACTTGTGTTATGATATCATCTTTTAAGTCCTGCAAATAATGGCTGATATCTACACTGCATCCATTGTAGATAAACAGAGAGCATGGGGATATTAACCAACCAGCCGAGAGCCCTTTTCTATAGATTTCGGAGATGGATATGCTCCCATTTCCACTGTCTCCCTCCCCAACCATCCACCACTTAGTTATCTCTATATGAATGAGAGAAAGATAATATCTACATTTTCAAAAGAGACTAGTAATTTGGGGTGACTCAGTTTCTGGGTGCCCAACTTGAGATGTGTTAAAGAAGCCTGATTTTTCAGAAAGCACAGAGACAATCCACTAAAAATCAGGCCCTTTAAAGAAGACCCAAGTACAGTATCAAAAAATCACTAATATATATATATTTTTAAATCCTAGGCCATGTACCATCTATCTGTCTAGGTAGGTAGATAGGAGATCTTTTTACATCTTGCATGAGGTTTCCAATGTGCAACATGCACAAGAGGGGGTATGCTGACAAACTGTGTATGCCCAGCAAAATATCTTGCTTGTATTTTAAAATACAATTTTTTTTTCAGTGAGCGTTAGTGTTTTTTCTAACCTGCTTTCCTGTGAAGATGCTTCCCTTCAACTTCTTGCTGTACAGAATATATTGCTTGGTAACTAGCACTTCTTTCAATAAGGATGACAAGGGGAGTGTCTGTCTTTGCAGCTGACACATGCTTTCTTTGTCAAGTTGCATAGGATTCCACTGTACAAGGCACAAATTCTCTCCCATACCAGCAGCTAAACAATTTGCCACTGTGATTTATGCATCCTTCTCCAGCCTAGTGACCAAGTAAGAACCCTGCTTCTTACTCGGTAGCTTGTTGTACATTCACCAGCCTGGCTATCGCTTTCTGCAATCTGAAATGGCACAGAGTTTAGAATACAGAAAATGATACAGTTTAATGACTTACGTGTACATTATATAATGCCTCTCAACTAGATAGTTCCTGCCCCAGCAAAGCAGTTTGTAATCTGTCTTGTTCTGTGTTTGTAGAGTAGCTAGCACAAAGGGGTCCCAGGCTGTGACTAGGGCCCCTGGCCATTACAGTAATATAGCTAAAAATTCACACACTAATTCATAAACTGAATTCAATGTGGCTTCAACCTGGTTTAAAAATCTTACACCCACCACTTACTGGCTTCCATAAAAACACACAGCTCCAACACCTCCTTGCATATGCAAATGTGGGGGTTTTGAACACACAAATTTGTGCATCCAAAATTATAGGCATATATTTAGAGACTTCTTTGGAAAATCTGGTCTCATGTATATAGGCATCACTTCACATACCCTAACCCTCCTATTTCACTGAAATGCAGCAGTTTGTAGTGAAACATATCATGAGTTCATTAGCAATCAAAACCATTACAGAACAGTTGTAAAGAACACGAACAATTCTTTATCAAATTCAAGTCACAGGGATAATTTCATATGGAAGGTAATTACCCAAAAAAGAATTTGGCCAGAACATCAGGATTAACATGTGTAGTCTTGTAAAGCACAATCTTTAATTAGATCAAATTTACAGGGACTTGGATTCAAGTGTCATCTGAAAGACAACAGAGGGTCCTGTGGCACCTTTAAGACTAACAGAAGTATTGGGAGCATAAGCTTTCGTGGGTGAATGCCCACTTCATCAGACGC